>NW_024412376.1:49699186-49847383 GCF_014898765.1 Herpailurus yagouaroundi | reverse complement strand
ATTACAAATGGTCCCCGCATTACAATGGTTCAACTTACAATTTTTCTTAATTTTTTTAATTTTTATTTATTTTTGAGAGTGAGTAGGGGAGGGACACAGAGAGAGGGAGACACAGAATCTGAAGCAGGCTCCAGTCTCTTCTCTGACAGTCTGATGTGAGGCTCGAACCCACTACCATGAGATCAAGACATGAGCCCAAGTCAGACACTTATCAGACTAAGATACCCAGGCACCCCTGCAATTATTCAACTTTACCATGTTGCAAAAGCCATACACACTCAGTAGAAACGTTACTATGAAATTTGAATTATGATCTTTTCCCAGTCTGGCAATATGTGGTATAATGCTCTCTCCTGTTGCTGGGCAGCAGCAATGAGCCACTGCTTCTAGTCAGCCACACTTTCAGGAGGGTAAACAACTGAAACAGTTACAAACATTCTGGACCCACCACAACCATTTATTTTCACTCTCTGTACAGTTCTCAATGAGTGTTCGATGTTTGATTATGAAATAGGCTTTGCGCTGGAAGATTCTGCAGAACTGTAGGCTAGCCTAAGTGTTCTGAACACGTTTCTGGTAGGCTAGGCTAAGCTTTGATATTCAGTAGGTTAGGTGCCGTAAATGGCATTTATGATGGTTTTATTAACACATAACCTCACAATGAGGCATCTGGGTGGCTCAGTCAGTTAAGTGTCTCATTTTGGTTCAGGTCATGATCTCATAGTTTGGGAGTTTGAGCCCCACATCGGGCTCTCTGCTGTCAGCACAGAGCCCTCTTCAGATCCACAGTGCCCCTGTCTCTCTCTGCCCCTCCCTCTCCCCACTCCCCTCTCAAAAATAAATTAACATTAAAAAAAAATTTTTTAGGGGTGCCTGGGTGGCTCAGTTGGTTGGGTGTCCGACTTCGGCTCGGGTCATGATCTCACAGTTTGTGAGTTCAAGCCTCACATCAGGCTCTGTGCTGACAGCTCAGAGCCTGGAGCCTGCTTCGGATTCTGTGTCTCCTTCTCTCTCTGTCCCTCCCCAACTTGTGCTCTGTGTCTCTATGTCTCTCAAAAAATAAACAAATGTAAAAAAAAATTTTTTTTAAAAACGAACATTTTTTTTAATGACATAACCCACAGTGATAAATGAGTATCTGTACATGTGACTTGGAAAAAGTTCATTTATGGTTTACTTACAAAATTCTCTATGATTCTCTTCTTTTTAGCATTCTTAGTACTACATGCCTATCTGTAATACTTCTGAAACTTCTCAATTGTTCCAAACAGGGGAGAAAAAAGAAACAAAAATTGGTTTTTTTTAAAGATATGAAGAGAAACAAAAGGGAAAAGTGAGTTTAAAAAAATATAATACCATCTATATGTCAGTGGAAATGATTAAATGAGACCCAGAATCTCCTGGACCTTAAGCAGAGGGAAAGGGGCTCAGAAAAGAGCACGAAATTATGAAAACAAAGTAAGGTGCAAAATGAGTATTTCTTTTTAAAGAGCAAAGAATTACAACGCATTGCAAATTTAAAAGCTTCTGAAGAACAAACTAAAGGTGAAAAAAATTTTAAAGTTATTTTGCTCATGGGACAAGGGAGCCCCCAGTGAAGCAAGAAACGAATTTAGCAAGACTTTTCAGAAGCTCAAAAACAAAAAGCGGAGTGTGTTCTATATGATGAGGATTCTGATTGGTTACGAAGAGGATGGTACAATCCTCAGAATTTGCCATTGCTCTCTTTGCCATTACAGGAGAGCCAGTACAGTTTCAAAGAGGTTGAGCAACTCAGTCTAGAGTCATGCAGGAGGCATTCCGTTAGGCTTGTACTCAGAGCTGATAAACTGTCCTATCACAAATATCATGAAATCCATGATAATAATAATCACACTTCTAGTCATTCTATAACACTCTATTTTTTGTTTGTTTGTTTTTGGCTTCACACTCTTGATTGTTTTCCATATGATAATTTTGCAACATATATTCTTAAATCAGCATTTTCTCTATTTTCTTTCCTGCTTAAACAGTAATACAGATCTGTTGTACAACATGTGAATCTACTTAACACTACTGAACTGCACCCTTAGAAATGGTTTAGATGGGAAATTTTGTATGTTTTTAGCATAATTAAAATTTTTTAGAGTATTTTTTAAACCAATAATATAATTTAGACAAGTTTCAGCTTCGTAATTCATTCTCAGTATTGTACATTTTTGGTACTATTATCAAACTGGAAGAAATCACTTTGCAAATTAAGTTCTTCTAAAGTTTGCCTATTCAGTGACTAATATTATATACTCTTCCTTAACGAGTTTGTTACTAATGTCTTCAGTGTCATAGGGCATAAGTTTTATCTTCATCCATGTCAATATCAAGAAATTCAAGGTTTTTCCCTATATGTTTCATTCATTCCTCTTCATTAATTGGGTTATCAAAAGTCTAAGACCCTATTCATTATCTCTACCAAAAACATATCTCTTCCCCTACATCAATTATGTAGGGTATGATATTTTTAATATGATGCTGAAATTTTTTCAGTATTCCAATATATCTGAATATGCTTAGCTCTTTAAAAATTAAATCTAGAGATGATAAAAGAGATAACAGAAACATCGCAAAACATTTTTACAAAATGCAGTTCACATGAAATCTACACAGGTTTTATCAACTGTTTTGAATAACATTTCTTTTTGTTTTTTTCATTTACTTATTGTTTGGCTTTCTCTTTTAAAGTGTCATTAATATCATTACACCTGAGTTGCTAGGCTTGAACCACTTTAAAATTCAAACCATTCCATCACACATGACCTCTAAAGACAAACCCAGTTGGCATGTGTGTTTAAAATATTCGATCCAGGAGATGAACTAGAAAATAAAAAAGGACGAATTGTTTTTACTGAAGTAGTCCCCAGCCTCAAGGACAGTGGAGGCAGTGGGGTAGGGGAGAGAGAAGGCAAGCCAGCAGGTGATGGGTGGGTCTGGCTTGGGTGCCTGCACCTACCACTGAACAAAGTTAGTTTAGTTAGTTTAGCACCAAGATTTGGGAGACAAGAATAAGAGTGAGTATTTGCTACAAGGCATCTTGGGAAAGTGACTTTGAGATTGATGCAGCCTTTCAAGGAGGACTTGACAAGTGAAGAGAAAATTAGCTATAGTCTTCCAATAATAAAAGGAATTAGCGAATGTTCTTCCCTTCTGAGGGCAAGAGACAGGCTGCGACCAGAGTAGTCTCCAGGGCATCACCAGTGCTTTCTCAACAGATGTCCTTGCTAGCTATAATTTAACCACTCATGCAATTATCTGCATACCAAATATCTATATCCCAATAAACCCAAACTAATTGTATCCCCCACTCAGCTTCCCCTTAACCAAATGCAAAAACACCCACAGCCACTCAACCACTCAAGAGGAGGGAAAGTTTCATGGAGAAGGAGTCAGGGTGGGAAGTCAAGTGTTCTTAATCAACTGACGACAAACTGACTTGCCTTTACAAAATATTTTAAAATGTGTGACCATATGAACCCATTCCTAGAGCCCCTTCTGGATCCCTGAATCGGGCCTAGACAAGTGAGTGACCCTAGAGCTCAAGTTTTATTCTCCTCACTGTAGATCCTCCTGCTTCAGACTCCAAGCTCCTGGAGGGCAAGAACGGCATCTTTTGTTTTTAATATTTGTATACCCAACTCCTTGCACAGTGCATGATGCAGTGTGGGTGCATATAAAATATTTTATGGATAGGGGTGCCCGGGTGGCTCAGTTGGTTAAGCATCCAACTCTTGATTTCAGCTCAGGTCATGATCTGGTGGTTTGTGAGTTTGAGCCCCACATCGGACTCAGTGCTGACAGTGCGGAGCCTACTTGGGATTCTCTCTCTCCCTCTCTCTCTGCTCCTCACCTGCTCACTCTCTCTGTCTCTTTCTCAAAAATAAATAAACATAATTTTTTTTTAATTTCATGGATAAATGAAGCAAGTGTGGCGCACACAAGAAAATACTGGAAAGAGGAGGCAATTAAACCGTCATGCCAAGATGAAGAGAAGGACCAAGTAAGGCTTCTGAAATTTCTGAAATAAAATGATATTTAGGAAAAATATATCAGACATTTCCAATTGATTTTTTTTTTTTTTTGTCATCCTTCATCTGATCTCTTCTTCCTAAATTTGGGAGATTAGCCATTAGGTAAGTCTTGTGGGAGGCCATGTCCTTCTCTCATTACAAAAGCATAATAAGCCAGCTATATGCTTCCCTACCTTTAGGAGGCTAGGTGACAAGAATATGACCCTAAGCTTCGTCAATTAGATATAACCACTAAGGACTTGCTTCAGGAGTTAGAAGTGACAATCCATCCATTCCAGGAGTGCCAAGAGTATCTAGTGTCCAATGGCAGAGGGCCAGCTACAACATATGGTTTCCAAAGAATGCAGTGATGGTGGTACCAGGGCCAGAATTCATTGTTCAGCACCCTTTCTGGAGATTCAGAGCTATATGGAAACTTATTGGACTTATATTCCTTTGACAACACACTCTGGTTTTTCCTTTGTCTCCTATGACAACACACTCTCCTGTTGTCCTCCTGTCTCTTTAACCATTTCTTCCCTATCACCTTTGAAGATTCTTTCTGACTTCATCAGCCTTTAAATGTTAGATCTTCAAAGTTCATCCTTAGGCCTTTTTGTTTCCTCACTTTATAATAATCTTCGACTGGCAACCTCTTCCACCTCTGGCACTCTAGCTCCAGGCACCACCACCTCTAGATTACAACATTTGTTCTGTCCTTCCACATCCATTCCTCATGCCTCCCTACCTTCCCCCAGTTTATGTAATGCAGTCTCTATACTGAAATCAGAGTGGCCTTTCCAAAGGGCAATCAGATGAGCCCTACTTGTAAACGCTTCATTGGATTACAAATGTCTTTAGGATAAATACCAAAATCCTTACTATAGTTTACAAGGCTTTGCCCAGTCTTGTTCCTGCCTATCCTCCACACACATGACATGATGCTTGTCTTTTGATGAAACCAACCCAGGCCCTCTGTCCTGACCTTCTCTTCATTGAACTATTTCATGTTCACTTTTCAAATCTCAGTTCTAGTATGACATCCTAAGGAAAGTCTTCCCTGACCCAGACTAAGTGTGATCTCTGCATTGTGTTCTTAAAGAACCAAATACCATTCCTTCATAAGACTTATCATTTGAAATTATATATTTGAGTATGTGATTATGGGATTTGATATCTAAATCTCCAGTTAAATGGAAGGACTATGAGGGAGGGACCCCATGTTTTTTATTGTTTTTCACCATCACATTCCATCACTTGACTCTTCCTTTCCTTCATTCACTATTTAACCATCAAGCTTCATCATTCTTATTTGGAAATTTTCTCCTCCATTTTCACTTTATATTCAACTGTCCTCATGCTAGCACAAACATCATGCTTTCAGAAGTAAATTTTTATAACTGCTGTTCTATATGCTTGAGCTCTCCTTCTCAAAGTACATCCCACATACTACTGCAAAATTTAGTATATGTCCCAAAGATAAGTAAAATATCGTTATACCATAAGCTTATAGTGGTAAGTATAAGGGAAGCCATCAGAGTTTTTGAGAATGTTAAAAGTTTCTCAGGGGCACTCAGATGGCTCAGTTAGTTTAAACGTCTGACTTCAGCTCAGGTCATGATCTCACAGTTCGTGAGTTGGAGCCCCACATGGGGCTCTGTGCTTACAGCTCAGAGCCTGGAGCCTGTTTTGATTTCTGTGTCTCCCTCTCAATCTGTTCCTCCCCCGTTTGTGCTCCGTCTCTCAAAAATAAATAAACATTAAAAAAAAAATTTTAAGTTAGTTTCTTAACCTAATCATCCTAGTTCATCAGAGCCTGCAATCAAGGTACCTAAATGACCTTGTTTCCCAAATATTCCAATATAAAATATCACCTCTTGCTAAGATAGTCTGATCACATTCTAATTTGCATAATTTCTGACTCCCATCTTTTCTTCTTTTCTCAAATTGCTCTCACTTCCTAGAATGTCTTCATCGTGTAGTTTTTTGTTTTTTGTTTTGTTTTAAGGCTAGTCAATGAGGCAGAAGTGGATAAGGAACAAAGAAATCTGTAACTGGATGTTATCAGTTAATTGTAAACACCACTGCAGTCAGGCCAGCCTTCCCTCATCTTGTTTTGACTATAAATCTATCACCCACATACAACTAAGGCATTGCCCAGCCCAGTCTATCATAACTTTCAAATGGCAGAAAATTGTAAATGAAAGCAATTCCAGTTTTGACCATCTTCTACCAAGGGACAGGATGGCAGAAGTAGGATCAAAAGCTTTTCATTACATTGAAAAATATGATAAAACCCTCTCTACTTCAACTACTTTCAATATTAACTAACTCTTTCTTTCCCTTACCCTCCCAAACATTTTCCAAATTCAGCCCATAAATCCTTCACTTTTTCCCCCAATCCTATCTAATTTGAATTTGTCTGCCTTTCCCCTGCTGTTGATTCCTAATAGGTTATTCTTTTTATTATAAATCTCTTTGACTCTTCTGCTTATCTGGATTGACATCATGTGCTATTCCAGTGTGAAGTGAAGTAAAGAGGCCCTTAACCCTCTTACATGAATAATTTTTGTCTCTGTTCCAAAATACCATGCATCCTTAAGAACAAGTCTTAAGAATTATTTCTCCCATAAAAACTTCCCTAATGGTTTCATCATATACTTTATAAACCTACATAATTAAGTTCTGTATCATAAAATTTTTAGCTCTTAAATACACACTCCATGATTAAATTTTAAATTAAAAAATGTTTTTGGAGATCATCTGTTTCATTCTTCCCTTTTGCAGATGAGAACATCAAAATTCCATTTTTCAATCCTGTTACAGATGTATTCCTTATTGCCTCTCAATAGACTGAAGTATCTGGATAGTGGAGAATGGTTATATACTGTTTTCATGTCTTCCTCAGCCCAATGCATTGTACTATGTACAAAATAAATAAACACCTATTTAATATCTAAACTGAATAAATAAGAGACACTATGTCAAAAAATCATAAGGGAGTCATTTGCCCAAATTCCTCAACTTCAAATAAGAAAACTAAAGCCTAGACATAAGTGCTTTGTTCATGATAGCACATATAGTTAGAAGCCAATGTAAAGTATTAAAATATACTATTTTTAAACCATATTCAAGTATATTATTTTAAACTTAAAATATGATTTAGCTGGACTTGCGGGAAAGATGGTGAGGTAGGAGGACTTTAAGATCACCAAGTCCCATGGATACAACTGGATGACAACCACATCATTGAAAATAGCCCAGAAAATGAACAAAATATGGGGAAACCCTACCACAACAAGCAAAGAGAGCTGCTTCACAGTACTGGACTAAAGGCAAAAGTGGCTCAGCCACAACAGCACAGTGCAGGCAACACACACAAGAGACACCTCTGAAGTGCCAGGTTCTGGTGAATAATAGATGTTGCACTGCAAGGCACTACAGGACCTTTTCTTTATAAGAATTCTACTTTCAAGAGCAAGAGACATAGCTGACTTTCCTAACACATAGAAACAGACACATACAGTTCAATAAAATGAGCAGACAGAGGAATATATCCCAAATGAAAGAAGAAGGCAAAAATCATAGTAAGAGATTTAAGCAAAATGAAGAAAAATAATATGCTGATAGAGAATTTAAAGTAATGGTCATAAAGATACTCCCTGGACTTGAGCGAAGAGTGGAGAACCTCAGTGAGACCTTTAGCAAAGAGATACAAAACATAAAAAGGAACCAGTCAGAGATGAAGAACTCAATAAGTGAAATTAAAAATACACTAGATGAAATAAATAGTAGACTAGAGGAAGTAGAAGAATGGATCAGTGACCTAGAGAACAGAATAATGGAAAGCAATCAAACTGAACAGGAGAGAGAAATAACAATAATAATAATAAATGAAAACAGACTTAGGGAATCTAACAACACAATCAAGCATAATAACAATCGTACTATATGGATCCTAGAAGAAGAGAGAAAAAAAGGGGTGGGGGAGAAAATTTATTTGAAGAAATAATAGCCCCAAAATGCCTAAATCTGGGGAAGGAAACAGAATCCAGATCCAGGAGGCACAGAGAGCCCCCAACAAAATCAACCCAAGGAGAATCACACCAAGACACACAGTAAGTAAAATGGCAAAAATAAATGATAAAGAGAGAATTTTAAAAGTAACTAGGGAAAAATGAAATAGTTACATACAAGGGAAATCCCATAAGGCTATCAGCTTATTTTCCAGCAGAAACTTTGCAGGCCAGAAGGGAGTGGCATGACATATTCAAAGTGCTGAAAGAAAAAAAAAAAAAACTTGCAGCCAAGAATACTCTATTCAGTAAGGCTATCATTCAGAATAGAAGGAGAGATAAAGAGTTTCTCAGACAAACAAAAGTTAAAGAAATTGATGATCACTAAACCAAGCCTACAAGGAATGTGAAAGGGGATTCTTTGAGTATAAAGGAAAGTCCATAAAAAGAAATAAGAAAAGTAGGAAACACAAAAATAGTTAAAATAAGTATATCTATAAAAATCAGTCAAGGGAAGGGACTTGCAAAACAAAAGTATATAAAGTATGACACTATATGCCTAAAAAGTTGGGGAAGAGGCATAAAGAATGGGTTCAAACTTAAGCAGCCATCAACTTAATATAGACTGCTATATGCATAACATGTTATACATAAACCTAAAGGTTGCCACAAATCAAAAACCAGTAATAGATATGCAAAAATAAAGATAAAAAAATCCACATATATCACTAAAGAAAGCAAACAAACCATGAGAAGAGATCAAGAAACAGAGTACAAAAACAAGTAACAAAATGACAATAAGTACATACCTATCATTAATTATGATGAATGTAAATGTACTCAATCAAAAGACATAACATGAGAGAATGGATAAAAAAAAGCAAGACTCATTTATATACTGCCGACAAGAGACTCATTTCAGATATATGGATTAAAAGCTAGAGGATGGAAAAGCATTTATCATGCAAACAGAAGTGAAAAGAAATACTTACATCAAAGAAAATAGGCTTTAAAACAAAGACTGCAACAAGAGACATAGAAATATACTATATAATCATAAAGGGAACAATCCAACAAGAAGATATAACAATTGTACATATTTATGCACGAAACATGAGAGCACCCAAATACGTAAAGTACCTAATAAAAAACATAAAGAGTGTAATTGATAATAATACAATAGTAGTATGGGGCTTTAACATCCCTCTTACATCAATGGATAGATCATCCAAACAGAAAATCAAGAAGGAAACAGTGGCTTTAAATTGCACATTGGACAAGATGACTCTAACAGATATATTCACAACATTCCACCCTAAAACAGCAGAATACACATTATTTTCAAGTGCACATAGAACACTATCCAGAAGAGATCATATATTAGGCCACAAAAATCTCAACAAATTAAAAAATATCAAAATTAGGGCATGGTATATGCACCTCTCCCAACCACAAAACTTATGAAACTGGAGATCAACCACAAGAAAAAAATCTGAAAAGAACAAAAATTAATAGAGGTTAAATAACATGCTACTAAGTAATGAATGGGTCAACCAAGAAATCAAAGTAGAAATAAAAACATACATGGAGACAAATGAAAATGAAAATACAATGGTCCAAAATCTTTGGGATTCAGCAAAAGCTATTGTAAAAAGAAAGTTTATAGGGGCCCCTGAGTGGCTCAGTCAATTAAATATCTGACTTCAGCTCAGGTCATGATCTTATGGTTGATGAGTTCGAGTCCCAGATCAGTCTCTGCACTAACAGTGTAGAGCCTACTTGGGATTCTCTCTCTCCCCCTCTCTCTCTACCCCTTCCAAATTTGCTCATGCTCTCTCTCTCTCTCTCTCAAAACAATAAACTTAAAAAAAATTTTTTTGAATAAAATAAATAAATAAATAAATAATAAAAAGGAAGCTTCTAGCAATAGAGGCCTACTACCACAAGAAGCAAGAAAAATCCAAATAAACACCCTAACTCTACACCTAAATGAGCTAGATAAAGGGGAACAAACAAAACCCCAAAATAGTAGAAGGAAGGAAATAATAAATATTAGAACAAAATATATGAAATAGAAACTAAAAGTGCAATAGTACAGATTTATGACCCAAGGAGCTGATCTTTGAAAAGATCAACAAAATTGATAAATCTTTAGCCAGACTCATTCAAAAATAAAAAATAAAAAAAAAAGTGGGCAGGGAGAGAAAGAGAGAAGTCAAATAAAATTAGAAATGAAAGAGGAGAAATAACAACCAACACCACAGAAATAGAAAGGATTGTTAGAGAATATTATGAAAATTATATGCCAGCAAATTGGACAAGTAGAGGAAATGGGTAAATTCCTAAAAATATGTAACCTCCCAAATCTTATTCAGAAAAGATAGATTATTTGAGCAGACTAATTACTGGCAATGAAATTAAATTGGTAAACAAAAACTTCCCAACAAAGAAGTCCAGGATTATATGGCTTCACAGGTGCATTCTACTAAACATTAAAGAGTTATTACCCATTCTTCTCAAACTATTCCAAAAAATAGAAAAGGAAGGAAAGCTTCCAAATCCATTCTATGAGACCAGCATTACCCAGATACCAAAACTAGATAAAGACACTACAAAAAATGAGACCAATACCCAACCAATATTTCTGATGAACATAGATGCAAAAATCCTTAACAAAAAATCAGCAAACCAAAGCCAACAATACATTTAAAAAAGTCATTCACTATGATCAAGTGGGATTTATTCACAGGATGCAAGAGTGGTTCAATATTCACAAATCAATCAACATGTACATCAAATCAACAAGAGAAAAGATAAGAACCATATGATCATCTCAATAAATGCAGGAAAAGCATTTAACAAAGTACAATATCCATTCATGATAAAAACCCTCAATAAGATAGATTTAGAGAGAACATACTGCAACATAATAAAGGCCATATATGAAAAACCCACAGCTAATATTATACTCAATGGGAAAAAAAAGTGAATGCTTTCCCCCAAAGATTAGGAACAAGATAAGGATGTCCACTGTCCCCATTTCTATTCAACATATACTGGAAGTCCTAGCCACAGCAAACAGACAACAAAAAGACATAAAAGGAATCCAAATCAGTAAGGAGCAAGTAACACTTTATTTGCAGATGGCATGATTCTATAGATAACCCTTAAGATATCACCAAAAAATCACAAGAACTGATAAACAAATTCACTGAAGTTTCAGGATGCAAAATCAATGTACATAAATCCATTGCATTTCTATACACTAATAATGAAGTAGGAGAAAGAGAAATTAAGAAAGCAATCCCATTTACAACTGCACCAAAAGCAATGAAATGCCTATGAATAAACTTAACCAAGGAGGTGAAAGACCTGTACTCTGAAAACTATAAAACTCTGCTGCAAGACATTGAAAAGGACACACACACACAAAAAAAACGGAAAGACATTCCATGCTCATGGATTGGAAGAACAAATATTGCTAAAATGTCCATACTACCCAAAGCAATTTATAGATTTAATGCAATCCCTGTCAAAACACCAACAGCATTTTTCACAGAACTAGAATAATCCTAAAATTTGTATAAAACCACAAAAGACCTAAATTTCCAAAGCAATATTTTTTTAACTTATAATTTTTCATGATGGTTATTTATTTATTTTGAAAGAGAGAATGTGCAAGCATACACATGAGCAGGGGAGGAACAAAGAGAGTTGGGAGAGAGAATCCAAAGCAGGCTCCATGCTGTTAGCAAAAACCTGACTCTGGGATCATGACCTGAGCTGAAACCAAGAGTTGGGTGCTTAACCAACTGAGCCACCCAGGAATCCCCAAATTTTTTAAATTTAAATTCTAGGTAACATACGCTAAAGAAATCCTGAAAAGAAAAATAAGGGTGGAGGTGTCATAATTCTAGATTTCAAGTTATACTACAAAGCTGTAGTAGTCAAACAGTAGAGTATTGCCACAAAAATAGACACACATATCAATGGGACAGAATAGAAAACATAGAAACAAACCTACAATTACATGGCCAATTAGTCTTTGGCAAAAAAGGCAAGAATATGCAATGGAAAAAAGAAAGCCTTTTCAAAAAATGGCGCTGGGAAAACTGGATAGCTACATGCAAAAGAAAGACACACTTTCTTACATCATACACAAAATAAATTCAAAATGGATTAAGGAACCAAATGTGAGGCCTGAAACCATAAAACCATTAAAAAAAACTAAAACAGAGCATGGACAGTAATTTTTTCTGACATCGGCCATAGCAATTTTATTCTAGATATGTCTCCTGAGACCAGGGAATAAACTATTGGTACTACATCAAATAAAAAGCTTCTGAACAATGAAAGAAACAATCAACAAAACTAAAAGACAACCTACAGAATGGAAGAAGATATTTTCAAATGGCATATTCAATTAAGTGTTAGTGTATATATAAGTATATATAAAATATATATAAAACTGATACCACTCAATTCCCCAAAACCAAATGATCCAATTAAAAAATGGGCAGGGGACATGAATAGACATTTCTCCAAAGAAGACATCCAGATGGCCAACAGACACATGAAAAGATACTCAAAAGTCACTCATCATCAGGGAAATGCAAATCAAAACTACAATGAGCTGTCACCTCACACCTGTCAGAATGGCTAAAACCAAAAACAAGAAACAAGTGTTGACGAGGATGTGGAGAAAACCTGTTGCACTGTTGCTGGGAATGCAAACTGGTACAGCCACTGTGGAAAACAGCATGGAGGTTCCTCAAAGAATTAAAAACAGAGGGGCGCCTGGCTCAGTCAGTTAAGGTCTGACTCTTGATTTTCACTCAGATCATGATCTCATGGTCATATGAGGTCGAGCCCCACATTGGCACTTGGGATTCTCTCTGTCCCTCTCTCTGCCTCTCCCTCCTGCTCTCTCTCTCTCTCTCTCTCAAAATAAATAAACATTTTTTTTTAAATTAAAAGTAGAACTACCCTAGGGTCCAGTAATCACATTACTGGGTATTTACCCAAAGAATACAAAAACATGAATTCAAAGGGATGCACACTTGCCTATGTTTATTGCAGCATTAGTTACAATGGCCAAACCATGGAAGCAGCCCAAGAGGTCACTAGTAGATAAATGAATAAAGAAGTGCCATATGTATATACATGTATATATACATATATATATATATATATATATACACACATATATATGTATGTATATATATATATAGTGTAATATTATTCAGCCATAAAAAAGAATGAAACCTTGCCATTTGCAACAACTTGGATGAAGCTAGTGAGTATAATGCCAAGTGAAATAAACTCAGTCATAGAAAGACAAATATCACATAATTTCACTCATGTGGAATTTAAGAAACAAAGCCAATGGACAAGGGGGAAAAAAAACTAAAAAACAGACTTTTAACTATAGAGAACAGATGGTTACCAGAGGGGAGGTGGGTAGAGGGATGCGTAAAATAGGTGAAGGGGACCAAGAGTACACTTAACATGATGAGCACAGAGTCATGCTCAGAATTGTTGAGTCACTATATTGTACACCTGAAACTAATATAATGTTGTATGTTACCTGGAATTAAAATAAAAACTTTACCATTAAGAAAAAGAAAGAAATAGGTGATGGGGATTAAGAGCACACTTATCAAGATGAGCACTGAGTAATGGATAGAATTGTTGAATCACTATATTATACACCTGAAACTAATATAACACTATATGTCAACTATCCTGGAATTAAACTTAAAATACATATGATGTAAACTATTTAAATATATTATTTTTAAATAAATCATGTACAATATAAACTACTAAGGGAAACTACAGGGAAAATAAATGCCAATTCAATATAAAAGTTTTAGGCAGTAAGCCCAGCGATCCTGCAGATCTGTCTCTTGCTTCAACAGCATTTCAATAGAACAAACCCAAGGATTTTTCTTCCTTCAACCTCAAGCCACCCTCCAATTTTCTTAACCAGTTGCAACCTTCAGAAACATCCTCTTTGCCGTCCCCGGCCTCTGAGACCAGCCAACACCATATCTGGAGCTCCTTATTGCCCATCAGCTATGAGCTCCCACATTCCTCAGAATTATTCCATCCAGGTGGAGGCCACTTGTCAACCGCTTGGTCAGCATGTATCTGTACACTTACCTCTCTCTGGGCTTCTCTTTCCACTCTGACAGTGTGGCTCTGGAGGGCGTGGGTTGCTTTTCTGTGGCTTTGCTGAGGAAAAGCTCCAGGTGCCAGCAATTCAAGATGCAAAATCAGCGATCTACACCCTGCACAGGGTATGCAGAAACTGTCCCAAGATGAATGAGGTAAAACTCTGGACATCATGGAAGTTGCCACGGTTCTGGAGAAGACCCTGAACCAGGCCATTTTGTATCCGCACGCCCAGCATTCCAGACCCACATCTCTGACTTCCTGGAGATCCACTTCCTGGATGAGGAGGTGAAGCTCATCAAGAAGGTGGCCACCACCTGACTGCCCTTCCAGGCTGCTTGGTCTCCAGGCTGGGCTGGGCAAGTCTCTCTTGGAAAAGCTCATCTTCAAGCACAGCTTGGAGCCTATGGAGCCCAGAGGACTGCATGCCAAGGCTTCTGCTTGAGCCTCTTCCTCAGGCACCAGGCAGCTTTTTAACCACCCTGGAGCACTTTCTCAAGCCACGAACTGAATGGAAAAAATAAAGCTTTTGAAGAAAAAAAAAGGAAAAAAAGCAAAGATAATAGTTTTATTTGAGGGGTAAGGGCAGATTAAAATAAAGGGGGAAAGCAGAAAGAGCATCAAAGGCAATGGTATTCTTACAATACGTGGTGCGTCCATGGGTGTGCATTGTACTGGTGTTCTTTTAGCCCTCTGATTATTTTTTATAATGAATGCTTTATATTAAACTTTAACATACACACAGAAAATGGCATAAATATTAAGTGAACAGATTAATGAATTATCACTAAGTGAACACATCTGTGTAACCAGTACCCATATTGGGATACAGAAATTTATAAGAACCCAAAAGCTTTCTTGTGCTCCCTTCCAGTCATCACCCTCCAAAGGTAAACACTTTCTAGACTGCTAACAGCACAGATTAGTGTTGTCTGTTGTTGATATTCACATGAGTGGAATCATGCATTAAGTACTCTTTTGTGTCTGATTTCTTTTGCACAATATGTCTATAAGCCAACCATGTCACTACTTATAATTCCTGTTTGTTCTTTCTGATTATTGAATAATCTAAGAATGCTGCAATTTATCCTTTCTATTGTTAATAATCATGTATTTTTTTCCAGTGTTTGGCTCTTATAAATAGTGCTGCTATAGATGTTTCTGTTCACACATAAGTACATATTTCTGACAGAAATATACCTGAGAATAAGGAACATACCTTGCTGGTTCATAGGATAAATACAAATTTAGCTTTAGAAATTATTGGGAAATGGTTTTACGAATGACCAATTTACATTCCTACAGCCAGTGCATAAGATCCTCATTAATACTCGGCATTATCGGTTTTTTATTTCAGTCATTCTGGTGGATGTCTTACACATATTTTTTAAATACTTTGTATCTAGGGGTGCCTGGGTGGCTCATTCAGTTATGTGTCCAACTCTTGATTTCGGCTCAAGTCATGATCTCATGGCTGGTGAGCTAGAACACCATGTCAAGCTCTGCACTGACAGCATGGAGACTACTTGGGATTCTCTCTCTCTCCCTCTCTTTCTGGCCCTCCTCTGCTCGTGCACCTGTGCTTGCTCTCTCTCTCAAAATAAATACACATTAAAGAAATAAATAACATTTTGTGTCTAGTCAAAATTTAATAAAGTTTAATAAAAAAAGTTCTCATGATGAGCATTGAGGAGGTCACCTGTTGGGATGAGCACTGGGTGTTGTATGGAAACCAATTTGACAATAAATTTCATATTAAAAAAAAGTATTTGTGTTTCATTGAATTTGTTGTATCAAGAAAACCCACTCTTCTGCTATCATATGTAAAAGATTGATGGATTGATTGATAGACATTAGTGTAAACACAGCCAATGATAATCATTAGAGAAACAGATTAGCATAATAGTTAAGATCTAAGCTCTGAACACAGACCATCTGAATTAAATCTTGGATCACCCACTTAGTAGCATGTAATCTTGGGCAAGTTACTTAAATATGTTTTTTCTTGGATTCCACTATCTACAAAATACCATTAAAAATAGTACATACTTCATAAACCTGCTAGGATTAAACAAGCTAATATATACACCAGTAAAGATAATGAGGACTACAGCAAGCAGTAAATAAAAATATTGGTTGTTATAATAGCTAAACCTACATGAGATTACTTACATATACACCTATTATTACATAGATAGCCATCACCTAAACTTGTGTGAATTAAGTGGAAATTAACGTTCTTCTCCCCCATTCCAGTTACACACCTAGGAAAAACATTCCATGTAGAAAGAAAGAAAGAAAGGATAAAAAAAAAAGCACAATTACTCCAAACTTGTACTTAGATTTACCCTAGATTCTTTAGCAAAATTTTTAAAAAGTCAGGGGCATCTGGGTGGCTCAATCAGTTAAGCATCAGACTCTTGGTTTCAGCTCAGGTCATGATCTTGTGACTTCGTGGGTTCAAGCCTGGCATCAGGCTCTGTGCTGCCAGCATAGAGCCTGCTTGGTATTCTCTCTCTCTCCCTCTTTCTTTGCCCCCCCCCACTTGCACTGTCTCTATCTCAAAATAAATAAATAAACTCAAAAATTCATAAAATACATTAAAGTCAACTTGTTCAAATTCCTCAATTTCAAATAAAGAAAATGAAGCCTGGAGGTGTTAAATGCTTTGTACAAGAACACATATCTAATTAGTGACAAAGATAAAGCCCAGTGACCCTCAACCCAGTGCTTAGATATTTCTCCAATAAAGCCTCTCCATCTGTAGAGAGATTTAAGATGCTAAATCAATCAGAGTCCATAGATCGGCACCAGAATAATTGAATACATTCAAAACTGCTTGGGAAGGAAGGTAAAAAGTTAATATCAATTGAAAATGTACCTACATTCTATCATTAAAACCCAAACTTATCTACTTGAAGATATCAAATAATTTATAAATGATTCATGTAGTACATAAAGATAAATTTATATCATTCCATTGAATTAATACTGTGAAAATCAATCACATTGCTTAATACAAAAATACTATCAGATTTGCAAAGCTTTGTATATTTCCCAAACTAATTGATACATCTTTCAATTCTGAAGATAATACCACCTTACTCCATATTCTTTTCAATTGTTTATATTTACTTTTATTGGGATCTGAAGTGAATCAGATTAATCATAAAGATCACTGACTTTTATTTTTTTGAATTTAATAGAAGACACTTTATTGCAAAATGCTTTGTTTTTATGGAGAGTTTCTTTTTTATGAAGTGAAATTTTATTTGTAAATCTGAAAGCTAGATATCAACAAAAGTTAAGACCTCTCTGTTCGAATATTTTTACATTGGACAACCTATGAATCAATGAATAAGCATATAGTTTATTTAGACAATTTTGTCTTCATCTCTGAACTATAGATTTAAAATTTATTTTAATGTTTATTTATTTTTGACAGAGAGAGAGAGACAGAGCATGAGAGGGGGGAGAGGCAGAAAGAGAGGGAGACACAGAATCTGAAGCAGGCTCCAACCTCTGAGCTGTTAGCACAGAGCCCAACGCGGGGCTCGAACTCACAGACCAGGAGATCATGACCTGAGCCAAAGTCAGACAGTCGACCGACTGAGCTACCCAGGAACCCCTGAACTATAGATTTTAGTAAGATCACAAGTTTCAGGCTTTATCCTCAGCACTTATGTCCTATTTAAATATCCTCCATCTTTTATCTCCATTGTCCTTACCATTTGGCTCAATTTATCCATCCATGCAATTTACTGAGATAGCTCAAAAGGTGTGAAAACAAACTGCCAATCTATCCATGAGTAAAGATTCTGGTTTTTAAGGAAGTACCTATGAAACAAGGGCCTGGCGCATGGTAGGCATTTGATTTGCTAAGGGATTGACCACATGAACAACATAGTAGTTACACTACTTGGACAGTCTTTTCTCCAACATTTAAGTATGAACATTTTCAAACCTATAGTAAAGCTGAAAGAATTATATGATATTCACCTATATATTTACCCTCCAGCCCCTAGAGTTGTTTACATTTTTTTAGAATTACCTTATCATATATCGATCCAGCTATTTCATTAATCCTGCTTATGTTTTGGTACATTTCAAAGTATGTTGTAGATATTAACTATTATCCATCACTCTAAAACCTTTCTATACAATTTTTTATTCTGTTTTGTTTTGAAGTTAAGATTCTATGTTATGTGAAATATAGAAAACTTAAATTTATCATTTGAGAAGTTGTCAGAAATGCATACTTCCAAGTAGCCGAAACCACAATCCATCAACCCAGTTAAGTTCCCTTGTGCCCTTCTGTAGTCAACTTCCACCCTATATACATAGAGGCAAGTATTGTTCTGTTTTTTGTTTTTTTTTTACCATAGATTAGTTTTACCTAACATAAAACTTCATATAAATGGAAGAATGCAATATTCACAATATACACAAAAGCATATAACGCAAAGTCAGGTACGTAGCACATGGTCAGTATCTTCTTGAACTCCTTTCCAGAATGATACATACTACTCTGAGAGCTAACACGGTTTCGTTTCCTTTTGCTCATGTAATTTTTACTTCTAAAATTTCATCCAATCTTATAGCTCCAATTCTCATCACCAATTCTAATATCTCCCCTAAGTTCTAGCTCTATGTTCCCAAAATACTGCTGCACATCACATCCATATTTGATAGTAAAACCCACCAAGCCTTCATACTCAACATGTCTAAGAGCAAATACACCCATTTCGTTTCTAATGGAAGCACCACGCACCCAAGCAATTCGTAAGCTTTCTTTACTCCTCTGTCTTCTTCTTAGACATTTGCTTGTCAAATCCAGTAAACTCTCCCTAATGACATATATTTACATTTTGTTTTCCTTTCTCCATTCCATATGCCAATACCCTATTTCAGATCATTACCCCTGAACTGTAGTATTAAAATGGCACCCCAGTAAACGCCCTTGTCTCTAATCTCTCCTATCTTTAATCCATTTCACATTTTGCCATGATAAATCTCCTTACAGCAATACTAAATTTGCAATTTCATTTCCCATTACTTTTAAATCCTGGTTAAAAAAAAACAAACAAACAAACATCAGAAGCTATTGCCCATCAAAGACCTATCACTTCTGTCACTTTGTAACTACTAATATTGGCTCTTGTGCCGGGGAATGCATCTCCTCTCATTCACATCCAAATTCTATTTTTCAGTCAAGGCCCAGAGAAAATGTCACCAATCTTTCCATGAATGACTAACTGAACAATCTCGTTTTTCTCTTACCCAGATAGTATTACGTTTATACTGGGATTATGGCACTTATCCTTTCTGGTTACATAATAGATTTTTATGCTACTCATTTTTTTTTAGAATAATAGTGTTTCATGACATGTAGAAATTATATAAAATTCACATTTGTGTCCGTAAGTAAGTTTTATTGGAGCATGTGTTTACATATTGTCCAGGGCTGTTTCTGTACTATAATGGTAAAACTGAGTAATTGCCTAAAAGACTTACTGGCTGCAATTTTAGAGAAAGAGATTGTCAATCCTGGGCCTAGATGGTGAGGAATTTTAGTTCTAATATGTACGTACTAATTGATGCATGGCTTTTTATTTGAAGTTCACCTTCTAACTGTAGGGTTTTTTTCTTTTATTTTTATTGATAAAAAATACATAAAGAAGATCAAATATGGCCCACTAATACCACTACTCAGACTACCCTTTTCAACATTTTTTTATGCTTGCACACATAAGTTTATTTCTTTTAAGGTTTTTTTTTGAGATTTTTTAAATATATAATTTATTGTCAAATTGTTTTCCATACAACACCCAGTGCTCATCCCAACAGGTGCCCTCCTCAATGCCTATCACCCACTTTCCCCTCTTCCCCAGCCCCTATCAACCCTCAGTTTGTTCTCAGTCCTTAAGAATTTCTTATGGTTTGCCTCCTTCCTTTTCTGTAATCTTCCCCCCCCTTCCCCTCCCCCCAGGTCTTCCGTTCAGTTTCTCAGGATCCACATAAGAGTGAAAACATATGGTATCTGTCTTTGCCTGACTTATTTCACTTAGCATAACACTCTCCAGTTCCATCCACATTACTAGAAATGGCCAGATTTCATTCTTTCTCATGCCAAGTAGTATTCCATTGTATATATATAACCACATTTTCTTTTTTTAATATGCAATTTATTGTCAAATTGGTTTCCAAACAATACCTAGGCTCCTTCCAACAGGTGTCCTCCTCAATGCCCATCACCCACCCTCCCCTCCCTCCCACTCCCCATCAACCCTCAGTTTATTCTCAGTTTTTAAGAGTCTGTTATGGTAAAACCACATCTTCTTTATCCATTTATCAGTTGATGGACATTTAGGCTCTTTCCATAATTTGGCTATTGTTGAAAGTGCTGCTATAAACATTGGGGTGCAAGAGCCCCTATGCATCAGCACTCCTGTATCCCTTGGGTAAATTCCTAGAAGTACTATTGCTGGGTCATAGGGTAGGTCTATTTTTAATTTTTTGAGGAACCTCCACACTGTTTTCCAGAGTGGCTGCACCAGTTTGCATTCCCACCAACAGTGCAAGAGGGTTCCCATTTCTCCACATCCTCTCCAGCATCTATAGTCTCCTGATTTGTTCATTTTGGCCACTCTGACTGGCGTGAAGTGATATCTGAGTGTGGTTTTGATTTGTATTTCCCTGATGAGGAGTGACGTTGAGCATCTTTTCATGTGCCTGTTGGTCATCTGGATGTCTTCTTTAGAAAAGTGTCTATTCATGTCTTCTGCCCATTTCTTCACTGGATTATTTGTTTCTCAGGTGTGGATTTTGGTGAGTTCTTTATAGATTTTGGATACTAGCCCTTTATCCAATATGTCATTTGCAAATATCTTTTCCCATTCTGTCGGTTGCCTTTTAGTTTTGTTGATCGTTTTGCAGTGCAGAAGCTTTTTATCCTGTTGATGTCCCAATAGTTCAATTTTGCTTTTAATTCCCTTGCCTTTGGGGATGTGTCGAGTAAGAAGTTGCTGTGGATGAGGTCAGAGAGGTCTTTTCCTGCTTTCTCCTCTAGGGTTTTGATGGTTTCCTGTCTCACATTCAGGTCCTTTATCCATTTTGAGTTTGTTTTTGTGAATGGTGTAAGAAAGTGGTCTAGTTTCATCCTTCTGCATGTTACTGTCCAGTTGTCCCAGCACCATTTGTTAAAGAGACTGTCTTTTTTCCATTGGATATTCTTTCCTGCTTTGTCAAAGATTAGTTGGCCATACATTTGTGGGTCCAATTCTGGAGTCTCTATTCTATTCCATTGGTCTATGTGTCTGTTTGTGTGCCAATACCATGCTGTCTTGATGATTATAGCTTTGGAGTAGAGGCTACCCTTTCTGGTTACATAATAGATTTTTATGCTACTTGTTAAATTGTGAGGTGGTCCAGTACAGTGAATCTACATGTTCTCTAGAGTCAGATAGACAGAAGTCCTAATTAATCTTAACCCAGCTACTCACTAGCTAAGTGACCTAGGCCAAGTAGTTAATCTCACACACAGTATCTGTAAAAGCAGGTATAAAATTAACTTCACCTATTTTTTTGAAGACTGTGCATAGAGTGCCGGTGACACAGTTGATATTGAAAGAGTAGTAGGTATTTGTTCAAGCTTCATATATGCCAGCAGATTTCACAAATTCATCTTAGTGTTCAGAACAATCCTATAGCATAGGCTTCATGCCATTTAGCATTTGAAGATGTTGAGGATCTGGTCACATGTATGGTAAGTGACAGAGAAACTGTGGGCTCTATAGTCATGTTTATTTCCTCATAGTAACATGCCTTGTACATAATAGGTGTTCAGTTAACAACAACAAAAAAAATTGTGATTCAAATTGTTCAGAAACAAACAAAACATATCTAATAGCCAAAGCCAAATGATAAAGTAGCTATACTAATAAGTCAATCATAGTTACTGCTTTATATTACATTTCTTTATGATGTGGAAAAAAGGTAATCAGAACATCTATTTAAAAGTGATTCTAAATTTGGAAGTCATGCTGAGAAAGAGGAAGAAAATAGTACAATAATATCCTGCTGCAGACAGAGCAAACAATTTATCTCAGGTAAAAGAATCCCAAACACCTGGAAGGCAGTAATGACAAAAAAAGACCTGAAGAAAGAGTGGATAGCAGATGATATATGGGCTTGCATTAAAATACAGAAACAGAAGGATGAAAAAAAAGAAACGCTTATGTAATTTTCCTGTAAGCTCAGAGGAATCATGATACTGAACAGAATTTCACCTAGAAAGCTCTGGTCAGTTCCGAATATCACGATGTGTAATAGCTGTAAAACACTGGAGGCGCTTCCAAGGAAAGCAATAAAAGCGAGCCCAAGAATAGTTGGATGTGGGATGAATCTACACAATGTTTCTGTGCACAAGTGGACTTTAAAATTCAGTATCAACCATTTATTTCCATTAACACAGCAGCAAAGAACAGGTCGGCCTGAGGAATCAAACAATTTTGCAAATGTCTACATCTGTGTGTGCAAACTTACTACATCTGTGAAAAACCAGTATATAGTCTCTTTTTGTAATTTAGAATCTAAGGAAAAAAGGGGGGAGCACTTTCCAGTTTTCTCTAGACATAGGATAAGTAAACCCAAATAAAAACAAATAGATATTATTTCTAATGCAAGTTTAACCTGCTGCAAGGAGGGGGTCAATCAGGCAAAATTAACATGAACAAGGAGAGAATGAAGGATTTGCTCTAGAAGAAACACAGTACCTTTGTGATTAAAAGACTGGGTTCTCTAGCCTATAGGTCTGGGTTCAAATCCCAATTCTACTAAGCACTGAGCTATGTCAACATTGGGCAAACTATTCAACCTCACTGGACCCCAGTTTATGCAAACAGGCCTAATTACAGCACTTACCACAAAGAGAGGTAATAAAAATTAAATGCATTAATACAGCCAGTGCACTTAGAACAGCATCCAACACAATTTACATTCATTAAGTGTTAGTTATTGCATATTATTTTCAAAAAGCAGGCTTGAAGTCAAATGATAAAGGCAGGTAAAGATTAAAGGAAATTTCTAAAATTATAGCCAGAAATTCTGGGTTCAAATTAGAAGTCATAGGACTGATCTGATGTGATGTGCTCTATAAAATGCTCCAGCTCTCTGTGTCTCGGTTTTCTCAGATGTGATATTTTTTTCCTACATCAAATGATTTCTATGATAATGAAATCATATAAAAGAAGGACGCCTATAAAAACTTATATTAATGTTTATTATTATTATTATCAGCATATGTCATAGTCCAAGGTGCTTAATAGATATTTAGTAAATGTTGATGTTAGATGAATATTATAATAAACACATTTTGGGGGACGGTTATTCAGAAAATTAAAAAGAGAAGAATTCATATAGGCAATATGAAAAATTCCACTTGGGTATTTCACTTATTGATTGATTTACTTTGTTTTAATTTTCCAGATAATTATCTCAAATTTTACTTTTGTATGCATATAATAAAAGACTTTTATTTTATTTTGTTTTATTTTATGTTACCCATATATAAGAAAATTTATTGCTTTAATGAGGAACTTGGGACAACTCTTTTTTTTTTCTTCTAAATTTTTATTTAAATAACAGACAGTGTAATATTAGTTTCTGGTGTAGAATTTAGTGATTCAACACTTATGTATAACACCCAGTGCTCATCACAAGTGCCCTCCTAACTTTCTGTCACCTACTTAACCCATTACCACCCTGCCCACCTTGTCTCTGGAAATCATCAATTTGTTCTGTATAGTTGAGTTGGTTTCTTGGTTTTCCTCTCTTCCCCCCCCCCCCCCGTATATTTGTTTTGTTTCTTAAATTCCACATAGAAGTGAAATCATATGGTATTTGTCTTTCTCTGATTGATTTATTTTGCTTAGCATAATACACTGTAGATCCATCCATGTCATTGCAAATGGCAAGATTTCATCCTTTCCATTGACTAACATTCCATTGTATATATACCACATTTTCTTTATCTATTCATCAGTTGGTGGACATTTAGGCTCTTTCCATAATTTGGCTATTGTTGATAATGCTGCTATAAATACTGGGGTGAACGTATCCCTTCAAATCAGTATTTTTGTATCCTTTGGGTAAATGCCTAGTAGTGCAATTGCTGAATCATAGGGTACTTCTATATTTAACTTATCAAAGGTTTTTATATATAGTATTTTAAAGTTAAGTATTTTTCTCATTAGGAAAAGCAAAACAATATATAGTGTTATTAAGCTTAAATTATATCCAATGTATTAAATGTCAGGCTGCCATATCATAGGTTTCAGCTGCTTCAGAGTTGAGATCAATGGGTAACAACCAAAAGGTATTTTAAGTCAACAGATTTAATTTGTCCCCTCACAGATCTTTTCTGGAACTAATTGCAAGGAGAAAAATGGACTAATTTTAAAAGGAGAATATCTGCTATGGAACATTAAAAATAAAAAGAACATTTTTTTTTCCAACGTTTATTTATTTTTGGGACAGAGAGAGACAGAGCATGAACGGGGGAGGGGCAGAGAGAGAGGGAGACACAGAATGTGAAACAGGCTCCAGGCTCCGAGCCATCAGCCCAGAGCCAGACGTGGGGCTCGAACTCACGGACCGCGAGATCGTGACCTGGCTGAAGTCGGACGCTTAACCGACTGCGCCACCCAGGCGCCCCTAAAAAGAACATTTTTGAGGTACAGCGAAAGATTTTTTTAAGTAAAGTCACACCTTGCTTCCACAAAAAAATAAAATAAAATAGCAACTACACAGAACTAATTTCTCTAAGAACAGACTGGAAATGTGACAAGGTGAAAGGACCTATGTAAATCCACAGTGGACATGTTCTGAGGGCAGTTGTGGGAGGAAGAACATATGAGGAGAAGATTTTCTTTAGGACTAAATTACATATGCGGTGACCTAATACTTTGGTTGGTAACTGAGGTAAATTGACCATCCATCAATCAACCGCATAAAACAGAGTTAAGGATACTTTCCAAACATAAGTCTCATTCCTTGAGAACTCTCCCTACTTTGAAATTATTTCTTTTCAAAACTTCAATCTCTATCACTTTTCTTTGTAATGGGGAGCAGCTATTTCTTTTCTAATTTTTGGCCCTAATATTAAGACATAAAAAGCTTTTTAATGATCCATTAGACCCAGCTTATTTCTGTACAGTGGCACCAAAGAGATATTTTATGGAATACCCAATTCTTTTCTTCATGGCATTAAAGTTATTAATTATTAAAAACACTAACACTGAAAATATTTGCTGACTGCATCTTTATGCCAAATGTGGTATGGCTTTCAACAGTTACATGGCATTTTTACATTTATTAGTGCATTTGACCTTTGTAATAATTCTATAAAATAGATATTATTATCCCCCTTTTAAATTTGAAGAATCTCCACAGCAAACATCATACTTAATAATAAAACTGCAACAGAATTCCCATTAAAGTCAAGACTAAGAGAAGAATGCCTCTTTTGTCATTCTTACATAGCATCGTTCTGAAATTTCTAGATAATGAGGTATAGACTGCAAAGGAGAAGAAAAAGTTATTTTATTTGCATGTGGCTTTATTGCTCAACATATAAAACTCAGCAAAATTAACTTGAAAACCTGAGCAAAAAAAGAAAAAGGAAAAACACTATAGCAGTTGTGTTTTGCTCCAAATGCTAAAACAACTGCAATAAACAATGGCTTAAATATGCAAAGATTATTCTCTCATGTAAAGGATATGGAGGTAGATGGCAATTCTACAAAATCATTAGGGAGTCGGCTTCTTGGAGCTTTCTACTCTGCCTTCACTAGGGAATATCCTCATGGCTCCTGCATCTAGGAGTCATTGAATTCCAGTCAGAAAGAAGGAAGAAACAAAGAAAGACATATACCTTCCCTTATAGAACCACTGCCCAGAAGTCACACAAAATATGTCTGCTTATATGCCATTGGTCACAACTTACTCACGTGGCTACAACTAATGCCAAAGGGGGCTGAGAAATATCTTTATTCAAGGTGACCATGTGTCCAACTAAAAATCAAAAGTTCTTTTAAAGAAGAAGGGGAGAATGCATTCTGGGCATCAACTCAAAGTCACTGCCCCCAGTACAGTTCAAAATATTCACAATAAAAAAGTGAATTATGAAGGAATGAAATTAATAAAAATTGCATTAGACAGTATAAAACCTTGCTGAAATTATTTAAACAAGTTTTAAATAAACAAAAATAAATATCGGGGTGCCTGGATGGCTCAGTTGGTTAAGCGTCCAACTTTGGCTCAGATCATGATCTCACAGTTCATGAGTTCAAGCCCCACATGGGGCTCAGTGCCGGGCCTGCTTGGGATTCTCTCTTTCTCCCTCTTTCTCTGCCCTTCCCTGACTCATGCTTTCTCTCTCTCAAAATAAATAAATAAACTTAATAAATAAATAAATATTATTTTTTCTGGATTGAAAGAAGCCATAATGTAAATATCTGAGCTTTCCCCAGATTCATCAACGAGCAGTATGTAATTAAAATGAAATCCCAAAGAAACTGAACATTATGAAAATGATTCTGAGATGTTAGAAAATAAATGGATGAAAATTGGTGAGAAATTTTAGGGGTAAAAAGAGAAGGGAGCTGCTGACTTACTCCATCAGATACTAAAGCATACCACAAAGTTATAACAATTAAGGCAGTATGGGTTTGCACAAGAACAAATAGTGATGACAATGAACAGAATATTAAAACTAAAGAGATAATTATTTACTGAAATTTAGTAAATGATAAAACTGGTGATCTAGCTACATGAGAAAGCAGCACATACCAAAAACAAAACAAAACCAAACAAAAACAAAAATCACCCCCCAAACATCTAATCCTACTGCCTATTTACTTCATCTACTAAAATGGCCCTTAGCTCTTCCCTTCTCAGCAATCGCTTTATTATGTTATGAAAGTTATAAATTCTAGTGACTAAGACCTCAGGTTCTAGAACTCGAAAAGACCCAGATTTAAATTCTGATTCCACTGCAAGTTGGTTGGATTACCTAAAGGAAAGTCCTTTCCTTTTCTAAGTCTCAGGACAATATAGGGTTTACCTTGCCCAGCTTCTAGAAGTTACTCTGTGAGATGTCCTGCCTGGTAAGAGTGTCTTGGCTTACTTGAAGATTTGGGGCCATGCCAAATAATCTATGTTAACTATGTGATTTATGGTGGGGGCCTTGGGTCATGCAGTATCAACTTGACCTCTGGAGGGGCTGGAAAGTAAGGTCGGCTGTGTAGGAAGTCAGCTTTATCTACATGATTGACTCTGAATAAGAACCCTAAACCCCAAGGCTCAGGTGAGATTCTCTGGTACCACGCATGTTGCCACACAGCATTGCTGGGAGAAACAAACTCTGCTCATATGACTCCATGCAGGGGGATAGCTTCAAGTTTGTACCTGGCATCTTCTGAATTCTACCTTACTTTCCCCTTCCCTTTTCTGGAAGAAACCATCACCATGTGTCTAACAGCTTTCATAAGGTCTGTGAGTGCTTCTAGTCTATCACTGAAACTAAGGGAGTCTTGGGGACTCCCCAACTGTAGCCTCTGTCTTTTACTTTATAATGGGTGCAATAATATTGAAGAAACCATCACCATGTGTCTAACAGCTTTCATAAGGTCTGTGAGTGCTTCTAGTCTATCACTGAAACTAAGGGAGTCTTGGGGACTCCCCAACTGTAGCCTCTGTCCTTTACTTTATAATGGGTGCAATAATATTACAACCAAAGAGTTTGTTCTGAAGATAAATGAGACAATGTCTATAAAGTATTTGGCACAAAGCCTGCCAACAACAATTATTCCACAAATATTAATTTTGTTAATTTAACTTAGTGGAAGGAAATATATCATTCAATAAGTCATATTGAGACAATGGTTTGGCAATTTATGAGAAAAATAAAGTTAAAGCAATACATCACATTTCATTTCCAGATAAGTCTAGGATAGATATAATGTTTACACATAAAAAATAAAGTCATCAAGAATTTCAGGAAGTTATAGATGAATGTATCTGTTCTTATGAGGGGACTGTTCTTTCTAAGCATAAATTGGAGAATATCCCAAAGAGCTATGATAAATAATTTAAAAATACATAAAAATTTAAAAACATTTGTATTCTCTAATAAGCACCTTGAACAAAATTAAAATCAGGAAATAAAATGTGAAAATATTTGAAACATATAGAGCAGGCAGAGGGAGGGCTAATACCCTTCATATATATTTTAAATAGTTATATATTTTATAAGTATATATATAAAACCCCCAAGTTTAAAAAATGTTCTCTCTTATTAGTAAGCAAAGAAATGAACTCTATTTCAAATACAGCATCATTTTAATCCCATT
Source organism: Herpailurus yagouaroundi (assembly GCF_014898765.1). Classification (NCBI taxonomy): domain Eukaryota; kingdom Metazoa; phylum Chordata; class Mammalia; order Carnivora; family Felidae; genus Herpailurus; species Herpailurus yagouaroundi. The sequence goes on along the minus strand of NW_024412376.1, from coordinate 49,818,739 downwards.
TAAATGAGAAGTTTACTTATTTTTTTAATGATAATACCCAATGTTGACAACGGTAGGTGTAATAGACATTCTTGTACCATAAATGGAATACAAATTGGCATAATCTTTCCCCAACGTACCCTTCCTCTAGCTAACCTCATCTTCTACTTCACAGAAAAAAATGATAATAAAATTTAAAAAAGAAATCATAAAGCAAAATTTCTTCTCCCAAATCTACATTATCTGTATCTACACTCACTTCTCCCCTTTTCCTTTCCTCTGGCAATCAAAGATATGCCCCTCTATCTGGATGCAGTGAATCCTATCCCCTTGATTCAGATACTAATTCCCACCCCCACATTCATAAAGTTTAAACGATCATTTGTATCTTCTCCTATTTAGAGCTCTTCTCTGGTATCTATACCCTTCTGACTTATCTACTACTTGATTGGTTTCATCTCTGAGTCTCCTGTGCTGGTTTCTTTTCTTGCCTTTTTTTTCTAATCCTAAGTTTAATGCCATACACCAAGTATTTGTTCTTTATAGGTGATTTCATCTATACCCATGGACTTAATATTGTTTCTATACTAATGACTCCTGAAATTATGTATCCATATATATTTCTTCCCTGAAACCAATATTTACATAATCCAACTGTCTGCTTGTTATCTCCACTAGAATATCCAATAGGAATCTTAAAGTTAATATATCCAAAACAGAATTCTTAATTTACAACCTCTGTAAACCTGTTTCTCTCATGGGTTCTTTGTCCTGGTAAATAGCATTGCCATTTCTAACAAAAATCTAGATGTTTTCTCAGATTCTTATTTTTCACACCCCTACCAACTACTCCATCATCAATTCCTGTCAGTTCTACTCTATAAGAATATTTTCTTTTAGCATTCATTATGATCAAAATAAAACCAAAGTGACTTCTGAACATCCAATGGGATGAGAGGGAAGAGCATCCACATCTGTACTAAGGGGTTGAACAAACCACTTGCCTGGAAATTCTTCACTTGGGATAGTGGAGCATGAATGCCTCCTCGCATATGGGTCTCTCTATATAAATATCATTACAAAGATACAGAAAGAGAAACATCATCATATTAATTTTTTTTTTCAACGTTTATTTTATTTTTGGGACAGAGAGAGACAGAGCATGAATGGGGGAGGGTCAGAGAGAGAGGGAGACACAGAATCGGAAACAGGCTCCAGGCTCTGAGCCATCAGCCCAGAGCCTGATGCGGGGCTCGAACTCACGGACCGCGAGATCGTGACCTGGCTGAAGTCGGATGCTTAACCGACTGCGCCACCCAGGCGCCCCACACATCATCATATTAAATAAGCAGCAGTTACTTTGGAGTGGTATAATTACATGAAAGCAATGTTTATTCTGTGTGTTTTTGTAGTTTTTACATTTTTACTTATATTTTTAAAATATTTTTAATGCAAAACGTATTATTAAACAATAGAAAGATGTACCTAAAATAATTGCCTTACAATATAAATATGATAGAACTAGTGGCTGAAATTGAGAAATCTACTGTTGTAATAGAAGATTTCAACACTCATCTCTCAATAATAAGTCAAGCAGATGAAAAGAAGTCAAAAAAAGATATAAAATATTTGAATAGAAGAAGTAACAAGCGTGATCTAATTGGACAGAGAGAGAACTCCAAACCCAAGAATCACAGAACATACATTCTTCTTAAGCACAAACGAAACATCTACAAATGTTGACCATGTGCTTGTCCAGAAAGCAAGTCTTAACAATTTTCAAAGAAATGGTATAATATGGATCATGTTTACTGACTCAAAATGCAATCAAATTAGAAATCAGTAACCAATAAACATGTGAAAAACAAATATCCATATATATTGGGAAATTAAACACTTCTAAATGCCCAAAGAACAAGAACTCTTAATAAATATTAACAGTATATTTCAGGGCACCTGGATGGCTCAGTTAGTTCAGTACCTGATTGTTGATTTCGGCTCAGGTCATGATCTCAGGGGTCATGAGATCAAGCCCCATGTTGAGCCCGGCACTGATCTTGGAGACTGCTTAAGATCTCGCCCTCTCCATCTGCTTCTCCCCACCATCTATCTAAAAAAAATTTAAGAGTATATTTCAATCTTCAGAAATTCTAAAACTCTAGCCTGTTGATAAAACTATTAGGAAATAGACGTTCTCATACTCTGATGGTGATAGTACAAAACAATTCCCCTGTGGATGGCAATTTGATAATGCTAATCAAAATAGATATGCATCTATTCATTGGCCCAGCAATTCTTTCCTGGGAATTTCTCTTAGCATACATCTATGCTATGTACAAAATAACATATATGCAAAGTTATTCATTACAACAATGACTACAATAGCAACAGAGAGGAAATAATGCCTGTCCCTCAATAGAATACTAGAGAAACAATTTTTGGTTCTTGCTCACAATGGCATATTTTGTAGCCATCATAAGAATGAAATTTCTAGGACACTTATTTTTTTAACAATTAAGATTTAATCCATTGTTTATAAAGTATGTTCAAGCAAGTTTATAACTAAAAGTTTAATTTTAACTAGTTTGCCAAATTATTGGGACCCTATATGTCTTCCCACTCCTTTTTGACTAGAATCTTCTTCCTTAGGTGCTCTTTTACTTTTTTAATTTTATTTAAATCCACGTTAGTTAATATATAGTGTAAATGATTTCAGGAGATTTTAGTGATTCATCACTTACATATAACACCCTGTGCTTATCCCAACAAGTGCCCTCCTTGAGGCTCTAGGACACTTTCTATCAACAAGGCACAGTGTCTAGAACAAGGAAAGGAAGTATACAGGATATGTTCCCTTTTGTGTAAGAAAAAGGGAAATTAAGAAAAGGTATTCAGGGGGCGCCTGGGTGGCGCAGTCGGTTAAGCGTCCGACTTCGGCCAGGTCACGATCTCGCGGCCCGTGAGTTCGAGCCCCGCGTCGGGCTCTGGGCTGATGGCTCAGAGCCTGGAGCCTGTTTCCGATTCTGTGTCTCCCTCTCTCTCTGCCCCTCCCCCGTTCATGCTCTGTCTCTCTCTGTCCCAAAAATAAATAAATGTTGAAAAAAAAAAATTTAAAAAAAAAAAAAAAAAAAGAAAAGGTATTCAGATCTGCTCATATTTACATAAAAAAACAAACAATAGACCCTCTCACCACTCCTTTGCTCCTTTTCTACATCACCTTGGATGCCCTCGCTAATGAAAGGAGGGAAGAAAGAGCAGCAAAAGGTATCCAGATTAAGAAAAAAGATACAAAATTGTCTTTGTTCACAGATAACACAATTGTGTAAAAAATTCCAAAGGAATCAACAAAAATCTGGAATGAATAAGTGATTATAGCAAGATGGCAGGATACAAGGTTAATATATAAAAGTTGATTGCTTTCCTATATACTAACAATGAATATCTGGAATATGAAATTAAAAACATAATACCATTTATATTAGCATGCCCCAAAATAAAAACTTCTATATAAATCTAACAAAATATGTACAAGATATATATGAGCAAGACTATAAAACTCTTGTGAACAAAATCAAAGAACTAAATAATTGGAAAGAAATTCCATATTCAAAGATGGAAAAACTTAATATTGTCAAATGTCATTTCTTCCCAAATTTATCTATAGATTCAGCATAATCCTGGTCAAAATCACAGCAAGTTGTTTTATGGATAACAACAAACTAATGGTTTTCTGGAGAGGCAAAAGATCTAGGTAGCCCATCCAATATAAAAAAGAAAAAGTTGAAGGACTGAGACTACTCAACTTCTAGACTTACTATAAAACCTCAGCAATTAAGAGACTGAGTTATTGGTGAAACAATAGACAAATAGATCAATAGAACAGAGCAGAAAGCCCAAAATAGATCACCATAAACATAGTCAACTGATCTTTGACAAAAAATACAAAGATAGTCTCTTCAACAAATGATGCTGGAACAGCCAGATATTTTTCTATGTACAAAGAAAAAAAAGAAAGAAAGAAAGAGAGAGAGAGAGAGAGAGAGAGAGAGAGGAATTAGACACAGACTTTACACCCTTTATAAAAATTAAATCAAAATTGATTATAGACCTACATGTAAAATGCAGAACTATAAGATTCCTAGAAGATAACATAGGAAGACATCTAGATGACCTTGGGTATGGGGATGACTATTTAGATATAGCACTAAAGACATGAAAGAGAGAATTGATAAACTGGACTTCCTTAAAATTACAAATTTCCACTCTATGAAAGGCAATAGAAAAGAATTAGAAGACAAACTACAGACTGGGAGAAAATACTTGCAAAATATACCTCTGATAAAACAGTGCTATCTAAAATATATTTTAAAAACCTCTTCAAACTCAACAATAAGGAAACAAAAACTTCAATTAAAAATTGGGCCAAACACCTTGAGAGATACACCTCACCAAATATGTGCAGGTGAGAAATAAGCATATGAAAGGAGGCTCCACAGCATTTGTCATCAGGAAAATGCAAATTAAATGAGATACCACTACACTCCTATGAGAACGGCCAAAATTTGCAACACTGACAACACCAAGTGTTGGCAAGAATGTGGAGCAACAAAAACTCTCATCCATTGATGTTGGGTATGCAAAATGCAGCCACTTTAGGAGATAGCCTGGCAGTTTCTTATAAAAACTAACTTAGTTCTACTATTTAATCCAGCAGTTGTGCTCCTTGGTATTTGCCCAAAGGAGCTGAAAACTTATGTTCACACAAAAACCTGCACATGGATGTTTATAGCAGGTTTATTCCTAATTTCCCAAGATGTGTTTCAGTAGGTGAATGGATAAACTGTGGTACTTCCAGACAATGGAATATCATTCAGTGCTAAAAAGAAATAAGCTATCAAGGCACAAAAAGACATGGAGCGGGGTGCCTGGGTGGCTCAATCAGTTAAGTGTCCGACTTAGGCTCAGGTCATGACATCACAGTTTGTGGATTGGAGCCCCACATTGGGCTCTGCTGACAGCTTGGAGCCTGGAGCCTGCTTCGGATTCTGTGTCTCCCTCTCTCTCTGCCCCTCCCCCGCTCACACTCTGTCTCTTTCTCTCTGTCAAAAATAAATAAACATTAAAAAAAAAGACATGGGGGGGATCTTACATGCATATTACTAAGTGAAAGAAGCCAATCTGAAAAGGGTACATACTATTTTATTCCAACTATATGACATTCTGGAAAAAGCAAAAAAACTATGGAGACAACAAAAATGTCAGTGGTTACCGGGGGTGGAGAGTGGGAGATAAATAAGTGGAGGACTGTGGCTTTTTAAGGCAGAGAAAAATGTTGTGTTACGATAAGGGGTGCCACATTACATTTGTCCAAACTCATAGAATGTACGAAAGCAAAAGTGAACCCTAAGGTACAGTACAGACTTTGGGTGATTATGATGGATTGATGTAGGTTCATCCTTGTGAAAGAATGTACCATTTTGATAAGTGATGTTGGTAATACGGTAATATGATGTTGGTAAGGCTGTGCAAGAGTGTGGGGAGGGAAATTATGGGAAATCTATGTACCTTACTCTCAGTTTTGTTGCAAGCCTAAGACTGCTCTAAGAAAAGTAAGATTTTAGGGGCGCCTGGGTGGCTCAGTCGGTTAAGCATCCGACTTCGGCTCAGGTCATGATCTGGCGGTTTGTGAGTTCCGAGCCCCGCGTCAGGCTCCGTGCTGACAGTTCAGAGCCTGGAGCCTGCTTCAGATTCTGTGTCTCCCTCTCTCTCTGCCCCTCCCCTGCTTGTACTATGTCTTTCTCTCTCTCAAAAATAAATAAATATTTAAAAAAATTTTAAAGAATGCATGAATAACTAATAGAAGTCATAACTCACAAAAAGCTGGGGAATGGAGTGAGTAGGGAAGGTAGGCACCAGATCCTCAGTCTGCATCATATTCCATAGTTTTAATTTATAAATTATGCATATATATATATTAGCTGTTGAAAATTTTGTAAAAAATATGAAGAATGAAAATGAAAACACAGCATGTCTAAACTTGTGGAGTCAATGAAAATAATACCTAGAGGAAAATTTAAAGTCTAATGTACATATGTTAGAAAAATAGAAGGCTGAAAATTAATAACTTAGGTATCTAACTTGGTACCTAAAAACAAAAGTTGAAAATATTAATTATCTAAATATCTAACTTAAAAAATTAGAAAAATAACACCAAAAGAGTAGAAGTAAGGAGATAAAAATAAGGGTAGGATCAATAAATACTTTTGAAATCTGAAAATAAAATAGAAAAGAATCAACAAGTCCCAAAATTATAGCCTCTATTCTAGAATGATCAAAGGGAGGGAGTCAGAGACAGGGATGCAGAGGCAGAGAACATCAGAAATAAAAGTAAAAATAAAAATCTCCAGTAAAAATTGGGAGAAACTGCAGGTCAGAGTCTAAGGGTACTTAAGGGGCCACCTGGGATTATACATGCTCTAGAACTGGACCTCAAACTCAGGCCTTCTGACTCAAAACCAGTGTTTCCATTATCTTCTGTCTATTTCTGAGACACATCTTCACATCATTCTTCTCGTTGTTGTAATTTTAAGACTTTATTTGAACAAAAATCTATTTCAATCAGCAGTGCCAAACTGGAAGGGGGTAGGAATTCTCCACCTAACAGGAGGTGGTGGGGGGAGGAAAGGTTTTTATAGAGAAAAGTCAGAAGCAAACCAAAGAAATTATTGATTGGCTATAGTTTAAAGCCTAGTTGGCTATTTGTGATTGGTCGTTTCTAGCGTTTTGATTTTGTAACCTTGAAGCATTTGTAGGCTTAGATTTTGGTTTGCTTATGTAGGCTGCCACAGCATTACAGTCATGAATGATTTAAGACATGAATGATTCAATCAATAATTATTGGCTCAGAGATTGAGAAGGAAAAACTAGTCAAGTACTTAATTTTCTTCTCTCAGGCTGCCTCTCCTTCTTTGTATATATTTTTTCCACTTCTTGGCGTAGGAATGTGGAGGAGCGTGGATGTGACAGTCATACCAACTAGAATTCCAGCAGCTGCCTGGTCCTTCTCCTCAGAAATTAAGAGTCCTCAAGGCCAAACCTGGAACTTGAAAGGAAAGAAAATCCTTAATATAAACATAATATCGAATAACTTGACATCTACTGACTCATTCCTATTGCTGTCACAGCAACACATATGCCGTAGACATTCACTCCAAGAATTCATGGGGCCGTGCCACTTGTGACGTTTTGCACAGACCCTTCATGCCTCTGAACCCACCATGTCATTAACAAATCATTGGTATTGGTGTGGCTCTCTTTAAATTTTCTTCCACTCTGTCATTCTGTGTCTATGATTCCAGGAATACAAGAAATCACTGAAGGATATATTTCAGAGACTTAGATGGTAGTCACCTTTGCACGAGATTAAGTTTACCCCTGAGCAAATGGGGATGAGACTCTCAAAAACTAACAGCGATTGCTAAAGCTGAATATTTACCAGAATTCAGATATTCATACATTCTCTACTCTCCTTGGTCTACAAATTAAAAGATAAAGCATCAAGGAAAGTTGTATCAAAACAATGATCAGTAGATCCATATACTGCCAAGATTTCAAGTTTCACATATAAATCCCAACCTGATTCAGAGGAAAAGAGTTCCCTAGAGGTTTTAGCTGACTAATACACTTACCTATCAGACATATATTAAGACAACCATAATTATAAAGCGCTTTGCCAAAAGAAAACACGCTTTACAATTTCAGAGTACTATCAAAAAGGGAACAGAACATGTTTTTAAAGTAGCTACTGGGAGGAAGGAGTGGGACTGATTGGCACTGTGATAGTGTATTACTGTAACAAAGCCCTTGTCAGTGTTATTAATACATCTATTTGGAGATCATAAAACAGAGGCCTCAATAACTTATCAGAAAATGGTAAAAATATCATTCTGCTTAGGTTTTCTGATTTTAAATTCTGTGTGCTCCCAGTAAGTCAGGCTCTTCTCAAATCTGCTAACAAATAGAAAGTATACAAAGTAGTTTCTACAGTTCAAAAATGCTATTCATCACTCAGAAATTAAATAAGGATATGTTCTAAAGCAGGAGACTTCAGATTCATTTCCAGTCACTAAGCCATTGATGAGCTTCTTTCCACAACTAAAACGTCTAAAAGCAGAGTGAAGTACATTTATACGGTACTTTCTAAGAAAAGCTTTAGAGACTAGATGAAACAGAAGTTCCTTGCAGAGAGTGAAGTGAAATCTCCATGTCAAAATACCCCCTTTTAAGAAATGAACTTATTCTCTTTCCAAACCAGAAATGAGAGTTTTCTCATGGATGTTGGTTTATGAAAACTCTCTTTTATCTAAAACATATGCTCTGCAGCTGCTTCAGCTATACATCCTGCCATTGGATGTATATCATCACATAAAACTCAGGATCTCCACCTCCCTGGAGCCATATCCCATTTTTTTCTTTTGTTCTTGTATCTCAAGAGGAGAATACAGAGACATTACATGAGTTAACTTTGTCTCCAGCATGAAAATTTGGCAGGGATGATATCATTTCCAGATGCTTTCTTATTTTTCATTTGTTTAAAGACCTCATTCATCAGAGAGTTGGAGAGTTTCTTAAGTTTGCCTCCATCTGGGTATTATGAGGAAGAATGTTGAGAGCATTGTCACCATCAGCATCTCCATTATGACTGTCAAATGAAGCTTCCAATATGTAGAATGGCTCCCCTTTCTCCATCCTGTTCAGTTACGGAGTAATCTATATGTAAAGTAATGGAAGTATCAACATCCATCCAGACCAATAAGAGGGAGTTTAAACTCCACCTCATGATTCTACTGTACAGGTAGCAGTGGGTTGTTTTGTGAACATCAGCAACTGTTTTAGGGGCAGGATGACTACAGACTTCAGATTTATAAATTACTGAAAATACTTAGATGAGTACACAATGATGAAAATGTTGGACATAGACTACTCCAGAAAACAGGTGCTTTGAATACTTTTTAGCATGACTGATTTCTCCAAGTAGTTATAATCTCAGTTCTGCTGAGAATTCTGGAAATGCCACTTAGGTATCTTATTGTTATATGCTGGGTTAAAATTTATTTCCAATAAATTAATAGAAAAATACGTACACTAACCTAATTAACCTCAAGTGGTATAGAAAGAACTTACCTATACAGAATTCAGATGCGCCATAGTCTCACTGAACCAGAATATCTAACAAAACTGGAAATGAGCAGAAAAGACCTAACTTCAGGGAAACTGAAATAAGTGTGACAAAACCAATCCTCCTCTCGGAGCCCATTTATTCATATTTTCAAACATTTTCAAAAAGTCCAATTTTCCATTCTCTGTAGCCAAAGTTGGCCACTTGAAATGATTTAGAACCCAACTTGGAATGTCTTATCTCTTTTAAAAATATAACTTTTAAAATTTGGTGTTATGTTTTCTTGGAACTTGTAAGATTGTATAATGAGAGATTATGTTCTCTTATTCAGAAGACTTTGAAGACTTTCATTCCAAAAGCAACATACCAACCATCTGACTAGTTTTCAAGGACTAAAATATGCTGTTATGCTTTCCTTCAGCTAGAAAAGAGGTGACCCTGACTGTCCCATCTCTGGATAGAGCTATGAAAGCAAGGGCTGGGCACTTCACTCTGTGCACACCTATCACAACATCGAGTTAGGCATTTGTTTTTTTTACACCGGCACTGGCGACACTGAAGAAGATTGGGGTGGACATTTTAGCCCATCTATAAACCTCTACAATTCTCCCATTACTTTCCATGGAACTACCATGATTTGGGGAAAATCAGATGAAATAATCCTTTCTTCATGCCTTCATTTTAGATGCAATGGTATCCTGGTTATACCAAAGCATTTGCCTTTCAGGTGTTTGAGAAATGCACATAACTTTCATGTCATGTGATAACTATGTCTTTACTAGGAACCCAAGGACAGTGTAATACCTAATACCACATATGTAATGTCTTTGATGTAAGATACCGCATGTATGGCTCGGGACATCTGGAGGGTCAGCTGGAAGTCCCTTTCCCTTGGTTCCCTCGCTCCCACTCTCGTTCTCTCCTCCAGGGTCCAGGCTTTATCCAGCCGCTAGTCCTTTGGTCTCTTCTAGTTCCTGCCAGAGGAGTACAGTGACTCTTTCTTCTTTGGAGCTTAACACTGACAAAAAATAAAAACAAGGTCATCTCCTGTTAATGCTCATGGCATTTATACACTAAAATATCCCTCCTCACCAAGGGTGAAGTTGAAAGGATTAAAGAAATGAGAGAGATAACCATGTTCCATTCACATTCATTTTCACCAAAAATTTTCAAGGTATGAGAAGGACAAGGATCTTACTAAAGTCAAGCTGTTTTGCATTCTATAAAGTACAGCATGAATCTGGTAGAACTCATTTCGACAGCAGCTTTTGTTACTTGTTATTAAAGACAGCAAAGCCTTGGCCTTGAGACTATATCATCAAATGGCAGTGGAGGTGATAAGCCTTTCCTGTGAGATGTGCTATATTTCCAAGTGTAGAGATTTCCTCCATATTTGCAGACTGACACATATAATTGTCTCCTGAGATAGAGCATCAAGCAATGTCTTGTTGTTGTTTAAAAGGTTTAATTTCTTTTCTCAAAAAACATACATAAAGTTATGTTTTTGAAAAGTTCGCTTTCTCAGTGAAAATCCCTAACCTAACAAAATGTGGGTTAACAGTGAAAATTGACTTCTAGATAAGTCTCCATTTTAAGTATTTATTCTGATCAAATATATCAACCTTAAAAATTTATAATTACTACACAAAACTGAAATTTAATAGCCAATATCACCTTTTCAAAAAGAATTCCTAGTGTGAACCACTTGGCAATGTTTTCACAATGTCCTATGCCTACTAGAGGCTATAGGATTTTTTTTTTCTTTATTTAGAACAAGTGAGATGAAATAGTTGTTATTCTTATTTTGATGTTCTTGAAGGGCAGATCAAATGAAGCTTATCCACAATAATAATGATTGATGAGCTTCATCTAATGATAATCCTTAATACCTTTGACAACAATCCCAATAGATGCAAACAGCAACAAAGTGCCTGCTCAGTGAAGGGCACTGTGAGTACACAAAATGTGTGCAATTAGTAATGTGTGTAAAAAAAAGAAAAAAAAAAAGTATGTCAATCCCAGCACAGCATAAAGGAAAGACAGCTGACATTGTAATTTTTAATTCCTGGGAGTTTCCCCCAGCTGTGCCAGTTAAGGAAAATGGACATTGGAGAATTTCACTAATTTCTGCGAAACTTAGAATCCACATGTATAAAACGAGCACTTGCTTAATTGTTTCTTTTCTCTCTTGATTTTATGTTTTTTTTTTTTAATTTTTTAACGTTTATTTATTTTTGAGAGACTGAGACAGAGCACAAGTGGGGGAGAGGCAGAGAGAGAGAGGGAGACACAGAATCTGAAGCAGGCTCCAGGCTCTCAGCTGTCAGTGCAGACACAGGGCTCAGACTCACAAACCAGGAGATCATGACCTGGGCCGAAGTCGGACACTTAGCCAACTGAGACACCCAGGTGCCCCTTGATTTTAAATTCTATAAGGTTAGAGATCTTGTCTTTCTGGTTCATTCTGGCTTTACAAGTGTCAGGCATAATGCCTGGCTTTTAGTAAATGCTGAATAAATATGTGATGACTAAAATTATTCAGGGGCACCTGAGTGGCTCAGTCAGTTTAGCGTCCAACTTCAGCTCAGGTCATGATCTCACGGTTCCTGAGTTCAAGTCCCACGTCAGGCTCTGTGCTGATGGCTCAGAGCCTGGAGCCTGCTTCGGATTCTGTGTCTCCCTCTCTCTCTGCCCCTCCCCCACACATGCTCTGTCTCTCAAAAATCAATAAATGTAAAAAAAAATTTTTTTAAAGAAAGACTAAAATTATTCAGCTTTCAGTAAATACTTACTGTGTATTTCCTGTGGTCCAGGTACTGTTCTAGTTGCCTAGTTGCTGGGTATGAGATTGTAGGGTGCCTGGTTAGAAAACAGAGAAAAATCCTTGCCTTTGTGGGGCTTACATTTCAATCAACAAAGCAAGTAAGCAAAAGAGATGCCAAAAAAATAAAAAGTTAAAGTTGGAAGGGAAGCTAGGAAATGTTGGATGATAGAGACGTTTGGTGAAATTTTAGTCAGGATTGCTAGGGAAGTCCTCGGTGAGAAGGTGACTTTCAAGCAAAAACCTGAAGAAAGTGGGCTGCTACCCACATGACCATCTTGGAAGTGACAATTCCAAGCAGGAGGGACAAAAAGTATGAAAACCCTGAGGCAGGATTTTCAAGAAAAAAGCACAGGGCCAGGGTCGTTTATGGAGCAACATACATGGAGGGAGTGAGGATGAAGTCAGAGAGGTAAAGGGGAGGCAAAAAATCACAGGACTTGAAAGTTATAGCAAGGGCTTTGGCTTTGATTGTGAGAGACAGGAAGCTGCTGGAAGGTTCTGAGCAGAGGAGTGACATGAGCTGACCCATATTTGAATAGGATCACTCTGGCTGCTGTGTTAGTAATAGACTACAGGAAGACAAGGACAGAAGTCATATAAACACCTACCTCATAGCACTTTTGTAAGGACTGCTCGGAAATACATGTGGAGAGCCCAGTGCAGACGCAGCCCTAATTGTTCTTCCTCACCAAAGAAGAGCTGTTATCATTCTCACAGATAATGTTTGTGCTCTCCCTGAAGACACACACACCGGGGTTCTGCGTGGTCACTGTTAACAATCCCAAGAGACCCTACCTCCTTTTTGGCAGCCTGGGAGATGGGTTATTGAATTTAAAATGAGCCACAATAACCAATGGACTTCCAAAAGAGATGGCCCTAAAATCTAATCTAATAGAATTCTTCAGGCAAAGTGGAGTAGTCGCCCTACTTACCATCCCTGCCTGGAACCAAAGGATCTCATCCACTTACTGGTGAGGCATCAAAGGGTTGTGAGGACACTGGGAATTTAGCTTTTATCAAATGTTTATATCTAAATTCCATGGTGCTAGCATCAAAGAGCAGCCATTCGCATCAACATCTACAAACAAAACACACAGAGGTGCGTTCCACTCATGCCGTGTCTAATACGTTTTCCTCAGGAAAGCCAAAAGCTACATGCAACATGACAAAATCCATGAACCTTGATTAAATTTCTCCTTAAAATCCCACCACTGAACTTTAAGGTGTTTTATGCTTTGAAGATATAACCGCTTAATTTTATTTCTGCTTAATAAAAAAAAAAGAATCCAACAATTTGAGGGGAGCTGTTCAAGCAGTCCTGACCTTGCAAATAACCAACTGAGCAGGTGGTGTTTCCCTTCGCTTTCTCTCCCCTTCCTGCTCACAGATGTTAAAAGACTCTTTTTTCCTATAGCTGCCCCCACTTTAGTGCTACTTCTGGGAGAGTTTGTAGCAATTAATTCTTTTCTGGTGAATATAATTTATTGTCACATTGGCTTCCATACAATACCCAGCGCTCATCCCAACAAGTGCCCTCCTCCCTGCCCATCACCCACTTTCCCCTCTCCCCCACCCCCATCCACCCTCAGTTTGTTCTCTGTATTTAAGAATCTCTTGTGGTTTGCCTCCCCCGCTCTCTGTTTATAACTATTTTTCCCCTTCCCTTCCCCCACGGCCTTCTGATAAGTTTCTCAAGATCCACATATGAGCGAAAACATGATGTCTGTCTTCTGACTTATTTCACTCAGCATAATACCTTCCAGTTCCATCCACGTTGCTGCAAATGGCATGATTTCATTCTTTCTCATTTGTAGCAATTAATTCAGTATCAGTTTACTGAGGATCTATTTTGTATCAGGTGCTGTTCTAGGTGCTAATGATGCAGCAGGGAACCAAACAAGACATTGCTCTCTGGGAACTTACCCTCAAGTGCCAACTGGAGATTAAAGAAGAGGAGACAAAGGTAAGAAAGAATAACTCACATCCAGGTCCTCCCTTTCACTACATGGCTCCATCCCCAATCACTTTCATCTGGTGGCCTTTGGTAGACACCAACAATAGCATTGTCTGGAAAAGAAAACACTTGAGGACAAATCAGGGCTTTCCTCTGACATGTTGATGAATCATGTCTTACCTCTAGGGGATCCAAGCACACACCACATCACCTATGTGCATTTGTGTTTGAATATGAAGTACTGAGCAGAAAGGAGGAAATATTTGTTCAAAGCCAATAAGTAAAACTCAGTCATATTAGCTTTTAATTTTTTAATAAAACTTTAGAAACTTTGTAATTTTAAATGAAATTTTTAAAACTTTCGAATTTTCCCTTTAATTATATTTCTACACATTTTAGTTTGTTTCCACAGTTACTGCATTATCCAGAGCTACTATTTTTCAGACGATGTTTACTAGAATTACCCACCATAAAAGGCATTTTTTGGTTGCCTTCTCTGCATCTTTTCCCCATTCTACTTTCCTATCGCAACTTAAATTTTATTCAGTTATCCCTTCCCATTTATGATGTCAGGCAAGGTGACATCCCTGATTCCAGGGTAATTCATGGTCAGCATCAGCCAATCAAGTTAGGGCATTCCATGGAGGTGCCAATGCTTTAGGAATGGACATGTGGCCTAAATTGGCTTAATCAGACTGAATGGAAGATGTCCGTGGTTAAAGGAGAAGTTGTTCTCTCTCTCTCTCTCTCTCTCTCTCTCTCTCTCTCTTCTGCTAGATAAAAAGAGATTAGAATTAACTCTGTAGGAGACAGAACCTGAGCCCACCATTAAGAGCCCACCATTGCTCTTAAATGAAGCAAACCTGAGGCTATAACAGATGATCAATTTGTTTACTGCCTAAGCCAATCTGAGTAGCTACTCTGCTACTTGCAGCCCAAAACATTCTATCAGGTACACACTGGAATTGTCACAGCTCTGGGCAAATTCAGGCTTTTTGTTCAGATTCCAAGCAGGAAGAGACTCTTCACATCACAGTCTTTTTAAACCACTCTTGTTTCTATGGCATGAAGAAAGAAAGCTGTGCCAGAATACAAAAGTTTGATCCGGGCAGAGAACACACACACAGAACGTTCAGCCTAGACTTTAACAGTACAGAACCCCTGTACTCTGGGCTTACTTTGAATCCTCAAGGATGGAATTTTAAACAATTGCATGAGTAAAGATCATATTATAGCAATAGGGTTTTGAAACAGAAGTCCTACAAACAGATTACCTGGGTGGGATGAGAACAAGGGAGGGCACAGGGAGGATCTAGATAGGATTATACTGGTTCTGTTCCTTAGTGAAGAGGAGACAGATCAGAGAAACTCCCGTATATCTTGTATATTCTATTATACTATAAAATATATCCAGCATGCATGTGTAGTAAATTGCATTGTTTTTCTTACAGACTATTCAGTCATTCTCAGCAGATCTTACTTTTAAACCCGCAAATAGATTCCTAATATTGCTATCTTTAGACATATTGATGGAGTAAATTCTCTCTCTAGTACATTGCTTGCAAAAAATGGTTGCATCAATTTCTCCCATTTTTAAAAGCATATGCCTTTATAAAAGTGATTTTGCTGCTCTTCTTCTCAAGGTGGAGCTATTTTCCCTCCCCCCTGGCTGTTAGAACCAATGGAATGCAGTAGAAGTGATGTTGTAGACTTAGAGCCTCAACTTTAAGAATCCCTTGCAGCTTCCTCTCTTATCCTCTTGCTGCTCTGAGACTGCCAGGTTAAGGAAGCCTAGCTAGCTTTCTTGGGGTTGGCCCATGATGAGAGAGAGAAGGAGATCTGTGGGAAAAGGCCCAGTCATCTCTGTTGGGACCCAGACATGTTTCTGAGACCATCCAGGACTATCAGTCCCCCATCAAAACACCACTGACAGCAGTTGCACTGATGACAGACATCTCATGAGACCCTGCAAGAGTACCACTCAGCTGAGCCCAGCCTGGATTGTAGATCTGTGAGCAAATGAATTGTTGACATCTCAAAGTTTGTGGTTGAAATTGATACAAACTCCCCATCTGTTAAAGTCAGGATTCTGGTGCATAATCAAGTAAAGGACACTCCTTGTAGGATTCTATCTAAAGGAAGCTTTCTTTTTCTACTTGGATATGCAACATGTTATATTACAAAAGTATCTTAGAAAGGCTGAGAGGTATTTTTTAGGAAAGAGTCATCCTGGAAGGAAAACAAGCTCTGTCTCAATGGAAGGTCCAGTTCTTTCCATTCTATAACTATGACACTTTCCCTAGCCCTCACACCTATGTCCCACTTGCCTGCCATATGTCACAGGAAATATGGTCCTGGATTGGAGCACAGTATTTGATATCTCCAGAGATTCTGCATATTTACATTTAAAATTATTCTAAGTAGAACAAAAATTGTATACCTTATCACATTTACGGGCATAGATTTTTACTAATAGAGATTATAAATACAGTTATTTGCAATATAAGTGGAAAGCAGACTGTTTTTAAGGGCTGGTGCCAAAGTCATCATGGAACTACCTCTAACTTACTATTGGAGACTTATTTACCATAATTGACTTTCTCGTTGTTTTACCTTGTCTTTGACCCAGTACACACTAGCATGATGCTCCTGAATTTAAAAGAGAAAATGATTAATGTGGCAAGAGCAGAGACAGTCAAGCTCATGTACACCAACGGGGACCTAGGGGAAGCCTGATAAATAATAAACACTGCCACCTCTCACACTCTGACTCCCCCTTTCACTGCGCCTTTCAGGCAGCTTTTTAAATGAGAGGTCACTTATTTTAAACCAAATACACCTCTGTGCTATTCTAAACTTATTTATGCCATGGTCAGGAAAAAATATTTACATTTGAAAATGCTGAACATAAAACTCTAGCCACAGGAAAGGTTACCTGTATAAAAAAAAAAAAATAAGTTTGTATCAATATAATTTCCATAATCATTTTTTTTTTTCCTTTCGTAAAACAATTCTTGCCTCTGCTTTGCCTTGAGAGACTAGCTCATGGGTAGTCTCAAGTTTCTCTGAGAAATTTCTCATGCTCATGCTCATGCTCAAATTTCTCTGAGACAATTCCCAAATCAAAAATCTTTGGGGTTGAATGTAAAAATCGTTTAACTACAAGGGGAAATAAAGTAAATCAATTCTGGAAATATAGATGATCGAAGAACAATGATTTTGTAAAGAACATTAATAGACTTCAAAATAATTCTGTGTAGGATGTTCAGACTTAGAAATGGAATATCCAGTTTCTAAAACTTTGGCAATCAGGAGTTAATGAATACTATAATTCACTTTTGTTTCAATGGATCATTTATATCTCCCTCCCACTATTACCAATTATCTTTTTATCCTATTGCTGTTCCTTGGATCTATGCTAATAGCTGTTAGTTTACTAGAAATTGTGCTCTCTCTTTCTCATAAGCAGTAAAGTTAGTTAAGGCACAGGGAATTAGGTGCTGTGGAAAATACAGCTAACATATCATTGAGTATCTTAACAGAAAAATGTAATAAATGGCATATGGAGGAAGAAAGATGGGGAAGGAGGAGGTGAGAGAGCACCATCGTAAGGGTCTCATTGGTACCTAGATAATTGGGCTAGAGTTAACACTTATGCTTTGTTAGCTTCCTACTTCATTCAAAGTTACCAAGATTATTCTATTTCAGTGGTGGCTGAGTTATCATTTGCCTCCTCCCCCATCCTGATGGGAAGTTGCAAATCTGAATCTCTATTAATAAATTTATGGTAACCGTGAGAAATGCACTGGGTTTAAATCTCAAATATGCCCTGTAACACCAGGTCATTTAAACCCACTTATTTTCAGCTTCTCTGTCTATAACATGAAATCACAATACAATACAATAACATGGGTGGCAACCCTCACTCTTGACACAAAGTAAATACTTCACCTGTGCTTGAGGATGGTCATGGTACATGCTATGTCTCTTTGAGGAAATCATTTCATGTATTCTTTCTTTTATCCTTCTAGTCATTTAAGTATTTACTGAGCACCAAATATATAGCAGAATTTGAAACAGGTGTTAGAGATACATGACATACTACCAATCCCTAACTTCAAGGAACTCTCAGTTGAATAGGATGCTCCCAAGGGGTCTTCATAATTTGTTCAGACTTCTCATCTCATTTGTACCTTCATACTTGAGACTTATGGATCACTAGAACAGATTTTAAGGCAATAGTCATTTTCTCAGAATTACTCCAGCCAAAACTTAATTTTTATTC
The DNA here is from genome assembly GCF_014898765.1 of Herpailurus yagouaroundi. Taxonomy (NCBI): domain Eukaryota; kingdom Metazoa; phylum Chordata; class Mammalia; order Carnivora; family Felidae; genus Herpailurus; species Herpailurus yagouaroundi. Next base: position 49,800,519 of record NW_024412376.1, on the reverse strand, counting down.
TATAGCAGCCAATATAGTGAAACACAAAGTATAGAACAAAGGAATTTAATGTTCACAACAAATAACAGAATATGTATATTTACACTAACTTTTTGAATCTTCAGATATAATAAAAAGGAATCCCCCTTTTGATAGTCCTTCCTTAAGACAGTACCCAATTCCTTCCAGTTCCCCTTGGGTATGATTTTAGGCCCACCTGCATCAAAGTTAACATCACTAAGGGGATACCAATAGAGAGAAACAGAAAAGGAAGAGGCCAACATAATATTTTACTATTTTGTGATATTAGAAGATAAAAGATGAACAGTCCTTCCAATATCTTTTAGGTGACTGAGTTCAGGTAGAAAGAATTATTACTTATCTACTTATTTCTTGCTTTGTCCCTACAAAATAGATTGGCATATGGATTCCAGGAGGGTATCATGTCTGGATCAACAATGAGTATAGGGAGAAACAAGGAATCTGAAAAGAACATAAGCAAACCTCCATAAATATAGCCAACTGATTTTTGACAAAGAAGAGCAATAAAATGAAGCAAAGATAGTTTATTCAATAAAGGGTTCTGGAACAACTTGACATCCATATGCAAAAAAAAAAAAAAATTAATCTAGACACAGACCTTACACCCTTCACAAAAATTAACTCAACATGTTAAACTCAATGTAAAATTCAAAACTATAAAACCCCTAGAAGATAACATAGGAGAAAATCTAGATGATCTTGGGTTTGGTGACTCCTTTTTAGACATAACACCAAAGACATAATCCATAAAAGATTTATAAGCTAGACTTCATTAAAATATTTTTTAAATCTACTCAGTAAAAGACAATGTCAAGAGTATTAGAAAACAAACCATAGACTAATAGAAAATATTTATAAAACACATATCTGATAAAGGACTTACCTAACTCTTAAAACTCCACAATAAGAAAGGAAACAACCTAATTAAAAATGGGCAAAGACCTTTACAGACACTTCACCAAAGATGATATGCAGATGTCAAATAAGCATATGAAAAGATGCTCCACATCATTTGTCATCAATAAAATAAATATTAAAATAAGGAATTACCACTACATATCTATTCGAATGGCCAAAATCCAAAACACTGACAATGCCAAATGCCGATAAGGATATTGAGCAACAGGAACTCTCATACATTGTTTGTGGGAATGCAAAATGATACAGCCATTTTAGGAAACACTTTGGTGGTTTCTTACAAAATGAAACATCCCTGTACCATGTAATCCAGTAGTTGTGATCCTTGCTATTTACCCAAAGGAGTTGAAAACATGTTTACACAAAAACCTGCACATGGATGTTTATAGAAAATTTATTCCTAATTGTCCAAACTAGGAAGCAACCAAGATGTCCCTCAGTCAGTGAATGGATAAACCGTGGTATATCCAGAAAATGGAGTACTATTCAGCACCAAAAAGAAATAAGCTATCAAGCCATGAAAAGACATGGTGGAATCCTAAATGCAAACTACTAGTAAGTAAGTAAAAGAAGCCTATTTGAAAAGTCTACATGCTATATGATTCTAATTATATGACACTCTGGAAAAGACAAAACTGTGGAGACAACAAAAAGATCAATGTTGCCAGGGCAGGAGGGAGAGATAAACAGGTAACAGAGGACTTTTAGGACTATAAAAATACTCTGTATGATATTATAATAATGGATATGTCATTATACATTTGTTCAAATCCATTAAATATACATCACCAAGAATGAATCCTAAGTAAACTATGTACTTTGGGTGATTATGTGTCAATGCGGGTTCTTTCTTGCTAAAAATGTACCATTCTGGTGAGTGATGTCAATATGCATGTGTGGGGGCAGAGGGTGCATGGGAAATCTCTATATCTTCCTCTCAATTTTACTGTAATCTAAAACTGTTTAAAATTTGAAGTATTTAATAAACAAAGAACATAAATATGACAAATCTACTCATTTTGGTATGTGGTTAACAAACTCACTACATATTTTGAACTTTCTTTATTAAACATCAAGTTTTAGTATTTACCAAATATTTGGAACTAAAACTCATTAGTTTAGGATGCCTGGGTGGCTCAGCTGGTTAAGCATCTGACTTCGGCTCAGGTCATGATCTTGTGGTTTGTGGGTTCGAGCCCCACATCGGGCTCTGTACTGACAGCTTGGAGCCTGGAGTCTGCTTCAGATTCTGTGTCTCCCTCTGTCTCTGCCCCTGACTCCTCATGCTCTGTCTGTCTCTCAGCAATAAAATACGCATTAAATTTTTTTTTCTAACTCATTAGTTTTTAGTTTTAAATGAAATGACTGATAAATTACATTTAAATATGTAATACTAATGAAGAAGGCATGCAGGGGAGTACCTTACTAACCCTATTCTCTTAATTTATCGTTCTAATTAGAACATCACATCTCATCACTTTTTACACCAACCACTAAGTTTTCAAATGCTGTTCATAGGGAAGTCTGAATGATACCCAGCACCAGCACATGTTGAAAAAGCTAAGATTGACTAGGTAATTTTAAGTCACTGGGGAAAAGACAGGGAGATTGTTCCAAGGCAACAAAATTAGAAAATTCATTGACACAAAACTCAATGTTCCTGAACTGAAACTCTAACACAGACTGACTAGACTCCAACAGGGAAGATATGGATTAAAGGCATGAGGCTTTCTTTTTGGAACCAAAACAGTCAGTTGATTCAGTCAATGAAGGGGTGGGAAAAGCCAATTGTATCATTTATTGATCTGGAACAGAGTTAAGTCAATCAAAACAATCAATCCTGTTAGTCCACACACTAAGTGAGGGGAAAAGCAGAGTTAATTACCAGGGACTCTATATTAAAAACAAAACAAACTTTTGTTCTATTATGGATAGCTGACGTATGCAAGTATTTTTCATGATTTATTCTAAAATATGCATTAGTTTGGGGCGCCTGGGTGGCTCGGTCAGTTAAGCGTCCGACTTCGGCTCAGGTCATGATCTCATTGCCCGTGAGTTCGAGCCCCGCGTCGGGCTCTGGGCTGACCGCTCAGAGCCTGGAGCCTGTTTCAGATTCTGTGTCTCCCTCTCTCTCTCTGCCCTTCCCTTGTTCATGCTCTGTCTCTCTCTGTCTCAAAAATAAATAAACGTTGAAAACAAAATTTTTTTTAAATAAAATATGCATTAGTTCACTTAGAATAAAGAGATGCCATTAAAACTACTAGTGAACAACTCTTACTTTCATCTAAATGAACCATATGGGGTTTATCCCCTCTCTTTTATACATAAACACAAACACAAATAGACACATACTAGTCAAATATGTCAGCCTGATGAAAAATTAATTGCTCAAATTGATTTTGCAAATTGAACAAATTCTTATCTGATGTTTCCACTAGTAACCCTTAACCTCCTTTTAAGGCTCACAGTCCACTTTCAGAATCTGATGACACTCTTCTTAGAAAAAATATGACATATACACACACTCTCAAAGGCACAAAATTGCATGTCAATTTCAGGGATTTCACAGATTCTGATTCATTTACTCTGGGTTAAGAACCCCTGTGTCATGTACCTGGAACTGAGCTAGACACTGAAGTCCTGAACAAGCAAGACAGGTCCCCATGTTTGAAAACGTGAAACAAAATTATATGATCAGGGGAAATAAAGCTTGATCACCCTGGAACAGAATGCGAAGTCAGAAGACAAATGGTGGGCAGGAGTCAGGGCACATATAAAGGACATGAAGGCCACACGTGTCATGCTAAGGAATTTAGACAAGATTCTCTAGCCTAGTGTTTCTTGGTGTGATCCAATAACATTTACAGACAATCGCCGGGGTGATTTGTCAAAATCTTTAGGGAGGGGCCCAGGAAGATGCATTTATTCAATGTATGCTGATGTATATTAACTTTACAACCATTGCTTTGGGCTGAGGGAGGAGACATGGTTAGTGAGAAGGTAATGTCAGCACAAAAGGTTCTAAGGAGGGCTGGAGATGATGACAAGATTTTCATTTTAGATAGAACAACCTGCAGGCTGCAGAGGATAGGTTTAATGATGCCAGATTAAAGGGTGGAGACTAGGCTCAAGGTTACCATTGTAGTCAGCCTGGGAAGAGATGCTGTAACATAAAGCAGGAGTTGTGAAGCATACAGAGACATGGACAAGTCTCAGGCAGTAAAAATTATCAGGCTATAGCATGGAGAAGTAGAGAGAGGGAATCAATGACCACTCAATGTTTTTGGCTTGGGGCACTAACTAGATGGCATAATTGCCACTAGGATAGGACACTTGTATGAAGAGAAGATTTACGATGAAAAGATAGAGCTAGGATTTGGATTTTGAGACGCTTAGAGAAAATATAAGTGGAGAAACACACAGATCTGGACTTTAGTGGAGACATCGATGCATACATAACTTCAGATACTTTTCTCAGTAAGTCTTTTCTCCTGGAATGATTCCCTCTGAGGAAGACACCTCCTCTCTGGGCAGCAGACGGCAGGCATTCCAAGAACCCGGTGGGGGAGATGGTGGGGTATCTCCTCAGTCGCTTAATCCTCCTGTGTTCAGGCCAGATCTTACTCCATGTTCTACGTTGCCTGGGTCCTGAAGTCCAAAGCCACTTTGGCTCAGCTCTCCTGTGGCTACTCCAAGCCTTCCTGGGACTCAGCTTTCTTTTTGTCACCATTCTCTATGCCAGTATTGTCTTCCTCATCTTTGGCAACTCAGTTTCTACTGCCCTGCCACCTGTCGATCCCCAAAATAGTATGGTTTGGGTTCCAGGTATCTCCTAGTTTCATAGAGAAAAGTGTTTGTGTCTTTCTGTTCCTTCCTCCTTGTTATTTGGGAAGTGGTTTCTGAAAGGAAGGATGGAGGGGGGCGGAAAAATCTTTGTGATTCTAAATTTAATTGCAATTGTCTTTAAAATAACATGGACTGGGGCACCTGGGTGGCTCAGTCGGTTGGGTGTCCAACTTCGGCTCAGGTCATGATCTCGCGGTCCGTGAGTTCAAGCCCCACATCGGGCTCTGGGCTGACAGCTCAGAGCCTGGAGCCTGTTTTGGATTCTGTGTCTCCCTCTCTCTCTGCCCCTCCCCTGCTCATGCTCTGTCTCTATCTGTCTCAAAAATAAATAAATGTTAAAAAAAATTTTTTTTAAATAAAAAATAAAATAACATGGACATTTATTTCATTAGTATTCCATTAGTAATATAACATATATATTTACTTCATTGACTCAATAGTCCTATTTCTAAGAATCTATCCCAAAGAAATTCTCATTTTAAGGACATAATAATGCATGTACACTGATGCATGGTTTTCCCATCAAGGGGAAGAAAGAAGCAATCATAACAATCACCAAAAAGAGAGTGGTTAAGTAAATTATGGAACATTCATACAATGTAATATTATATACATTAGATTATAACATTATATATATTAGAGGTAAACCTAAACATTAAAACTAAGGAAACCATATTTTGTGAAAATGTTCCTGCCTGCAACTTATCACCTAAAGAATAATTATTAATGTCTCAACTAATAAAAAACTCAGAGGGAAAGAAGTGACACCTTATGCCCAGTAGTACCAGTTAAACAAGTAAAACAAGAAAAAGTATTAAGCATTAGTGACAGTTGAATAAGACCAAAAAGCTATAAAATATGATCATATTGGAAAAAAGCAAAAATAATGTTTTCAGAATTGGGCTATGAAGACAGAATTAAATCAAGAGAAAGTCTAAATTAATACTGCACCTGCAGATATTGCCCTATCAGATAGCAAAACATACTAAAATACTCTACTAATTAATATAGTATAGTATCATGCAGAAATACAAAACAAGCCAATAGAATAGAATATGGTTTGGAAGCATACTCACATATAATGAGGATCTTAGTTATAAAATTTGTAACGAAGTTGATATTTCAAATTAGTGGGGAACATGAGCTATTCAATAATTGACATAGGAGAAAGTCATGTATTTGTAAGGGAACAAGTTAAGTTCCACAACGAGAGCTGCAATATTGCATATGGCTTTTACAGATTGCAGATGGATTAAAGAATTATAACTGTATGTGCATGTGTTAGAGGAAAATACAGGGGAATATTTATATAATTTCAGAATGTAAAAGTCTTCCCTAAGTAAACCATAAAACAAAAAAAAAAAAGAAAAATCATTTTTCCTTAGAGAAAAACTGACAATTTAGAGCTTGTTAAAATTAAAAGCCTTTTCATTTTGTTGATTGTTTCCTTTGCTATACAAAAGCTTTTTAGTTTGATATAGTCCCATGTGTCTATTTTCACTTTGTTGCCTGTCCTTTGGTTCATGTCCAAGAAATCATTGCCAAGACCAATGTCAAGAAACTTTTCTCTGACCTTTTCCTTTAGCAGTTTTACAGTTTCAGATCTTACATTTAAGTCTCTAATCCTTTTTGAGTTAATTTTTGTGTATGGTGTCAGAGAAGGGTCCTATTTCATTCTTTTGCATGTGTATATCCAATTTTCTCACCACAATTTATTGAAGGGACTATCAATAGTATCACTTCATCATTGTGTATTCTTGGTATCTTTATCAAACATCAAATATACATGTGTGGGTTTCGGAGGGGTGCATCTATTCTGTTCCAGGGGTCTATACATCTTTTTATGCTAGTACCATATTGTTTCGATTACTGTACTTTTGTAATATACTTTGAAATCAGAAAGTATGATGCCTCTGGCTTTGTTCTTCTTACTAAAAATAGCTTTGGCTATATAGAATCTTTTATGGTTCCATATGAATTCTAGGATTGTTTTTTTCTGTTTCTATAAAAAAAATGCATTGAGATTTTGATAGGCATTGCATGCATATGTAGATCACTTTGGGTAATATGAACATTTGAATAATATTAATTCTTCCAATCCATGAACATGGAATATCTTTCCATGATGATCTGCTTTAATCTCTTTAGCCAGTTTATAGTTTTTAATGGGCAAGACTTTCACCTCTTTGGTTAAGTTTATTCCAAAGTAATTTAATGTTTATACCATGGTAAATGGGATTGTTGTCTTAATATCCTTTTTTGGATAGTTCACTATAAGTATGTAGAAATGCAAGTAAAAAGCTTCTGCACAACAAAGGAAGCAATCAACAAAATGAAAAGGCAACTATGCAATGTGAAATATACCTGTAAGCCATGTTAGTATTCCAAAATATATAAGGAAGTCTTAAGAATCAATTTGGTAAAATTGGTAAAAAACCAAATAACCTAATTTAAAAATGGGCAAAAGACCTGAATAGACATTTTTCCAAAGAAGACGTACAAATGGTCAACAGGTACATAAAAAAACTAACATATCACTGATCAGCAGGGAAATGCAGATCAAAACCACCATGAGATATCACCTCACATTTGTTAGAATGGATGTATTTTTTAAAAGTGTTCACAAAGTTTGGGAAAAAGGTAACCCTACTGCACTGTTGGTGGGGATGTAAATTTGTTCAGGCACTACGGAAAACAGTATGAAGTTTCCTCAAAAAAATTAAAAATAGAACTACCATATGATCCAGCAGTCCCACGTTTGGTTATATAGATATATATCCAAAGGAATTGAAATCAAGGTCCTGAAGAGGTATCTGCTTCCACGTTCATTGCAGCGTTGTTCACAACAGCCAAGGTATGGAGGAATCTAAATGTCCAATTAATGAATAGTGGTATACCCATACAATGGAACATTATTCAGCCTTAAGAAAAAAGAAGAAAGTGCTGCGATTTGCAACAAAAGAGATGAACCTAAAGGACCCTATGCTAATGTGAAATAAGCCAGATACAGAAGGATAAATACTACATGATACCATGATATGATGAATAGAAAATAGTCAAACTCACTGAAGCAGAGAGTGGAATGGTAGCTGCCAGGGGCTGAGAGCAAAGGGAAATGGGAAGTTACTAATCGAAGGGTACAAAATTTCAGTTATGCAAGATGAATAAATCCTAGAGATCAACTGTACAGTGTTCCTATAGTCAACAGCACCACATTATATACTTAAAAATTTGCCAAGAGAATAACTCTTATATTGTGTGCTTATCACTAATAATAGTAATAATAAGGAAGACAGGCAAAAACTTTTGGAGGTGATAGATATGTTTATGGCATGGACTGTGGTGATGGTTTCACAGGTATATACATATCTCCCAACTCATCAAGTTGTATACATTAAATAGATACAGCTTTTTGTATATCAATCATATCTCATCAAAAGTGAGATTCAAAGGTATTTAAAACTTTTTTTAAATATCTTTACAACAAAAGTCTCCAAAAACAAAGTTGGATATAAACGGCGGATGGGGAGAAAACATCCAGAACATATTTTATAAAAGCTTAATGTCTACCATATATAAAAATTATTTGTCCATCAGTTAAGAAAAGTCAAACAACCCAATAGAAATTAAACAAAGCAAATAAAGACACAATTCCCAGAAGAACCAAAACTGGCCAATAAACTTATGAAAAGACACCACCTCACTGGTGATCAGGGAACTATGAAGTTTTAAAATAGAATATTTATTTATTAAGGCCAGAACACTTAACATGAGATCTTCCCTCTTTACAAATTTTTAAGTACACAATACAACATCATTAACAGACACAATGTTGTACAGCAGATCTAGAACTTAGTCATCTTGTGTAGCTGAAATATTATACCCACTGAAAAGCAATGCTCCATTTCTTAATTCCTCATCTCGTATTGGCAACAGTTACAAAGATATCTTAAATGGGGGTGAGGAAGGCAAGTCCTTTTACACCTCTGGGAAGAGTATAAATTAATGAAATCTCTTAGGAAGGCAATTTCAGGGATGAAATTCAAGGCATTTCACATCTAATGTGGCACAGGCCTTGACTCAGCAAACCACATGCCAGGTATAACCAATTGACAATGTCCTGGCAACAGCCTTCCCAATACATACCAGCTGAATATCAACCCCACAAGGATTTACCTAGCCTTAAAGTATACATGCCCTTTGATGTAACATTTCCATTTCTAGGAATCTATTCCAAAGACATTCTCCTTTCAATTCACAAAGATATATGTACACTGATGTTTATTTCATCATTCTTTCAAACAGCTTTAAAAAAATAGAAGCAATCTTAATGATCACCAAAAATGGAGTGGTTAAATAAATTATGGCACATTCATGCCATGAAATATTATATGGCCATTAAGAAGAATGAAATGAACCTAAATGGACCAATATAGAAAAATATAGCAATATATTTAAGGGGGGGGGGGAGTCACAAGTCACAAAATGATTTATATATTTAATCCCCTGTATTTTAAAAATATGTATGTATTTGTAGGCATAAGTATGCATATAGCATGGTGTGTATGAATACATTCTAAGGCACAGAGAAGAAGATGCAAGGATGTGTAACACTAATTATAGGACAGAATATAGAAAAGAAGGATAGAAGGCAGAAGAAATGCAGAACATTTTCTTGTATACTCAGCATTGTTTGAATCATCTACAATGAGAATACATATTTTTTAAGATATAAAAACGTATATAGAAAGCCCTCAAAATATTAGACACAGTCTTCAAAATTACAGCATGACTGAAATGCACATTCACCTTTAGAAATGAAAGTCAATGTCACTTTTCAACATATAACCTAAAATATTCAAAGTGTATAGAATAAGTCACATCTCAAGGGCAGCATTTTAAATAAAATTTATTGGACCATTTTTAAATTAGCTAATTTTTAGTTTTAAATATTTGACCTCTGGGTTTTATCCAATGTCCTTATACTCTTTTATATTACTAACTTTGTGTTTTTCTTTAAAGGGAATTCCTAGAAGCACTTAGGGAAAACAGGCTAGCTCACTTGTTAAACATGGAATAGTCTGAACCAAAAGCCCAAATGCATAATCGTCTCCATATTTTTTAGAGCAGAACATCATTTCCAATTGATATTCCTGTCCACAGTTATGGTATTTTATTTCACATTCTGTATCACTAACTCCACAAGGTGAATGGCCAGACTTCCAGTTATAAATGTCTAAGCCTAACTCTTTAAAGTCTATTATACCAACTGGACAATCTGCCATAAACATGAAACTCGGTTTTTAAAACGTTAAACAGAATTTTAAAATAACTTAGACATATCCAACAAAAGCCTGAATACAACCAGATCTTATCCCTTGAATTCAAGAATACGACCACGTAGAGGATTTTTTATTGGGCAGCCTTCATGAGTAAGGAAACAGCCACCGAGGTGAGGGAGGGGTCTCTTCCCTGGGAAACCTAGAACTTACAAATCCTTGTGTGCTTTGTGAGGTCACACAAAATGACCAGGGGCTCCAGTGCTGGTATATTCTGAAGAGTTATAGCCTTCACTATCAAATCTGTTCTAATTCACAGTTGGTGCTAGAACATATTTTCCTGTTAGGTTTATTAAGTTTCTGTCATTTTTAACATCACTTATTCACCAAATGAACACTTTTAAAAGAGTTTCGGCAAGGAGTAAAAGAACGGCAAGACTCTCATCTCAACTTTATATCATATTCTTTCATCATGCCTACAGAACAGAAGAGTAATTTGAATATGTGGAGTATATTTTCCTTAGGTAATTAGATTGTGCTTTCATTTAACTTGTCGGTTGTGTATTCTTCTTGCGTTCCTTCAAGACAAATGAACCATTGCTCCCAAGGTGACAAGAATATTCAACGAATTTGGAAAAACCTAAGAAGTGATGGTTCAAGTCTAAATAGGAGACAATCAAACCTCCGTTATCCTTGCAATGAGTTTGGCACATTGATTTTGCCTCTAGTTTTAATTGTGAATTTGGCTTTTTGGTGGATTTACTGTGTGAGATTACAGTTATTCAAATAAAGGAGCTCAAATGGTGTTAACGCAGACATCTTTATGCCCTTTAGGGAATAACGTTTTCCCTGTTATCAAATGTGATGTGGCCCTACAAGGCAGAGCCCAATACTTCTCTCTTTCCCAAGCTGCTAACATCACAGAAAATTTCAATAATCAGATATTCCAAAACCAGAAATATTTACAATTTAGGTCAGATCTTGATTCTTCTGTTGTTCCATCCTAATCCTTAAGAGACTTTGTAGAGCATCTCAGCTCATCAAATCTTTTGAGAACAAAATGTACTTTTACTGAATGCCATAAAGAGGCCTTTTGTTTCCACCGCAATTTGAAACACGAAGTTCCAGAAATCAAAACTGCATAACAGAGCAAATGTTCATACCGTCTCAGCTGTTTCAGGTTATTTCTTTCAAGAGGTCACGGCTTTAAATACTCACAGGCAAAAAGCAAGATGCGTATTCAGGTGACCAAATGGAGACGGACAAGGTATACAGAAAACAAGGCATGAACTGCCTACCTAACGCTAATTATTCAGAAGAGAGAATTAAGAAAAGGACATGCACACTGACACACTGCTAAATCAAGGATTATTCCATTTCAGATCTAGTGTGGGTCTGACCACCGGAGGTCTGTATTTTGTCAGGTGTCTTGGCAACAAACCTGGCGGGTGGCTAGCAAATTCTGGAGAAGTGAAGACTTAGTTTTAACCCACATTCCTGATGTAGATAGCAAAATGTTGCATCACTGAGATTGTTCAGTCAGCCCTTGGAAGAGTTGGTCCCCCAATTCTTCTTCACCCAATCTTTCCAGGCTCTTGCTCTTATATGGCATCAAAGCCAGTTAAAGCACATTTGAAAATGAAAAGTCTATCACATTCCACGCTTCTTTTGAAACATCAAAAAGCCACATAAAGAAGCGGTAGGACCAGAAAAAGCTGACAAGGAGCAGGACAGTGCCTGTTAGGACGGCAGGAATAGCTGGAGGTGAACCAATGTGAGGTCTATGAAAAGGCGAGTGAGAGAAAACCAGAAATTTGCTTCTGACAAGATGAAACAGCCCACAGCTGTGTCATGCTAATAAAAAGTTAATTTCAACTTTCAGACACTCTTCATGGTACTTTACAGTTCAATGGCACCAAGCTCATCCATTGCACTACATCACCTGTGGAGGCTGGGTCTGCTTACAAGCCTTTGGGATCCAAACAGAATTTGAGGAAACTATTTTCTTTCTGAAAGATGTACATGGGAATAAGAACATTTGTGATCAGGTTGGACAGCTACCCCCAGAGTCCTTGCAAACCTGAGCTTTAGTCTTAAAATAAGTCCTGAACATCGACACGGGTGGATCAGGAGCTTTTCCTTAGCTATATAGTTCATGCCATCACTATAAGAATCTGGGGATAAGCACAGTTTCATATGAAATAAAAAACATCTTAAGTTTCTTGATAAATCTGTGGTCACCCTCATGACCTACTTCTTTCAAGCTGAAATAGACAGCCTACAAAACTTTTTTAAAGGCATGTCACTAAGTTTCCTGCTATGTTATTTCCTGAAACCATAAATCCAAGCTGTTATGTATACATAGAAGCTGCCTCTAGTAATCTTGTACTTGGTGATGTTTAAGAAATACAAGTAGAAAACAAAAATCCAATAATTCCTCACATGCACATCTTCTCAGTGCTATTGTGCCCTGACTTCAGAAAAAGTCATAGTGACTATTTCACTTTATAAAGTAGGTTAAGCTTGGTATATAGCTTACCTAGAAGTGCTATCTATGTATTTGGAATTAAAAATCCTGATGAATCTCAATTTGGTCACTGATTGTTTTAGCGTAAGCAAAATATTCAACTCTATCCCAAACTATAATCTTCTGAGATAATAAAGTCTGCTCTGCTCACCTTACAAGGGTATTTTGTTCTGAATTTATATTTCTTTAATTATGAATAAGACTGAAGATTTTTCATGTGCTTAAAAAAGACATTTTTTTCCTCTGAACTTTTTCATATCCTTTGACTATTTTATAAGATCTGTTTATATTTTTCTTGTTGATCTATAAGAACACTGTAGGGGTGCCTGGGTGGCTTCGTCAGTTAAGTGACTGACTTTGGCTCAGGTCATGATCTCGCAGTTTGTGAGTTTGAGCCCCACATAGGGCTCTATGCTGACAGCTCAGAGCCTGCTTCAGATTCTGTGTCTCCTTCTCTCTCTGCCCCTCCCCTGCTTGTGCTCATTCTCTCTCACTCTCAAAAATAAATAAACATTGAAAAAAAAGAACGCTGTATATACATTTTGAAGATACAGGCACATGTGCATTGCAGGTGTGGTAAAATTGTCATAAGCCTTTTTGGAACACAATTGCACGTGTACAGACTTTTTAGTTTTGTCTTTCACCTTTAATTACTGCATTTTTCCAAACAAGTTTTAATATCTTGTAGCAAAATTTATCTCTATCACTCTTGTTTTTAAATGTCTACTTAGATTGTTTCCTACTTGAGAAGGTCTTACCCTAAGGTTGCTTAAATTTTTTTTTCCATGATGCCTTATCAAATTTCTATAGTGTTGTATTTCCTATTTAAAGCATACAGATCCATTTCTCCCCTCAATAGCTAAAAATTTTCTTAATACTGTTTAGTAAATAATCTACCTTTCTTCACTGATTTAAAATGCCACTTCTATCACACACTAGATTCCCTGAAGTATTTGGACCTACTTAAGATTCTATTCCGTTCCATTGATCTGCCTGTCTTTGCAGATATTTGAAATGTGAATACATTTATGGAGCTATAATTTAGCATATGTGGGTATATTTCCAGGCTTTAGTTATTTGTATTCTGCAGTATGTTTATTTGTCACTGTGTTCCTCTGGTTTGACTTCCTCAAGGGCAAAGATTATGGATTCTCCTCCCTCTGTAATTCCCTAAAATACTAGTCTCTGCCAAGTTTGACATTTTAGAAACTAGAATCAGGCCGTGTCTTTGGATAGAACCAAGGATGGTCTGAGGGGTTTGAGAAAATGAAGCCCCAGCCCAAAGCATTTGATCCCTAATTTCAACATAAAATTCTACAACAATTAATCCATTTTATTGAAGGGATTTTCTTGTAAAAATGCAAATATTTTTGCACACTACTGAGAATAAATTCATCATATCGTCCCCTTAGTCTAGGTTTTCATAAACACGTAACAAGAACTCATATTCAGGGAGCCAAGCAATCTGGTAAGACTAGTACATATTCCATCTCATTTAATATTACCAAAAAGCCTCGGAAATTGGTATCATTAATCTCACTTTACAGAGAGGAAGTAGGTTCAGAGAAGTAAGCTAAACTTGCCAAGTTAGTTAGTGGCAAAGCCTGGATTCAAACCCAAGCTTGTCTGGTTCCTAATATGTCTGAGTCAAAGCGGGGTTACTTGTTTGATATATAGTTCTAGAATGCTCCTCTGCTCCCCCATGCTTCCTCTCAGACACAAAGTTCCCCGAGCAAGGATGTGAAAGAATTTCCACTTGTGCCAGCTCTGCAATGGCCGCCTTGAGCACTGAACGGAGAATAATTTCTAGCTACAACCATGCTCAGCAAGAAAGAGGACCGTGACAAATGACCAATGTCTGCCATGGAAACTGGAGGCAAGAGCGGCAGCGTGGGACACTGTATTTGCCACTATTGCCCAAAGCACAATGCTGGGGACCAAAGAAACGTTTTACCAACTTCACAGTTGTGTTTAGGAAAAACCCTAAAATCAGTCAACAAAATTTCACTCCCTAAATAAAGCCTCAGGAGCCAATGAGAAAAATAAATCTTGAGAAATAAAACAAATAGAAGAGAGTATTATGTATGGTATCGAAAGTAGATCAGACCAGCAAGTTCGATGTGCTAAATGTTCAGCCTCATTTTGTAATGATCAGCGTGGCTCCACCAGTCATAGGAAGGCCCCTTGAACTTCTACCTTTGCTTCACCAAGGCCACTGCTTCAAACCAGTTTTGGCCAGCATAAGGGAGATCAGAAATTCTAGGCAGATGAGAAAAATGGCACAGCATCTAATTCACCCGATTTATAGCTCCATTCTAAAATACATATTAAACCAAGAAACGGAGTTCTGAATCAAGCTCTTCTCTGACTTAACAGTTCTAAGAGGTGGGCCCCTGGATGTATATGATAGTCAATAGAACCCAAGACCAACATGTAGCCTCTCTGGACTAGTCACTGTGGGCATCCACCTCCCTCCCACCCTCTTTCTTTCCTTCAGAGATCTGCAATTCTATTTAGATATCCAGTTGTCTCCCCAACTTCATGTGGCTCGGGAAAGTTAGCCCCACCTGAGGCCCTAACAGTCCACATGCAATCCTATGCCCCCTGTCAGGGACTAGATCAGCAGCGAGCAGGCGACTGAGTTCAGAGTCCTAAGATATAGGCAGAGGTTTGCGCTAACCATCTGAGGAAGCTCTTCCTTGTTCCTCTGGGACAGCATCAGATTGGAGATCCAAATTTGTAGCAGTTGCCTCTCTACCAGCCATCACTGAGAGGAGGACAGAACCCAAAGAATCACAGAGAAATGAATCAGGACTCAGCCTTGATGATGACAATTAACTCTGAACTTGCAGTTACTGAGTCAATAAATGTGTTTAAATTGTATGCTGTTACTTGCCACCAAATGCTTCCCAGATAACCTCACTCACACACCTCCACCTCGAGTCTCTGAGGGAGTCACTCTCTAGATGCTAGACTAGGTCTCTTTGAAGCTATTTGCCTACCTGAAGGACAATGTAGGAGTTAAGAGTACAGATTTCAACTTTGACTCTGGCACTTATTTCCTGTGTGAACCTCAGGCAAGTTACTTAAATCCTCTATGCTCAGTTTCTTCATCTGTGAAGTGGGGACAACAGTCATATTCCATAGTTGTATAAGGACTATGAGAGAAATCACGTAAAGTGCTTAGAACTAGGCCTGGGATATAATTACTGGCATTAATACATGAATTTCGTCAATGCCTACTGCCTGATCTCTCCCTCCTTAACAGCAGGACCCCAACTGCACACTCCCTGTGCCTACTTGGATCACTACCCATAATTTCCATCCCCGAATCCAATCCAAGGGTCTTTTTAACCACTGCACCCCAGTTATTCTGATTTTGGACTGAGCCTCTTTACATCCAGCTATAGTCACTGGGACTTTTCCATCGGGAATCCCAGAAACAATACAGCTAATATAATCTTGTAACCTAAAGAAATACAAATCTACTGCTAGAAGGATTCTTATAGATATTAACCACGTTTTCCTGCCCCAGCACCTTCTTAAAGGCTTGTTCTTGTGGGTTAATGTGTACAGAACACTAAGTTACTAATTACTATTCATATTTGGCTTTGTTTCCCCATGGACAATTGTCCTGCTCAGTAGCCCTCTCTTCCCATTTGGCCTCAGCTCTTTAATTCATTTGGCATCACTTTCACTTTTTTTTTTTTTTCTTTGCTATGGAGCTACTGTGCGCTGAATTTCAAAAGGAGATTGGTCGGGGAAATTTTCAAATACATCTTTCAAATTTCCTTTCTCCTAGAAAACGAAGCTGAACAATCCTTATGCCACTGAACGTGGCAGTTGAGCTGATAGGACAACTCCTTAAAAGCGCATACCTACGGCTGTTTTCCATACCCTGCCATCGGCTCATCTGCCACTTTCCATGCAGCTTCCCTGGGAACTGTGCCATATACAGCTATCATTTCATGCTTATAAAAAGGAAGTGAGAGATCGGGATCGTTAGATTCTATAAACACTTGAATGGTTGAGAAATGCAAAGCAATGAGCTATTTTACAGGGCTGCTGGAGACAAGGAGTGGAGAGAGGAGAAAAGAAATGATATCTTAAAACTCCAATGTGTACCATTCTTACGTGATGTCTAAAGAGACAGGAATGCGAGTTGAGCATTTAAATGTTAAAACAAAATTGACAATGTAATGCTCTTTCCAGCAAAATAGCTGCCATACATGTACTGCCCTGAATGGAAAGGGAAGAAAAAAGAAACAGGTAAAATGAGAGGCGGGGAAGAAAGAGAGATGGATTATCCAGGGAGGGTACAGTTAGGATGCCTGTATTTTACATGAAAAATAATTATGCTACATAAA
The DNA here is from genome assembly GCF_014898765.1 of Herpailurus yagouaroundi. Classification (NCBI taxonomy): domain Eukaryota; kingdom Metazoa; phylum Chordata; class Mammalia; order Carnivora; family Felidae; genus Herpailurus; species Herpailurus yagouaroundi. The sequence continues at coordinate 49,783,561 of NW_024412376.1, read as the reverse complement.
GGGTACTAAAACAAGGGGAATTGGAAAAAGTCAGGATGAACTTCAGAATGTATGATTCCCTGACATGGAATATGTCCTCACCTGAATTTCAGGTGGCCAATTCAATGCTATATAATCTCCAAAATGATTCATGGGGCCAAAGAAGCAACTTTGGAGAATCTAAACTCCCTGGTTCCAATCAGAGAATATTATTTTCATATTTTTCTTCACCTTCCCCACAGTTCCAAGCCAGATTAACAGAAAGCAAATAAGATTTTTAATGTGTGGGTGGCATACCTGGGTGGCTCAGGGGGTTAAAGGGTCTGACTTCAGCTGAGGTCATGACCTCACAGTTAGTGAGTTCAAGCCCCACCTCGGAGCCCCACATGGTGTTCTGTGCTGACAGCTCAGAGCCTGGAGCCTGCTTCAGATCCTGTGTCTCCCTCTCTCTCTCTCTCTCTCTGCCCCCTCGCTCACTTGCACTCTGTCTCACTCTTTCAAAAATAAATAAACATTAAAAAAATGGTTCCTGTGTGGACTGTACTGCTCTTTTTTCGATGTGGTCTGTAAAACCTTTCCCCATTTGGACAGACACGGGGTGGGCGGGGGGGGGGGGGCTGTTTCAGTGTTCTGTTTAAGTTTTCTGTTCTTCTACAAAATGGAATGCTCCTGAAAAACCAGGGTGGCAAAGAACTTAGAACAGGTGCTAAAACCATGTTCGGACACTGTCACTAAATGACATTGCATTGCTGAAGTTGCCGGGCAGTAATGGCTATTGAAATTATACTGGCCCACCAACCCTTGGACAGGAAGAAAACCAGCTGCAAGAACTCAGATTTTATTGAAAATCAAAAGCCAGCAGACAGGATGCTCTCCGAACTCACCTAGGAAATGCTTAGTTGGAATCATCAAGTATAACAATATGCTGAGAAAGATTTAGAAACTAATCCTCAAGGACTTGTTTTAAAACGCACACGTGCACACATATCAGGGTGAATTTTATAAAAGTATATGAAAGGCTGTGGGAAAAAGTGACTTTAAAGATAGAAGGGGGTGCCTGGGTGGCTCAGTTAGTTAAGCAGCCGACTTCAGCTTAGGTCATGATGTCGCTGTTCCTGAGTTTCAGGCCAGCATCAGGCTCTGTGCTGACAGCTCAGAGCCTGTAGCCTGCTTAGGATCTGTGTGTGTGTGTGTGTGTGTGTGTGTGTGTGTGTGTCTGCCCCTCCCCCATACTCGTGTTCTGTCTCTCCCCCCAAAAAATAAATAAATGTTAAAAAAAATTTTTTTTAATGAAGATAGTATACCACAGCCATAAAACACCTAGTGCATTTTTAAGTTCCATGAATTCCTAATAACCATAATTGAGCCTGAAACAGAATAGAATAATGAGCAAAAATTAAAGAATAACTTTAAGGCTGAAGGATATTTTTTTAAATAAGCATAAGGTGCATAGGTGCACATAAAGGCACATATAACAGGGGCGCCTGGGTGGTGCAGTCGGTTAAGCGTCCGACTTCAGCCCGGTCACGATCTCGCGGTCCGTGAGTTCGAGCCCCGCGTCGGGCTCTGGGCTGATGGCTCAGAGCCTGGAGCCTGTTTCCGATTCTGTGTCTCCCTCTCTCTCTGCCCCTCGCCTGTTCATGCTCTGTCTCTCTCTGTCCCAAAAATAAATAAACGTTGAAAAAAAAATTAAAAAAATAAAAATAAAAATAAATGGAGTTGAGCCTGGGATAGAGAAGCTTATTCTACCTCAGTTCCTCTTCAATAAGGTTAGACCTAACTAGCGAAGATTAATTTGTTAAAGATCATGTGTGGATTTTTAAGACAACGAATGATCGACATTTGAATAGGTAGTGTTTATTACTTATTACTACATGCTCAAAATATATAACTAGCTGACTTATTGCATATTATCTATATTTATCATTCTAAACAATCAGAAAATTAATATTGCCTAGAAGCACCACACATTGTCACCTGCACAGCATCTGTGGCTCTTAGAGCATACCTCAGAGGCAACACCGTGTGAGGCTCTCACGAGGCTCCTTGGAGAAATCAGGGTGGACAAGTGACGCCACATCAACAAGCAACCTTCAGCATCTCAGTGGCTTGAGACCATAAAGCTTTATATCTGGCTCATGCTCTGTGTCCATCCCAGGCCAGCGGGGGGCCTCTGCTTTTTACAGCCTGGCAGGGATCCAAGCCACGGGCCACTCCATCGAGCTCACGCTTCTACAGTCACTAAAGCAGGAGGGACCAAGAGCTTAATTAACCAAGCATCCAGCATTAAAGATTCTTCCTCAAAGCCACAAAAATCACGTTCTTTCATACTTCCTTAGCCAAAGCAAACACATGGGTCACCCAAGTTTATGTGGGCAGGGACACATGATTCTTCCACATGCTAAAGATAACTGGAAACATTTAGAGGGCGACACTCATGGCCCCACTCACCCTGTCATCAAGAGAAGAAGGGAAAAGGCAGGAGTTTTAATAGCAGGACCAACAAAAGCCCAAAACCCTTCAGTGACATTCCTTCTGGTCCTTCTAACTCAGACTCCAGAGGATGCAAGAAATAGAGTAAGGGTTACTATTTTTCCTCAGAGCATCACGTCCCTGTGTCGTGTGTCACCTTAAAGCGAGCCTTTCCTTTTATTGTTTCCAAGATATTGCTAAGTGGAAATCTGGCTCCCAGAAGAATTAGGAAGAGGTCAGTACGGACTCAAGAACATCAGAGTAAGACCCATAGTCCCTAACATTTATTTAGACTCTATGCCAGATGTTATACTCAGTGAGGTTTGTGGCATCTCATATCATCTTCAGAGCAACTGCATGAAATATGTCGATACTACAATGAGCCCCATGACTCCAACGAAAAAGGTGAGGAAGATGGCAGAACTCAGTGGTGAAAGAGGAAGGATTGTGTCCCAGCTGTGGACTCCAGAGCCCACACTCCCAACCAACATACGACAGTGAGTAACACTGGTGAAGTGTCTTACTCATAAATACCATTTGAACTTGTGCATTTAAATCAATGCCAGTTTACAATCATAATTTTGAGAAAAGGGTTCCAAAACAGCACGCCAGCACATTCTCTCATTAAAAGAGTAATAACACTAGCTTTTAACTTCATCAGATTCCTTTCATACATCAAATGGCAGGATATGTAAAGAGTATTTTTGGAGCTACTCTATAAACTTTACATGGCTGTAGGCTAGAGAATTTTACATATTACCAAAAATGAGTGATACTAAAGTTTTTAAGAGTATATTGAGCACATGACAAGACTCATAGCTGCCGCATCTTGTAACTGCGGAATGGCATTCATGGAGGCCATGTACAAGTCTCCCCCTGGAGTTGCACAGTGTACAATGTGTGTGACCATATGTCAAGGTCATAATGTTTTCTACGGGATATGTACTTTTATCTACATTCCTATCCCAAGCTGTCATGTCTTGACAGGGAGTCTTGTCTTATTTGGTTTTCTAAATATGCTTAAAGAATGTAATACCTTAAGGGCATCTGGGTGGCTCAGTTCGTTAAGCATCTGACTCTTGGTTTTGATCACCGTTCGTGAGTTCAAGCCCAGCATAGGGCTCCGTGCTGACAGTGCATAGCCTTCTTAGGATTCTCTCTCTCTCTCTCTCTCTCTCTCTCTCTTTCTGCCCCTCTCCCACTGGTGATCTCTCTCTCAAAATAAAGAAAGTTTAAGAAAAAAAGAACTTAATGCCTTACATTAATTCTCTAAATTGATAGTAAAGAATACTGATATGATAAGCATTATGAAACCCAGTCTCTAAATAGGCACATCATGCATTGTCATTTGTTGCTAGAAGAGTCAGTGTCTGGATCTGCATATAGAAATTATATTAATTGAATGGGAAACCTCAAAACCAATTTGATTTTAAGGAACTACATTTACTTGCATATAGGGTAAGTTATTCGATTTAATTATTTTCACACTTTGTATTAATGTATTGTGTGGCATTATAAATTTAGCCTGTTTACTGATATCTATGGGGATAAGTCATAATTATTTTCAAGAATACAATAAAGAAACACCACTTAAGTCCATCAACTTCAACAGCTTTCTAGCCCAATCTGTATAAAACTGGTTTATTCCTCTCCTTCCATAGGACCCCATTACAGGCCCCACAAGGATCTCTCCACTACTGCTGTGGTGCCTTAATTGCATTTTAATCATGTTTTTCAATCCCTCAACCCACTCTAGCTTCAGCAAGCCGCTGCTGATCTCAAGAAGTCCTTTGTTGCAAATCCCGGTGAGCTGCATTCTGCAGAGAATTGTCCCCTTTGAAGACTTGCCCCAGTGGTCTTTGTGTGAGCTGCTTCAGTGAAGGAACAGAGAGCCATGCCTTAGGTAAGAATTTTTGCAATGCCTTTTCAAACGGTATTTGTACACTTTAGTAGTCATCATAGACTCTCTGCTGACCTGAGAGATTTGCAGCTTTATAAAGGCTGTGGCAGACGCTAAGAATATTCATCAATCCTTTTCTTCTTTTGAAACGGGCCCCGAAAAGGAATGACTTGTGGGCAAATATTGATTTCTTTTCCCAAAGATCAACTATTAAGTTGAAAAGGACACCTAAACATGAAATCAAAAGGTCTACATTGTCAGACCAGGACAGGAGGCAGAGAAGGAAGAGTATACTTCCCTACCTAGGAACACAAGTCAGAAATGCAATGCCTGTGGCACTTCCTAGGAGAGTCTTCTCTGGAAGCTGACAGGGGGGAAACACATGAAGCAATTTAGGGATGTGCTCCTCCAACGTAAACCCCATGTGCGTATGAGTCACCAGGGATCTTGTCAAAATGGAGAACCTGATTCACTGGGTCTGGGTGGGACCCTCAGATTCTGCATTTCTGACTAGCCTCCAAGGGATGCGGATTCTGCATGCAAGGATGATACATCGTACAAAGATGATCCCGAGATCATACTTCACGTACCAAGGACTTAGGCCACTTGCAACTGACCATGATGACCTCTAACACCAAATGTCTGTGTTCTTTCCAGCAAAAAAGGCAAAAGCAGGAACTGATGCCCCATCTGCATTACCTGCCTCAGAGAATTAAAAACATGAGGAGCTCCCCCCCTCCTCCCCATGGCATTCTCTTCCCCTAAAAAGATTACATGCACATGAAAAAAGTCTTGAGGGAGGTGATGGGGTTGGTGCAATGAGCTCAGCAATCCCTGTGCTGAGCGTCGGGGGCACTTGGTTTGGTTTTCACATTACCAGCCTCAGTGAGGTGGAACAGAGGATTACAAAGGGATAAGCTAAATGGCAATTGCAAGTGTATTGTTGTGGTCACCAACACCTTTTCCATCAGTATTTTCCATTTCTCCAAAGCCATATGGAGCACTTAATCTATTTAGGTGATTTCTTAAGAGCGAATGAACAATACGGGTTCCCAAGTGGCAAGTGTAGTGAAAGTTAAAAACGATATTTTCTTTTATCCTAAAGCCTCCAAAATGTTCACAGACCTTACTATTATCATAAAAATAAATGACAATAGGGATTTAGTTCAGTGAGAAATCATCCTGCTCTTGTCCATGTAGCGAAACTTAAAATAAAACACACTGCCTTCCAGCCTTCAGTATCGGGATAAAAGTCCAATATGAAAGCTCCTAATGATCTATGATTTGAAGAGCTGGCTGTTTTAACAGAGATCATGGCCAAAGAGTTAGAAAAAGAGGAATTTCAGATCCAATACTAAAAATACTAGATTTATGCTTAGATGGGTTTGTTCCTTCAAAGAATGCTCCATTGATCTTACTGCAATTCTTCCAGGTGTGAGTTACTTGCTCTCTCCAAGAGCAGTTGCTATCTAAAAAATAATGAGGTATTTGTAAGCTAACAGTTCTCTCTGGTTGAGTCAGAGACTTGGGCCAAATTTACAAAGATACATTTTTCAGTGACTTTCCCAAAATATCTATCGATGTTATAAGTAAAAATCGGAAGGGAATTAAACACATTTAAGAGCCAAGCGTAATTGCACCAACTCTATGGTAGAGGTCTGGGTCGGAGCTTAATTAGAAGGATAATGGTTAAACGTAACCTGGCCTGATTTAGAATATTACACTCAAGGCAAGGAAACTCTAATTGCCGAGCTGTGGAAGTGGCCACCTATATAAAATGAAAGTGTTTCCGGGGACTCTTCCTCTGTCCCAGGTCCAAAATACCTCTTGCCTAAAATTCCAAATTAAACACCCTATTCCTATTAATTAACATCCATGGGAAGTACACATTAAATTGTTTTTTTTATTTTTTGACATATTTGCAATGATTTGATTATTAAGGCTGCTTCTCATTACCCAGCCACGGATAGATCCTGTTTTCACAACGGGAATCAGAGTGAGGAGCAAAGGAAAAGACAGGTCCAGAGCCAACTCAGGACTGATTAGCAAGCCATCCAGGGGTAGTGGTAAGGGTATTTCAGATACCTGATGCCTCAACACTAAATTGGTCCTTTGCCAAAGGCAAACCTAAAACGCTTTCTATTTTTGCCTGCAATGGGATGAAAGCAATCACAGAAAGCAGGCCAAAGCTGGTGCCACACACCTCAAGCTAAATGTGCATGGAACCCAAAGAGTGGTTCTTTTCAGTTAGCCACACAAAAGGACTGACGCTAACGATTTCACAAAATTTGGATCAAACAACTTAACTGAATATTGTCAACCTTACCTAGAGTCGAGGTATTCCTAATAGGCAGGAAACAAAGTTCCTAACGCACAGGATCACTTGGGTACACTTAGGAAACGTGTTTCCCCCTCTGGCAGGAGAGTGTTTCTGGTCTTAAACAACTGTTTTCACCTCCCCCTTAAAAATGGCTGTGATTCACCCTCCTTCAAGTTATCCAGCCAAAACCTGTCAGGAGTTGCTTGAGGCTGAAAAGTATGCATGTTGCTTTTTATGTAAATGGAGGGGGAATGGGTGCCACAAGTAATGCTGTCAAACACACACACACACACACACACACACACACACACACACACACAAAAGACTTTAAACGGATGCCAGAAACAAATTCTCCTGGTCCTCTGAGTCTCTTTTTCTGCTTAACCACATTGTTCCCCCCGTCAGGTGTCCTTGATACAACTCTGAACATCCCGAGAATGATTTTCAATCCCAATACGTTTCGACAAGTGTGGAATGGATGCCTCTGTGAAATAGAGATGAGCTCGAAAGAAATGATGAAATTTGCACATGTGCCTTTGCACCCAGGGCTTTCCAGTGAATTGCTTGATTCAGAAGATAATTCTCCCCGTTTTTCAGTGTTTGAAGGGTAACATGTGCTCAAGCAGCTAATGGATCTGTTTTTGGCCACAATGCCATCTTTGAAATGCAAAGCTTATAGGGTGGGCATCAGATTGACCTTTGCTTCCCAAATGTTCTTGATCTTGCTGGATACTGATTTGTTCTCCCGGAAAGAGGACAGACATAAAGGTTAGGCAGCCCAGCACAGATTAAATGAAAACAGAAATAAATTTTTAGTTTTATTCAGGTAACTGACTAAAGTCTCTCCAAGGCTTCAGAATCATTCACTCTCATATTACACACAACACACACACACACACACACACACACACACACACACACTACCTTGAATCTTTCTAGGCACAGAAGATAGAAAGGTAAGCAACACAAAAACCCCTGCCATCATAGAACTTACACTGGAGGAGAGACAGACAATAACGAAACCCAAAAGTCCTGTGTTCATGTAATGCTATGTTGTGTGAGTCAAAATAACCATAGGTAAGGGGATAAATGTGAAGATGGAGTGCATACCCACAGTAGGCCCATCTGAGAAGGTGATATCAGAATGAAGACTTGTATAAAATGGTAGAACTATCCTTACAGACATCTGCAGACAGAGCTTTCCAAGCAGAGGAAATAACATATTCAAAGGTCCTGATGTGGCAGCAAGGCTGGTATTTTTGAGGAATTGAAGAGTCAGTATGGTAGAGCTGAGAGTGGCAGGAGATAAGGTTGTGTGGACAGGAAAAGGGCAGGTCAAATGGAGCCTTGAAGACATAGTGAGGGGCTGGGTTTTTATTCTGACTGAATAAATCCACTGGAGAATTGTGAGCAGAAGAGTGACTTACATGGCCTGATTTATATTTCAATCAGCTAACTCAGAAAATTATGACTTGGGGTGGGCAAGTTGAGAAGCAGAAAAACCAATTAGGAGCAAAATGGGGGTCTTGGACTAGGAAAAGTAACAGTGAACGTGATGAAACTGATTAAATCCTAGATGTATTTTGAGGTTAGAGATGATACTTTTTTGATATATTAAATGTGAAGCTTATGAGATAGGCGTCAAAGATCACTCCCGGTTTTTGAACTGATCCATTTAATGAATGATGGTGCTGTTTACTAAAATGCAAGGAAGAGGGGTGCCTGGGTGGCTCAGTCGGTTGGGCGTCTGACTTTGGCTCAGGTCATGATCTCACAGCTCCTGAGTTCAAGCCCCACGTTGCGCTCTGTGCTGACAGTTCGGAGTCTGGAGCCTGCTTTGGATTCTGTGTCTCCCTCTCTCTCTATCCGTAACCTACTCACATTCTGTCTCTGTCTCTCTCAAAAATAAATGAACATTAAAAAAAATTTTTAATGCAAGGAAGAAATGGGAAAACAAGATTCAAGAGTTCTATTTTGAAGATGTTAAATTTGAAAATGCTTTTTAGATACTCAGGGGGAGAGGGTGAAGAGGAAGTTAGACACACAAGTCTGGAGCCCACAGAAAAGGAAAAGGCTGAAGATGTGAATTCAGAACCACCTAGGCATAGATGATATTTAAAGCCATCATAGTGAATGGGATCACCTAGAGAGAAAGGAAGAAAAGGAGAGAAAACAACCAAGAGGCTGAGCCCTAGAGCACTCTCAAAATTATTATGTCAGGGAGAGGGAAACCAGAAAAGAAGAGGAAGGCACAGCCATTGCAAAGGAAGAAAACAAGAGAGCTACCCAAGCCAAGTAAAAACTATGCTTCCAGAGGGCAGAAGTGAACAATTGGATCAAGTGCTACTGACAGGTCAAGTAAGATCAAGGTTGAGAAGCCCATAGGATATGGCAAGATGGGAAGCATTGGTAGCCTCAACCAGAAGGATTTTGGTGGTGTGCTGGAGATGAAGGCCTGAGTGGAAAGAGCCAAGGAATGAATATAAAACATAACCTCCTCCCCCCCCCCCCCCCCACACACACACCTTCCAATGAGAAAAGGAAATACCTGAAAGGGGATGTGAAATGGTCTAGAGTGGGTGATTTTGTTAGGGGAGATTTTAGAAAATCTTTGAATGCTGATAGGAATGAGCGCGTTAAGAAAGAGAAAATGGGGCACCTGGGTGGCTCGGTCGGTTAAGGGTCCGACCTCAGCTCAGGTCATGATCTCATGGTTCTTGAGTTCAAGCCTTGCGTTGGGCTCTATGCTGACAGCTCAGAGCCCGGAGCCTGCTTGGGATTCTGTACCTCCCTCTCTCTCTGCCCACCACCTGCTTGCACTCTGTCTCTCTCTCCCTCAAAATAAATTAACATAAAAAAAATAATTAAAAAAACATAAATGGGACTGTTCACCCATTGGAATGAAAGGGAAGACCAAGTGTATGAACCCAGTGACGGGTGGATCTGTGATGGTAGGAACTGGCAGAAAATCTCTGTGTTTGCCTTTATTCTCTCAGTGAAATAGCAGGTAGGGTCATCAGCTGACAGTGAAGGGAAAGAGTATCAAACGCTAGGGGAGTGAGAGAAGGCGCGAGTGTGGTGGCATGAGTTGGCCAGAGGACCTAGCAGCTCTCCGGGCAGTGCACAGCACACACTTGAGACCTGTAGTCACAAGTTGAGTGACTCTCTGGCTCTTTTTGCTTCGCCAGTGCTACTGGATGGGAAACTTGAATATCATCTCTATTTTAAACTGGAGAGAATAAAACTTAATAGAATAGGTATCATGTTATAATAGGCAGAAATGTACGTGAAAGAATGCTTAAACCAAACTTTCTAACCCAACTTTGAAATCATAATGGCCTTTATTCTCATTTCCCTCTATACAGTCCCTCATTTCCCCCCTCTTTGAGCTTAGAAGTTCATTTTCTTTGATTCGAAGAGCACTGTACCATCAGGAGACTCACTACTTATCTCTACAATTAGCAAATTGTGTGATCCTAAGTAATTATTGAACCCCACTGTAAAAGAGATAAGAGTTACCACCCCAATATCCTTCCTTCCCTTTTGACCAGTAGCAGAACTTTTGATCTTCAGCTGAGCCAAAGACGCCCAGAATTAAGATTATGTTTTCCAACTTCCTTCACAGCTATGTGGGATGGTGGAATTCAGTTTGGGCCAATGGGATGTCAGGAAAAATTGTATGAGGCAGTAGGAAAATCCATTAAAACATGTCATGTGCTCTTTATCCGCTCTTTCATTCCTTTCTCCATGTGAGCTAGAGCTCCGGCCATCATTTTGAACCATCCTAAGAGAGGCAAAGCAGTCAGCTGGAGAGAGCCTGAGTCCCTAGCAATTTGGTAGTGCCTCCACAGCCCTAGAATACCAACTTCCAACCCTCAACAATGTGAGAGATAACTACATCCCTTTCATGCCAACTGAACTTAGTCATGACTGATAGACCCCCAGCCTCAGTCTCCCTGTTTTTAAACTAAACCTATCATCGAGTTTCCTGTGCAAATGCAAAATTCTCATCGAAAATGCCACCTCTTTATTTTCAGAGGTCACGGTAGTAGAATCGACAATAGCTAGAATCCAAAATTTGTGGCTTCAATCCCTTAGTTTAATGCCATCCTGAAGTTTGTTAGCATTGCCAAATGGGTTGATAGCCAGAGTTTTTAACACCTCTCCTCACACTTACATTTCCACAGAGGTAGGCGATCACAAGGCTTTATCTCTCTGGTTCAACAATGCAGTTCAGACACCAGGATTAGTTTGGAGCAAAGAGGCATTGCTGGGTGCTTTCTATAATCCTCTGGAACCCTCACCAGCACCCCATGATTTCAATGGCTTGAACAGTCTACTGTACTATGCAGAGTACAAAAACTGAAAATGATAGCTCTTGTGAAAAATCACTCCCCACATTATGATTGTTTTTGTTTTGTTTTGCTGGTCTGAAGAAAATGAACAGTATTTGCCTATAGAATTTAACCTGGGGCACCTTTATTTTCATTTGTGAAGTGCTACCAACAAAAGAATGGAAGGAAATAAGCCAGACAAAAACAATTATTTGAAACAAGTTTCGTGAAAACTCTGTCTTCGGGAAATAAAATTTTGAACTGTTTTTGATAATTTGTGAGTAACTTTTTAAATTTTTTTCCACACTCCATCATTATGAAACTGGAGTAAAACGTTTTCCCTTGAGTTATCATTTATTATAAATCTCCCCAGATTTTTAGGCAATTTAGGGAAATGTAACTTGCAAGAGAAAAAATAATGTTTTAACAAAATTCCTCCTATGAAAAGCAACTGAACCTTCTGCACTCTATGCAAATAGCATTGAGCCACCAGAAACTGCTGTAAAAGCTAGCAGTGGAAGTCTGTGTCTGTATTTTCTTTTGATCTCTCTCTGGATTTAATGCCCTCATGAAGCTCGAATGGAATATATGCATGTCACAGCATGGCAGAGGGATAATATATTTCCCCCTGCTTCGCTGAGCATGAGTTGTGTATCTTGCCATCTTGAGAGCCCACAGTGCGGTACATTTATCCCCATTAGAAAAGCTCACTCCAATAATATATGGATGCTGCAGCCATTTATGACAAATATGTAAAATCATAACCTTATACATTCTGAAGACGGGGGGATTATACATTGAATCTATTAAACATGTATTGGCAGATTTTTGTTAAAACTAGACTTTCAAGCCCAAAGCCTAAGAGAACAAATATATTGATTATATTTGTATGTTTATGTACGCTCAAAATGCTATAACTTGAATTTGCAGACAGAAAAATAAGAATAGTGCTTCCCAGCTTTGGCTGTATATGAATTCTCTTTGCCCATTCTGAGCAAAGAGTTGTTCAGATCAGGGTGTGTGTCTATAAGTACTGCTTGATTAATTTGTGGTGATACGTTCAGCGCTTTCTAATCTCATCTTAGGGCCAAAGATCACAGCAGTGAAAGAGTATGTTCTTAAAAGTGACCTAAAAGTAAAAAAATATTGGTGGTTGAAATCCTAATGTTTACTATTCTGTACACTTGGGTAAGTTGACTTAACCCAAGTCTCCGTTGGCTCACCTGTAAAATGGGAATAATAATAATAATATTCCCCTTATACGATTGTATGGAACAGGCTCAGCATACCATTGGCACTCAAAAAATGGCTATTTTCATCTTGATGATTCCCTCAGTATCCTCACTAGTATACCAGTGGGTAAAACTGAGCATAACATGTGAAAAAGAGAAGGTAGAGGGGTTGCCTTTAACGGTGCTCTTCAGTTTCTACTGTCTACTCTCCCAGAGGGTATAATATGATGATGTCTCTAAACACAACTGAGAAACAGACACAGATGTTGAGAACCACACAAGGCCTGATAAGCCCGGAAAAAAAAAGTCTGGGTTCTATAACTGTAAGATCCAAAATATAAATCTGGGTCAACATCTACTTAGTACACAGAACACCCTTTAGCAACCTTACAGCCAAGAAAAAGTAATGGCCCAGGGGGCCTTGGGAGAGAGCAGAAGAGTTAGTTCTCTCTTCTCTGTAACCAAGGGTTATAGCATTTGCATCTTTCCAATCTCCAGTTTAGCATTTCTTGGAACAAATTGCATAAAAAAAAAAACGTCAATTAGTCGATTCTCTGTGTTGATAAGGCTATAAACTCACTGCTCAACTTCTTTGGCTTTGAGGATAAAAGTCATGGCGTGGAAAAATAATGTTTCACGCCATTTTCCATTAGAGTTAAGGATATAAATACATTACCATTTTAAAATCTCACCGACATTGCATTTTTTTCCTTGTTGCTTGATACATTTTATTATGAACTTACTACTTTATTCAAGCCCGTACCCATAGCCTTAACCTTATAAACATATGTATTGAATTCTGGTGGGGGGAAAAAAAGCACAATTATATGCAATAGAAATTACATGGCTAAGAGTTAGGTAGATCATTAGAGCTGAGGTTTATCCTTTGTAAAGATGGATCTGTGCATAGATCTGCTCTCTATGCATCACCAGGAAACATTTATTATTCCCTATTTCACAGGTGAAGAAACTAAGGTTAAGTTACTTGCCCAAATAACTTTTTAATTATGAAAAAGATTCTTCTTTAGGATTAAAGTATCTTTTACAATTTATGAGACTTACAAGACCTGGAAACACTGTTAAATAAAATAATATATATGAAAGAGCCTTATTACAATAACAAATTTCTATATAGAATTTGACAGTTAATACATATTCTTAATATACCTGTTTCTCCAATTAACACAGCACAGTCATTAATATACTATATTATGTTACTAAGTCATAATTGCAGTCAAGCAGAAAATAATTACCATATATCAACTTTCATGTTTTACAAAAGCAAAATTATTTTCCCTTTGTTTTAGAAGTTCCCCAGAACAAATAATAGTTTTACATCAGCAACCCTTTCATTTCATGACCCAACTGCCACATGTCTCTCTGAAGCTGTCATATATCTTTCTGGGCTCAACTCACAGGTAGCTGTTTCAATTTTAAAAACTAATCCAAGGGCAAATCCTCCTGATTCTATTGTGAACACCTGGTATGAACAACAGTAAAAAATAGCGGATCTCTTTCAAATGTATCTTTATGTGAAGAAAAAAAAATGATTTCACACGTCCCTCAGATCAGACTTGCAAAACAATTCATTGCAATCGATGGATGTCAGCAAATTGGCACTGAATACCCACTCTCACATGCATCGCTGGGCAGTATGCTCTTGAAGGTATAGAGCCCTTGCCCCCAGGCAGCTTATAGATTATTGGAGAACAAGCCAAGTAAGGGCCACAAATAAATAGAATGCAAGGCAAAATAAGAAAAAACTTAAGGATAAAAAAAAGTAATTACAGGGTTCAGAGGCAGGATAGCTCGAGATCATCTAATTAGATAGGTGGACATCATGGAAAGGAAGCATCGTAAAGTTGGTAGAACTTCATCCAACAAAGATGAGGCTGGACCTTCCTGGCAGAGGGAACAATGTTATCAAAGACTCTGATGCAGAAAAGCATGTGGTGTTTGGGAATCAACAAGTGGTCCTGTTTGCTTGAGTCAAGAATAATCTCTGTAATGGACTTTATAGTTTCTGCTGACCGAGATTTAATTTGATATTTCAGCAGATACATACAGCAATGCAACTATTACCACAATCAAGAATATTTCCCTCACCTCCAAATTCTCACTGATGCCCATTTATGGTCGTTCCCTCCCCCACCTCTGACCCCAGGCAACCATGGATAGCCTATCACTATAGATTGGTTTTGCCCATTCTAAAGTATTATATAAATGTAATCACACAGCTTGCACTCAGAATGTCGGGTTTCTTTCACTCAGAATAATGCTTCGAGGTCAGCCATGCCAGTGGGTATGTAAGTAGTTTCTTTTCATTCCTGAGAAATATTTCATTCGTTGGCTGTACTATGATTTGTCTACCAATTTTCCCATTGAGGAACATTTGGGTTACTTGAGGCTTTTGACTACTGTGAATAAATCTGCTAGGCACATGTATATACAAATCTTTGAGAGGATACATGTTTTCATTTCTCTTGGGTAAATAACTAGAAGTGGAATGGCTGAGTCTTAGGGAAAGGATATATTTAATCCTATAAGAAATGGCCAAGCTGTTTTCCAAAATGACTTTACCATTTTATATTCCCACCAGCAGTGCGTGAGGGTTCAGTTGTTCTGTTCCCTCACCAGCCAGCGCTTGGGATTGAAGTCTTTTTAATCTTAGCCACTCAAGTGGGTTTGTAGAGATGTCCCACTGTGATTTTAAATTTGCCTTCTCCTCATGTCTAACGATGTCGAGCATCTTTGCAAGTATTATTGGCCATTCCTACATCGTCTTTCATGAAATATCTCTTCAAATCATTTGCCAGTTGTGTTGTTTGTCTTCTTATATTCTTCAAAAAGGAAATCTTTGTATCTTCCTGGTTTGTCCCATGTGATGCAATCCACTATGCATTAGATGACCTTCCTTTCGGTCTCTATTTAATATATCTTTTAAAGTCAGGTGTACCTTCCTCCCCAACCACCCTTTCCCTGTACTCTCACAGGACCTCATTCCCTCATCCCACCCCAGTGCCACTGACCACACCACATCATAATTCACAGTTATAGATCTCTATCCATCCCCAGGCTAGGAGCTCCTCAAAGTTTCAGGATGAGGTGTTTTTTTTTTTTTTCTTTGACTCTTCCCAGGACTTCAGACAGTACCTGCCACATTTACATACTCAGGCTCAGTCAGGTTATATTTCAGATACATAAGAGAAGGAATGTCAATTTATTCAGACTACAGTCATGGATTGGTAAGGGTAGGTTCAGAATACTGGGAGAGTCACCTATTCATTCATTCATTTAACAAATATTTCTTGGGGCGCCTGGGTGGTTCAGTCGGTTGGGCTTTTGACTTCAGCTCAGGTCATGATCTCGCCATTCCAGAGTTGGAGCCTGGAACCTACTTCAGATATTCTGTCTCCCTCTCTCTCTGCCCCTCACCCACTCATGCTCTGCCTCTTTCTCTCTCAAGAATAAATAAACATTAAAAATATTTTTTTAAAAGACAAATATTTCTTGAGTTCTTGCTATGTACCAGGCAACTTAGATGCTAAGATACAGAGATAAACGAGACAAACAAACAAAAAATCTCTGCCCTGGGGCACCTGGGTGGCTCAGTCAGTTGAGCATCTGACTTCAGCCCAGGTCATGATCTCACAGTTCGTGGGTTCAAGCCCCACATGGGGCTCTGTGCTGACAGCTCAGAGTCTGGAGCCTGCTTCAGATTCTGTGTCCCCCACTCACTCTCTGCCCCTCCCCAGCTCATGCTCTGTCTCTCTCTCTGTTTCTCAAAAGTGAATAAAGATTTAAAAAAAAAAAAAATTTTTAATTAAAAAAAAAAATCTCTACCCTGATGGAACTTAGCCTAGGTCAAAAGAGACTGATCCATCCATCAAAAGTGAAAACACAGTACAACAAAGGCTAACTAAGATAAAGGAAATCAGGGGTGCTAAGGAAGTTTAGAGCAGAATCCCCAACCCAGGCGTCGAAATCAGAGGAGAGTTTCTGGAGAAGTGGTATCTAAGCTGAGAGGTGAAAGATACATCAGAGTGACCCGAGTCAAGAAACAGAGGAGCAGCAGCTCACGCAAAGAAATGGGCAAAGATGGAGAACTCACTATTGGCTATGGAGAATGACCGCGAGGAAAATGCTGATGACGAGTGTCTTAAATAATCAGTCAATACGGGATAAAGGCTTTTTACAAATTGCCATATTTGTCACGTAACAGAATCTATCCGTTTTCTCTCATAATCCCACCTCCCACAGTCACTGGCTGTGCGATGGTAAAACAGGGGAAGCTCTCTGTATCGGTTTCCTCATCTGCATCACGGGAATAATAACTTCGTGAAGTTGCTGTGAACCGAGAGCTAACGCAGGTAAAATACCATGCCACGGATGAACTGGATGCTCACCATATGATTTACTCCCCCCAGGCATAGTAACACTACATTTTGCAGCAACCTTTTCTCTAGGTGAACCACGTAACTAGTTACCCATGATCGAATGGGAGCCCAAGGGTTGTGTCGGGTCTAGACTAAGGCAGTTACAAGCAGGTGCGCCTTTCTCATGATCTCTCCCTTCCCTTATCTGACAACTTTGGAGTCCACATGTGCAACATGGGTCTCTGAAAGACTGCATGAAGCAGAACCCCTTTATGCTACCACACACCTACCCTCTGCTGAGTCGAGTGGGCTGTGACATGTGGCGGCCAGATAAACCCCCCCCAAAATCGTATCGTGTTGTAACACTCAGGACTTGGGGTTGTTTGTGACGGTAGTTACCCTATCCTTATTTATTCAAATGTTGAGCCCAATGTGTAGCACAAAGTAAGTACTGAATAAATGTTAGCTGAGGATGCCAGAATTGTTATTTGTGGTTTTATTATTATTAATACATGAGACAATGTGGCCTGGTAGTTCAAACTCAAGCTCTGGCATCGGACAAAATTGGGTCTGACTCGCAGCCAAAGGTTACCAACTTTGTTTCCCAGCCTCCTATGCCTTCCTGTACTCATCTATAAAATGCAGGTCGTAACCACGCCTGCCTCGGAAGGTCACTATGAGTACTGAATAAAACAGAGCATGTAAATCCTTTGGCACGCCTGCACCTAGAAAGCACTCAATAAGTAGAAGCTACTAATAGTATTATCTGGGGAGTAAAATCTGATGTTGGCGAAGTTTGAAGATTTGCTACTGCATCATCTTTGGAGACATCTCCGGGGAGCCTATTTCTCTCGTATTTTAACACCTCAGAAAGTTCAGCACGTCTTCCTTTCTCCTCCAGGACATGAGCAAGAGCAGACTGGTCACTTTGGCAACCTGAAAACTGAGCGCCCCTGCCATCACCCCAGGAATGTCTGTTCCCCTGAATGTGTATCCATAATGGTGTCAGGTCAGTAATTACTCCACTCGACAAAATAACAATAATAATAATAATAATGTGCTAACAGATCAGGCCTCCAGTGCTCATAAATTATTCTTCCTCGCCTTCCTCAGCAAGTATCTCGGGGATCCAGGGAATGTGAGCTGTTGTTGGCCTCAGAGGTTTTCCGACGGCTGGCTCTCTCACTGCTGAGGCTACTGGCTTGCTCCATTTTCCCAGCACCACGAGGCACAAGCGACTCGTGCTGGCAGTTGACATCTTTTAATATTTGTTGCTCTCTTTCTGCCTAGCACTTGTGGCTCCATCTTGACACGAAGCCGTTTCTGTCATTGCCATTACTAACTAAATAGCCCCTGGACTCTAGCTGGGAAACAGTGCTATAAATTGCTTAGAGTTATCCTATTTCCTGCAAACAAAAATCCTGGCAGTTTCGGGTCCATTTTTAGTTTATTATTTATACGGCCAGGCCATTTATCGC
The DNA here is from genome assembly GCF_014898765.1 of Herpailurus yagouaroundi. Classification (NCBI taxonomy): domain Eukaryota; kingdom Metazoa; phylum Chordata; class Mammalia; order Carnivora; family Felidae; genus Herpailurus; species Herpailurus yagouaroundi. Next base: position 49,765,470 of record NW_024412376.1, on the reverse strand, counting down.
AAGATACTGCCTCTCTCTGGGTCAGAGTAGGCAAATTATTCCATTTTCTATTGTACATGGTGCAGCTCCTGATTCAGTAGCCTCGACAGGAGGCAGACTTAGGGTGGAAGTATTTGCACGTTTGATGCCCAGAGCAGGAAATCATTATCTGTGCCCTACTCTTCCTTGGCACTTAAAACAGAGTGGGATTGAAGAGCAGGATTTTCATATCTCTTTAGCCATTGGGTCAAGTTATCGCCAGAGACAGAAAGATGGGGAGAGCGAGCTTGGACCGCACAGATTCATTTTAATGGTCTATTGGTTCCACTTAGTGAAGGCCTATTAATTGCATAACATGCATCTGTATCTGTGTCTTTCAAATAACATTTCTAACCACCTGGGGAGCTGCTAAGAAGGCACAGAGGGGTATATAAAGAATGGGTGCAATTAGGCAATCATGATCAAGGATAGAGAAAGGTTTGAAGGGAGAGAAAGAAAAGATGCTCCTGTTTCAATGCTGTAGGATGGTTTTATAGGAAACAAAAGACTAATTATGAGAAGCTTTCCTTTGTAAATTGCTACACAAGTAACACAGAGACTGAGAGTAGTAAATTCCTCAGCTGTGTTAGGGAGGGCAGGAGAGCGAGGAGGTTTCCAATTTGAAAAGAAACTTTTTTTTTCAATTCTGATAAAAAAAAATCTGCTAAAATTATATTTTTCATTCCCCTTTCTTATTTCACAGTGAAATTCCATTTTAATAAAATGTGGAAATTGAAAACTACTTGGTATGTTTTTAACCCTACCTTGTGTCTTGTGCCCCCTAAGGAACCCCCAAGCGCATCTCTGAGGAAGAGAAAAAGTCCTGATCCTCCGTAAGAGGAGTCGCCGACTAGCGGCCACTTGTCATTTCCTGACAGCCCCATTCATCAAGCGTTGATCATCATAGTGCCATCTCCCTTAACAGATCCTGATCTATTTCAGGGACACGGGAATTTCTTCATAATGTTTTGATTGTCTTACCTTAGGAAAAGGGAAAATAAGCACCTTGAAATTTTTGAAAATGTTTAGGTTTGTAATGCATTTGAGAGAAGGAAATGAATGGCAATAGATATTTTCTCTTTGTATGTGAGTGTTCACTACATTTTGCTTTGCTAAGAAAGACAAAGCATGCAATAAGAAGTGCCTCGGCTTCTAGAATGTTCTCAGATGGAAGGAATAAGCCAGGGAAGGAGTTAGCCCCTTTCTGATGTGGCCACCTTGAGAGAGGTACATTAGCAAGGATCAGACTCTCACCCTGATATTGGAGGGACTGAAAAAATCACGGTGAGAGGACCAGAAACTGGTCTGAAGCACACACTTGGCTCCTGTGGAGGATGCTCTGAAAATCAATTCAACGCCTTGTCTTTTGGACAGGAGTCCAGAGTAGACCAGCTGAAGTGCCGGGACACGACCGATACGGGGCCCACTGCCAGCCAGTCTCAGCCCAGAGAACAACATCTGGAAAGTGAACATATCTTGTCTTGGGCCTACAGGTGACTGTTAAGGGGGTAAGTGGTTGGCACCTCTACTTTAATCTTGGTCCACCATACGCCCCCAAAATGGGCCTCTGCTTTAAAAGTCTAAGTACTATAAGGAGTAACTAATTCTATTTTCTCTCCTGACAGGTGAGGCACTACAATGAGCTACTTCTCTACTAAAATGGGCCTTCTGATGGGTCCAGGTCAAGATTTAGAGGGGCGCCTGGGTGGCACAGTCGGTTAAGCGTCCGACTTCAGCCAGGTCACGATCTCGCGGTCCATGAGTTCGAGCCCCGCGTCAGGCTCTGGGCTGATGGCTCGGAGCCTGGAGCCTGTTTCCGATTCTGTGTCTCCCTCTCTCTCTGCCCCTCCCCCGTTCATGCTCTGTCTCTCTCTGTCCCAAAAATAAATAAACGTTGAAAAAAAAAATTAAAAAAAAAAAAAAGATTTAGAGGTCATAGTGCGGTGGAAAGTCCCAAGAAGGAAAAGATAGTGCTCTCCTGGGTACCATCAAGAGCAATTATGAGCAGTAATATCTTTGACATTCAGGACACCAGCAGTAGTGCCCAGGACATAGAAATCAGGCTGGAATTGGGTTTTGTTATTGGTATCACACGGAGACATCTATAATGTTTTTTTAGTCTATACAACAAAGATTTTGACTAAACCTAACTCCAGATTTTCTCTTGTTCTACATCATAATTTCAGACCATCAAACATAACAGTCACACAGGACTTTATTACCCTTGCACCACCAAGCTTAGTGTCTTATCGTTAGCAATCCAAAAGTACTTATTAAATAAAATAAAATCGGATGAACTTCTTAAAGAGACTAGACATTCAACAGTCTAGTGTATTTCCCTGCATATGATCCTGCTTTGTGTGACCTTGTTAGAAAGGAATGATGCACTTAATTAGAAAAGAAATAGGCTGTGCCCTCCACCTACAGCAGGGGTGATTGAAATCGTCACCTTTAAGAAACAACATTTCAAAGGCAGTTTGGCTCTCCTTTATACACAAGACCAGATGGAAAATCATAACTAAATCATAACGTCATTGATGCAACAAATGTATTTCATGGGTATGAAGAAGTGTGCTTGATGGTAGTTTGGTTTAAACCAATCTTGTAAGATATAAATCACGAGGGTCTAACTTCTTGTCACTAGGACCCATTATTGGTAAGACAGTTCACGTATTTTGTCTGCCTGTTCTTCACATATGAAAAAGGACGTGAAAGAGAGAGTAGTCTTCTTCCACCTTGTCCTCAAAATCTCAGACTATTCTGGCCACTGATTAGAGGGATCCACCTCCACTAGCTAATGGCCAGTAAAAAAAAAAAAAAAAAAAAAAAAAAAAAAAAAGGAAATAGTTAATACTGTTTAAATACAAAGTTGTGTCAAAAAAAATCTTTCCCAGGGAAAAGGTAAAATCAAACAATGCAGACTTAAAAAAAAATGGGAAGAAATACTCCCAAAATACTCCAAAAGAATTACATCATTTACTGTCATTAATATACTAGGAAATTCAAGGCCAGCTCTACGATAGTGGAATCACGTTCTGGGCTTTTTCACCTTTTCATGGCATGAGACATGCAGAAAATAATATAAATAATACTAATAACAATACCTGTAAAGCATACTTATTTTGGTAAATACTTACTTTGGACAGAGGTAACCTGCAGGCATTGAGATCTCAAGGCCAAGGAGATGTGCATTTCAAACACTGTCCCTTCTAGAAGAGGGATCCGCAAACTTCTACCTGGAAGGGGCCAGACAGTAAAGATTCTGTTTAGACTTTGCCTAAATAGGTTTCTATCTGAACTTCTCAACTCTGCTGTTGCAGCAGAAAAGCAGCCATAGACAATACATTTAAAACACGGGCATGGCTATTTGTATTCAATAAAACGTGATTTGCAAGAACAAGAAGTGGTGGGATTTAGCCCATGGACCGTAGTTTGCTGACTTTTACTCTAGGAGAATGAAATAACTGAGTGAGTAGGCTCTGGGCCTCACTATCCCCAACACACACACACACACACACACACACACACACACACACTAACTTCAACCAAGGAGCTTTGTTTTTATCTTATGTTGCAAATTGAATTCCCATGTGAGATATTGCTTAAAACTACTTTTACTTCTGAAAAACAGATAAAGAAAACTTTGAAAACTATTTCAATAAATATTATCATAAAAATATGTATCTTTGGGGCACCTGAGTGACTCAGTTGGCTAAGTGCCCAACTTCGGCTCAGGTCACGATCTGGCAGTTCGTGAGTTTGAGCCCCACATTGGGCTCATGGCTGTCAGTGCAAAGCCTGCTTCAGGTCCTCTGTCCCCTTCTCTCTCTGTTCTTCCTCCTCTTGCATGTGTGCATGCATACACTCTCTCTCTCTCTCTCTCAAAAATAAATAAATAAATAAATAAATAAATTCTACTACTGTTTTTAGAATTAAGTCAAGACTCAAGTGACAGTAATGCTCGAAGAATTACTCATTAAATGTAAAATGACATCTATTCTCTCTTGTTAAATATAAATCCTTTTTAATTTCAAAGAGAAAAAAATTGCTTATGTTTTCATTATGTATATACTTACAAGTACTGGAAAATTCTAAGACCTGTGGGATGTTCACGAGCTCTGAATAAGTTGCTTATGACTTAAGCATGAAAGTAAGTTTCAGGGCCATTATTTACTTTCTTAACTAACTGATAAATTTTAGAAGAAAATCCTCATGGTATACCTGGGTACGGGGAGAGTTTCTGGGAATTTAGGGTGGGAAGGATAGAGAGATGACACTTTCACCTAATTTTTACCTATCATTCTTGAAAGAGCTTCCTTTCTAATCCCAGGGAAACCTTCAAGTAGTCTTCCCTTCAACCTAATTTGCCAGTAGCTTTCAAACTTCAGTTGCAAATACTTAATTAGAGATGCTCATTGAAAATGCAGAATCCTATTCTGCATTCACAAGATCTGAAGTTAGGTCCAGGGATCTGCATTTTTAACAAATATCCCGAGCTGGTGGACCACACTTTGGAAAACACCACAGCAAAGTGAAATGATGACATAAACTTCATTGATTTACAGCAGTAGGCTCTTACCATTCTGAAAGGCGAACAAATAAGATAATAGTATATTTTTTAGACAAGTGTTCTCTTTATTGTGATTTTTTTCCCAATGACCTATATTTGCTTTAGGTGTCTGAAAAATATTTTCTTTGTTGTTCCATTCATTGGTGTTCACTGACATCTACTCCTAAAGGAAATGTTTTTAAAGGGTACAGGATCACAACTGCACACAGATATGATCTATATTTTAAAGCAGCACTTGGTGTGAGACTGTTCTTAGATGTCTTTGGGGAGTTGAGTTCATATTCAGTTCTAAACGTACCAACCCCCAGTAGACGTGAGTGTTGCAGTCAACCAAGTTCAGATTATTGTACAAGGACATATTTTTAGCCAGTCCCAGATTTCATTCAAGCAGTGTTAAAACTTTCTTATATTTTGTTTTCATGAAAAGTATCTACTGTGGCTTCTAAGAAAAAAATTTTTAAAAAAGGAATCACAGGAACTAGAAGTATTGATCTGATTTAAAATGGGGAAAAAAAGGAATACAAGAGAACAGAGGCAAATATGTTGAGTATGCCAAGTACAAGCATGATAACAATCTACAAACATTTAGAAAATAGAAGTAAACACTTCCTTAGGAGGAAGAGTCATCATTTAGTTGAGCACAGAGAAACGGGTCCTGATTTCTGTGTAGTTTTCTGTCAAACTCAAAGTTGCTGAATACATAGTTTCAGCCATTTTTAAAAAGTTGTTTTTGGCACACAAAACTAAAGCTCTTAACTAATCCAGGACTGCTGATGTGAATGTAGCAAGAGTTTATTTACAATTAGGCCTCACATTCCCAAAGGTAAATCCATTTTTAAAAATCTTTAGGAAACATACCTCTGCAAAAACTCTGCTCTCCCCTCCCCCAAGGGTGTCAACTTGGGATGGGTGAATCAAATAATAAGCTTGCTGAGTAGCACAAATATTAGTAAGTATTTGCAACTCTCACAATTTCTGCTACTTTTTAAAAGCTTACAAGTTCAATGTTGCCCTGTGAGTAAACCATGTTAGCCAAGAAACCCAGGAAAACACTGAAATTTGCTGGCCTGGAAGATAATTCACATCCCCAGAGTAAAAACTGCTGCTTATCCACTCTCATCGTCCAGGCCACATGGTACATCTGCATTCGGGTTTCAATACTGATTCAAATACCACTTGCCTCTTTCATCTTGGTGTCCTCCCCAGGATCTATTTCCTCAGGAAGGTCAGTTCTGCACCATAATTACTTATATCTGAGCCTATATCTCTCTACCCTCTCATGATATTTTTCCGTGTGTGTGTGTGTGTGTGTGTGTGTGTGTGTGTTTTACCACATTCTGTCTTACCAATAAAAATCAACAGCTCTCTAGAAAAGAACTGGTTTGAAGTGTTGTATGGGGGAATCAAGTGCTTGCTTAAGGATACTTCCATACAATGGGAAGCTTCTGAGCAATGCAGAATCTCAACACCCATCCCAGACCTAAGGAATCTAAATCTTCACTTTAATAAGATCCCAAGGTGATTCTTATGTTTGAAATAAATTCTAGGCCCAAAATGGAACTACTCCTGCTCACGGTGCCACATCAGCAAACCAAAACTTAGGTAACTTTCATGTCCCAGCAAATGCTCTGCTTGACCAGAAACGATGTGTATCCAATCAGCCAATCCCAAACACGAAGACCTCTGGGCTCTGTACTTACTTTCTTGTTCCTTCTCACCCCAAACCAGGCTATATGACCCTAGCCAATCATATATTTCCTATTTCCTCTTCCTTGTTCTTTATTCTATAAAACTTCCTGCCTTTCACCCCATTTTTCAGTTCTCTGGAGACTGTCCACTTTCCGAAGTATTAAATCTTTTTAATGTTTATTTCTTTTTGAGACAGAGAGAGACAGAGCATAAGTGGGAGAAGGGCAGAGAGAGAGGGAGACACCGAATCTGAAGCAGGCTCCAGGCTCTGAGCCATCAGCACAGAACACACGAACCGTGAGATCATGACCTGAGCCGAAGTTGGAACCTTAACCAACTGAGCCACCCACGTGCCCCTCACTTCACGAAGTATTAAATAAAGTTTGTTTGTATTACCTAAACTGCATTCTTTAATAATTTTTTAACAGTACATGCTTTAAAGTTTGAAGAGCAATTCTTAGCCAACCAAGGAGTATGGAGAGGAGCAAGAGAGAATCAGAACCATCAGGGATGGTATTGTTTGTGCACATCTAGCTCACATTGCTCCCAGGATTCAGATTCAGCCATGCCTTAAGAGCCTGCCCTCTGTGGATGAGTGGAAGATGTACTGGGGATGTTTCTCCCATGTTTTTTCCTAGTGGTAAGAGTATTAGGATGTCATTTAGTACTCAAAGGCAGGCCACACAGATAGCAAATTTCTAGAGAAACAACTAGCTGTTCTCAACCATTATTTCTCCAGTGCAGAAGGTAGTGCCTGGCATATAATAGGTGTTAACTAATAAATTGCAAATGGAGGGGCACCTGGGTGGCTCAGTCAGTTAAGCATCCGACTTTAGCTCAGGTCATGATCTTATGGTTCATGGGTTCCAGCCCCACATCGGGCTCTGTGCTGACAGCTCAGAGCCTGGAACCTGGTTCGGATTCTGTGTCTCCCTCTCTCTCAGCCCCTGCCCCACTCATTCATTCATTCCCTCTCTCTCTCTCTCTCTCTCTCTCAAAAATAAATATTTTTAAAAAATTTTTTAATTGCAGATGGAATCTAAAGAGCATCAAAATCATTAATGAAATATATAAACATTTCAACAACGTGAATGAGACTTCTTGGTGTCGCCAACATGAGATTACCTCCCCTCCTAGTTTTCATTGCTTCTGACCAAGTCAAAACTATTATTCAATGGAATTTATCATCTATTTTGAATCTAAATCTCAACAAAAGCATAGTCGAGCTTGGTTAAGATAGTGACTCAAAGCTATTCTCTGACATCATGGAGTACATATTCTAAACTTTTGAGGGCTTGTTGAAACCTAATTACATGGTATGCACATGGTAGGAACTCCATTAATGTTGCTGACAGACTGACAAGATTCACTCACCCCTGGCTTGAGTCTTTGTGACTCAGTTCCACCTCAAAGGAAAAGAATTCAGTCTTCACCATCCTCTCTGAAGCGAGGCAGCCTTTCACTAACGTGGAAAACTAATTGCTTCTTTTCCCTGGATTGCATATTGCTTATTACTGGTATGACTTTCCAGTACCCAAGAAGCACAAATAGTGATCCCTGAAGCTGCTTTAACCTTTTCAGACTATAGCAACTTGATTGTTCGCCTCATTACACTCTGCAGACCTTCTCTGGGATGACAGCCCGAAATGGAGGGTTCCGCTGGCATCCTTTATTAGCACTTTTGTCACCATATCTCAGCACAGCAAATGTCCCAGGAGCGCAGGCACAAAAAAAAAAAAAAAAAAAACCTTCAGCAACCATCCCTCAGCATTGTAGTCCTGGGCACATTTCTTAACTATTAAATCATGTGTGTGCTTTCAAAAACATGAGCTTAATGAGCTTTGCCCACCCCAGCTGGCCCCAGGACAAACCCTTCACTAGAAAATTCCTCTGTATCTGGTTTTCCTATCATAAAGCAGGAACACTAGTGAAAATTCTAAAGCTTACAAAACTAAGATAAGGGATAGAAAAAGGAAAACAGTTTGAAAAGGACTAGAAAGGTATCTGAGATTACAATTACTGTCTTAATGGTTATCAGGTACAAAAGTCCTGCTCATCTGATCCCAGTTGCTTTGCAGACTCATCACCTCCCTGTACCATCCACAGCACCCACTCCCCGACCCCAAGCCATGAACTTCATCCCCAGCCAGCTGCACATCATTGCAAAGACACACTTGGCTCATCCACTCCATTTGGCAAATGTCTCTGTCTGTCATGGCTTTGTTTAAATAACTTTTCCATCAACCCTACTTGAACTGCAGGTCATTTCCTATCCTGCAGGTAACATCTAACTTCATAAAAACCCTATTTAACATGTATCACATTAGTGTTAATTATGTACCTATGTCTCCACCCTAGCATGTAAGATATTTTAGAGCAAGGTATATACAGTCAGCAGTATGTATATCCAATGCTCAGCTAAATAAGTACCTGACTCTGTGCAAAGAAGAAAACTAAAAGCAATCAGTAGTTTATGCCCACAATTACAGACCTCTTAGGAAGACATGTTAGGAAATATTTAAGAGCCAGTAATGTGAGTCTGTCTTTTGAAAAAAATTACTGATAAAGCAAATATAAAAATATATACTGTCATGAAGAGACCCAAAACACAAATGTATGACACCAGTGGGCCTCTATCCTTTGATGAGTTTAAAAAGAAAACTACAGAAACTCTTCCTACTCAACAGGAGTTTATCTAAACTAAAAGCAATAATCCTGTTAATTTGGATGACTGAGAAGCATCTCAATCCTTATGTGGGCCAATTTCATCATATGGTTCCATAACCATATTATTTGTTGAAAAGGTTATTTAAATACCCATGTGAGAACAACCCAAAGCAAGCCAAAAGATATACACTTTTATCATCTTTCAATATAACAATATAGAAGAAGGAAGGAAGGAAGGAAGGAAGGAAGGAAGGAAGGAAGGAAGGAAGGAGAAAAAGGAAAAGGAAAAGGAAAAGGAGAGAAGAGGGGAAGGGAAGGGAAGGGAAGGGAAGGGAAGGGAAGGGAAGGGAAGGGAAGGAAAGGAAAGGAACAAGGAAAGGAAAACAAAGAAAATTAGGGTCTAGAAAAACACCTTAAGAAGATAAAATTTTGTTTTCAAAAATTACCTTTCTGTTAGTTATTTCAATTTCAAATCTTTTCTATGAGAAAAACCTGTGCTGTATTATCTAGCCATGAATTCTGAGTACTAAGGATATTCTTCACATAGTCACAGTGTGACTACCACACAAGATGGAATATTTTCAGTCTAAGAAATATAGACTATGTTTTTTGATAAACAGGGATAAAGAAAAAGTGGAGGAAAATGTCATTCCTTTATGGCTTTATCTTCTAATTAAACAGCCACAAGAGCATCAAAGAAAAAACCCTTTTCTTCAGGGAAAAATAAGATTCTAAAATATTTGAAAATGTTTCTGGCAAAAGCATGATGAGAGGAGCCTAACATAGGACACAGAGTTTCTGATACTCTCATTCCTTCTTTTTATACCTAACAAATCCATTCTGATTTTGATTCTCTATCCTTATATATGGAATTTCCTTCCTGAAATAACAAATATACATAATCATTTCCTCACACATATCGTCTATATGCCAGACTATCATAAACTTCTGGAAGGAGTCAAGTTTAGGGGTTGAGAATACAGGCTCAGTATCCCAGCTGCTTATTCACTTAATAAATTCAGACAAGTAAGTTCACCTCTCTGCCTCATTTTTCTCATCTTTAAAAATGGAGCTGATAAAAATACCCTATTTCATTAACTGGAAGACAAATGCTCTCGCATTTTAACATTTTTGAAATCCAAAAATATCTTACAGTTGCTGTCGGGCCAAAGGGAAGTTGAGCTCTGAAGATCTTCACGTGTTCCTGCCAGGGGAATTTTCTACCCTCCCTGCACCCGGTGCCATGACCAAGCCATGCAAATTTTCTTTGTTTACTCTTCTGGATGATGAATTTATTCTCATTTACCCTTATCCTGGAGTGCAGGTCCCAGCTTAACATGAAGGCCTCCTACCTTGTGACTTGACAATTGAAGACATCTTAGATGTGATAACTATCTCAGAGAGCAGAGGTGATCTAATGCCTGGAAAGAGCCTAGAGCAGTGCATAGCACAAAATAAGCCCTCGACAACCGGTTAACTATTATTAATGTCGTACTATCAATATCTACTTGTCACTAAACAGATCAACACATGAATTACTTAATTCTCCTAATCCATGTCAAAAATGCAAGCATCAGAGTGAAGAGAGAAAGCCATTTGAAATAGCTTTTGTAACGCTTAGGTAGCTGTGGCCTATGGCTGGCTGTGGCCTCAGTGGAGCAAGACTCAGGATTCAGCCTATTTTTCAGAAATGATCTTGCCAAATGTTTCAAATCCCTCTGCTGGTTAAGACTGGCTTTGCAGAAAGTGTACCCTTTCTGTTAATGGAAAAAGGAATTTAATCTCGTGGAGTTCCTTCTTAACATGCTCAAAATGGACTCCCTGGGGTTCGCAGATGCTGCATCAGCAGGGCGGGCGGGCCGGCTGGCAAAGACACAATTCTCCTGGAAACCTAAAGACTAGCTCGAAGGTCGTGCTCCTTTGCTAATTCAGTAAAACATAATTACACCGCAGAAAGCTGGTTCCTTTTGAACTCCTCTTACTGATATACAAAGGTTTTGCAATTTAAATGCTTACATGTCAGGGTATTCACGCCCATATCCAGGGGCAGTGCGCCCACATCTACTCAAAGGATCCTGATTTGTGCTTTAGACTGGAGAAGGAGCCTGTCGGTATTGGCAATCCACAGCCAATGGCAATATGTCTCTCCTTTTCCTGGGTCCAAGCCCTTTTCGTCTGCAGCTTGGGAATGTGGAAAGCCGGCCAGGTGATGGTAGATTATGTACCCCTTTCAGAGCTGCTTCCTCGCCCACCTCCAGGGACACTTTTCACATTCCACTCTGTGTAAACAGTGCCCCTAGGAATTATGGAGGCACAATCCCTGAGGCCCTAAATGGCAGCTCTGGTCCCTGTGACTGGAACCAAGGCAAGGTCTTGAAAGGATTCTTTGTAATAAGGACATTCATTTGGACTCTTTGATAATACCACAACTAATATAACCTACAAACGAATAAACAGCTCGCAATTACTATAACTATAGTTTTAGAATTATCATCTTTATCAAAATTTATTAGTTATGTATATAGCAAATAACTTCATGGATAACATATATGAGGCTTCCAGTGTTTAAAATAAACCAGATTTTTCTTGTTTATATTATGAAACTGGTGTCCACTTTAGTAACACAAAATACCAGAGGGCTCCTTAGGCCTCCAGCTTATCCTCTGAGCGCTCTTTTCAAAAATCTCCACAGAAGGAAGATCTTCTCCTTCTGTGGTGACCCATTCTAATAATTATGTTCTTAGAGTAACAATTTCATCTTGTTCTCTAACAAAACCCATCCTTTTACCAACAAAGGCATTTTCTGAAGGCGGATTCTTAGAGCAGATGAGGAGGGTTTTTCTTGTTAATATAAGTAATTCACACTCCCAAATTGTAAGTCTTCTTTAAGGAAATCTGATATTACGAAATATCTCCTGCCCCAATAGTTCTCTTCAGAAATGTTTTCTCTGTAATCCTAAATCAAACGTGCTTTTTTTGGAGTTATGATAAACTTTAAAAATATTGCTCAAATATAATGAAATTTTGCCTATCAAGCATTTACTATTCAAACTCATACATAATTTTAAGTATTATTATTTCTCCAGATTATTTGATATTCGGATTCACTTTTTAAAAAGCCCTTATTTAAGGTCCCATACCCCAAATCCTCAATTGGTGGCGAATGAAGCCTATATTACCTAATTTACCTTTTTCTATGTTACAGTGAAAAAGCAAAAAAGGGTACCTTTTCCTTTTTGGCAGAACAAGTAGGCACCCATGTTGAGGTAGGAGCAGCCTCCATGGGCCAGAGAAGGGTGTCAGAGCCTAAGCAGGGCAAGGAGGTATTCCCATGAGGGGCAGTCTCTCTGTGGTGTCTGAGCTCAAGCAGGGTGAGCTGAGCCTCAAGTGAGGATCAGCCTGGAACAGGGGTTCAGGGCCTGAGAAGTGTGAAGAGGGTGTCCACGTTGGGAGTTGACGCCATGATGAACGTCTGAACCCCAGCCAAGAGAGGATGGGATCCATATGGGGGATGGCCTGGTGTAGACCATGAGTAGGGTGATAAGGGCTTCTACCAGGTGGAAGAAAGAAAGAGTGGCACAGTGTAAGGTGTCAGAGCCTAAGCAGGGTGAGGAGGGTTTCAATGTGTGAGAAGAAATGGCAGCAGAGATGGAAAATTGGCTAACACAGGGAATAGCCAAATATGTAAATAGATAGGATAGTATGTACAGGTTTCTCACTATTGGACAAGTGGGTCACAAATATGGAAAGTAAGAAAACTGGAATGACCCTGTGGTATTGTTGTATTGAGTAAGAACTGAAGGTATCGGTATGAACTTGTGTTTTTCAACATATAGATAGAAAGAGAAGTAAATATAGGTGTAAATGTGTGTCTGGATATTTGAATACGTGTGTGAGGTGTTGGTGAGTTGGTATTTGTGCTTATATATCGACACATACATACATGATACATACATATACATAAATGCATATATGTGTTTTATATCATATAACACACACATACACACACACACACACACACACTCCTTAGGACTGGTAGCAGTGATATGCCAATAGCAATGAGCACACCTACAGCCCATAATCTGGGCTCCTGAATATTATTCTCCAATTAAAGGAACCGACAGTGCTTAAATTGCTATCTGGATCCAGGACTGGAAAGAATAAGTACAAGATGATCCTAGAACATCCTTTAAAAACAGAGAACAAGGAAGTACTCAAAGAATGATAGGGACATATGTCAAAGCTTGAAGCAGCTTCTGCTGCCAAATCAGAAGTTTTGAGTCTCAAAATAAATGATGATGGTAATGGAGTATAACCCATTGAACAAAATGGGAAACCATAAGCCCATGAATGAGTAAATTGAATGTCTGATGATGAATGAGACATTTGTATAGTTTCAGAGAAGCTCCCCTCAAAATAGTCATTCATTACAAAGAGGGAGAGAGCAATTTTGCAGTGGACATGCCTGGAAGGCACCACCCTCACCAGGTAAGAAGATCAAAATTGTGCACCACCTAATAAGCTCCAGTGAGAAGAACACAGTATCACATCTGCAATATCCCTGACAAACATGCATAACCTGAATCATGAGGGAACATCCAACAAACCCATATTGAAGGGCACTCTACAAAATAAGAGCCCTGCAATCTTTGAAAATATCAAGGTCATGAAAGTCAAGGAAAGTCTGAGAAACCATGTCAGACTGAGAGAGACGAAGAAATATGACAACTAAATGTAACACATGGTTCTGAACGGCGTAATTTCTATCAGGATACTATTGAGATAATTGGCAAAGCTGAGGACTAGATAAGAGTCATGTATCAATATTATATGATTGTCCTGTGGTAACGGAGGAGAAAGTCTTTGTAGGAAACACAGAGCAGAGCATTAAGGGAAAAATAGAGCATCGATAGGCAACTTATTCTCAAATGGTTTGGGAACATAATTCTTCGTACTGTACTTTCAACTCCTCTGTGAGTTTGCGAATATTTCAAACTTTTAAAAATTTATTTAAAAACCAACATTTAAAGGACAGTATAGGGAAAATTGGCAAATTCTCAGATTATACGGTAGATATTATTGACCCAACGTTACATTTCCTGAATTTGATCTCTATACTCTGATTATAAAAGAGAATGTCCTTTTTCTAAGAAGATTCACACAGAAGTATTTTGAGATAAAGGATCATGATATTTGAAATTAATCTCCAACAGTTCACAAAAAATATTAAAAATAAAACTGCACACACAGAGAGAGTGAGAGTATTAGTGTGACAGTGTTAACAATGGGGGCGTCTATATGACGACTACATGAGAATTATTGTACTCTTTTGCAATTTCTTTAGGCTTGGGATTTTTTCCAAAAGAACTTTAAAAATAAACCAAAATAAAAATCATGGGGACCATGGTTCTCAATCTTAGCTGCATAGCTGAATCCCCAGGGGAGTTTTGCAAACTAAAGATTCTTGACATACACACTCCAATCTTACAAGCCAACTCTGAGAGTTCTGCCCAGTAGGTTTTCCACGTTTTCAGGGGTTTGAATGCATCTCCTCCACTGACCAGCATTGGAGACCCATTAATCTGTTCTGTCGCCCTCATTTTATAAATGAAGAAACTGAGGCCCTGAGAGGTTAAGGGACTTGCTTAAGGTCGCACTGATAGGTAGTGGCAGAGAAAAGACCAGAATCCGGCTCTTCTGACTCCCAGTTCAGCTTTCTTTGATCACAATTCATAAATGGTTGACTCTCAGTAGGATTGTTTTTTAAAAAAAAATCTTGATCTTCAAAGCGTTCTCAACTTAAAATGCCACTGTATTCAACCCCGAAGCTTCCCATGGTGCTCTGCAATGCAGCTGTGACTGTCCTCAGAGCTCAGGGCTAAATTGGAGACCTGGTCTTTGAAAACGCAGACACTGGCTTGTAATCATACCTTTCAAGTCAAAGAGTCAAGTCTCTTAATGTTTGCTGGAGTTTATGGGTTTTAACCCTGAAGGAAATAAAAGCAGTTGGAAGAAAGAATTAGGGGAAGCAAGCAAAGAGCCTTTGTTGGTGGAGATAATTTCTGATGAAGTCTCAGCTAGCTTGACTGGAGCGTTCCCTCTCCCCCCATCTCTAGAATGCAGAAGCAGTTCTATAAAACAAAGAAATCCTGTGAGTTTGCACTGGTGCAGTATGGGGAAATCTCTGTGTGTTTCCTACCAAGCATCTCTCCTTAAAAGAAAAAGGAAAAGGATAAATTATATCAGGTTATTCTTTTGATTTCCTTTGCTGAGCCAGTTCCTGCTGCAGTGAGGGGAGCCTTATAATCAGATTTGTGCAAGTATTTCTGTCCGGGCTTGCTGAGCTTTGTCAGCATAAAATGTTTATAAACTGCTAACATACGGTCTTTTTTTTTTTTTCAGTCTATTTGTATGGTTTCATTTAATTTCACTTTTCTCCCCCTATAGACCAAATATTTCATATCCAGACAGAGGAAAGAAAAAACTACTCACCTTTGAAACCCACTATCCTCCCATCACATGAAAAAATTGGGAGATCACAGAACACAGTTAACATGAGTATAACTAAAGGATTCAAACCCTACTTCCTGACAGTCTAAGGATAGGTATGGAATTCACATTAGAAGATTTCTACCTAGCATGGATGCACTGAATGTAATCTACTAAATAGGATTGGTAAGCATTACCTTTGAGCCAGAAGGAAGTCCACCAGCCCACTCCACTGCCTACTTACCCAGCCATGCCACAATCTTCAGTTCTCCTAGATACTACCGTTAATTAGGATATTTACAGCATGGGAATGGAATAATGCCATGCTTGTAGTCAGTGATAACCCACATTTCCAAAAAAGTATTCTATTTTTTTAAGTTTATTTATTTACTTTGAGAGAGAGAGAGAGAGAGAAGGGGAGAGGCAGAATCCCAAGCAGGCTCCATGCTGCCAGCCCAGAACCTGATGTGGGGCTTGAAACCACAAACCATGAGATCATGACTTGATCCAAAACCAAGAGTTGGAAGCCAAACCAACTGACCCACCCAGGTCAGAAAGTATTATAAATCCATCAAAATAGCCTTCTAGTCATCCAGGTCAGAAGCGTATCTTCGATTCCTTTTCCCTCTTCTCTCCTGTGCAGCAATTGTCCAGGTCCTGTAAAGTTTCCTTTTGGGTCTATCCTCTCCCTTCTGTTTCCAATGCTTGGGCCAATCTCTCAACTATCTTTGTCTTAAACATTTCCAACAGTATTCTTATTTGTTTCCATGTCATTGATTTCTCACTTTTCCATGTATTTTTACAGTGCTACCAACTTCGTTCCTTAAAAATACAGAATTTATTATGCTATATACTTATTCAAAATCTTCTGTGGCCTCCCACTTTGGCCTACAGAATAAAGCCAATCTGTTCACATGGCTTCTCTAGAACCACTCTACCTTTGTAGCCACATAATCCTGTCTACCTGCTTACATAACATGTTCCATTCACACACAAGAAATCATTCAATCTGGGCATCTATGCTTTGGAACTTCAGGTAACATGATGGATTGAGATGATATAAATGGGCTCACTTCTCACAATAAACTCTTGGAAATTCTGAATACAATAAAACACACCAAAAAATTCACATACATGGCTACCTCAAAAGAAAGCAAAGTAAGGTCTAGGTTATAGAAACTATAAGCAAAGGATGATGCCCAGAAGAATTTCAGCTCCAGAGAAGGGCTTGAGAAGGTGGAGGCTTTGGTTCTAACATCTGCCTGTGGGGAAAACATGCAGCTTTTGGCCTGTTTAAAAGGAAACTGCTAAAACCCTGAACGAATCCAACAGCCTCAAAGATCTGGCCCATCAGTGAGAGTGAGACCTCTGACATTTAACCAGAGAAAGCTTCAGGGAAACCTCCATGTGATGGGTCTAATGGGAGAATGGGCAGGAGTGGAGGTAAAGACAGAGAGGTTCCACTCAGAACTCAAAACCTGAGGCTCAGGCCAGAATAGCTTTGCATCTAAATTTGTGTTACCTATTTTATAAAGAAACTCCAAAATAAAAATTGGTCTATGCTGTTAAATCCATTGGTCCCAGGAAGTTGCAAAAGGAAATCTATTTAGTGAAGAAGCTTCCACATCTGCACCACATGGAGAGTTCCCAGAACACACACACACACACACACACACACACACACACACACCCATGGAAGATACAAATAAAAAATTACAGACCCCAAGAAACAAAAAACCCACCATGACCCAGAGAAGATACAACAAGCAAGAGAGCAGTTACCAAACTGCTGATAGTAGAACGATCTGATAAACTTTGGAAGGAGAGGATACAGAGTTCAACTGGGCCTCAAGGGACTAGTCCAGGAAACCAAACATTATCAACAAAGACAACTGCTCTTTGCAAAATTGTCTCTTTTAGGAGCCACAGACCACTTTGATAGGGCTTCTTACTGTACATTTCTTTAATTCTGGTTTTTTTCAGATTACCTTTATCCACTTACATCCTAAATACTATACTCACATCATAAATAACTTCTTACTTCCATTTGAAAGTATTCTTCCATATGCCATATGGAAGGCAGGATAGCTTAATGCTTGTAATATTATATTCTGCACCTAAAAGTCCTGAGTTCATCTTGATCCTGCCATTTACTGGGTACATGACCTTAAATTTACCCTCTTTTTTAAGTTCCTCATGTGTAACAGAAGGATGATCATTTGTATCTCACAGAATTGATGAAGAGATCCAGTGAGATAGCACTGTAAAACTCATAGCCTAGGGCCTGGCACAGAGAAGTATTAAATAAATGTTATTCATTATCATTTAGTCTAATTACCTCACGTGCATTACGATATATCCTTAAAACAATCTTGTAAAAGATATTACCTCCATGTGAGATATTGGGAAAGAGAGTTCACACAGGTTAAGCAGTTTGCCCAAGGTAACAGTGCTAATAAGAGGTTAAGTATTTAAGAGGTTAAGATGTCTTTGACTCCAAAGCTTACATGGTCAGCCTCTCCATGATTTTGCCAAGTTTACTTAGGACCCCAGAATGTTCGCCCTCGAGCAAGAGCATTATTATCTTCTAATTCCAGGATTCCCCCCTGATGACAATTTCTGTGGTTCTTAATGTAAGTTCATTTATTTACTAAACAGATTTATTGTGCTTCTTACACAGATGTAAGCGTTGTATAAGGTACAGGAATTATGGTAGGGGATAACGTTGTTTGCAATCTAGTGAGACGATCAGACAATACCTAGGTAAGAATGTGTGTGTGTATGTGTGTGTACTTGAAAATGTAAAAAAATAAATAAATAAAAATTTTTGTGAAGAACACCATAGGCTGAAGTGAGACTCATAAGTTGAACCTACCTTGGCAAGGATGTTGTGGAAAGGCGTCTGCTAGAAGATAAAAAATTTATGCTGGGACTGAAAGTATCCAAAGAAGCCAGCGTGTGGAGTGAGCAGAAGAGTAACACATTATGTGCAGAGGGCATCATGTGTAGAGGCCTCAATGTAGAAACCACCTTAGCACACTGGAGCAAGTGAAACAAGGCCAGAGTGGCTGGAGGATAGAGAGGAAGTCAATCGAAGAGGACAGAGGAGGAGTCCAGGGGCTAATCATGGGGCATGTGATGGATGGAGGGATGGTCATGTCGTGACGTTGTTTTCAAGTGCGGTGGGAAAGCATGGAAATTCTTTAAGGATGACACGATCTGATCATGTTTTTAAAACATCACTCTAACTAGAGAATGAACTGAACAGACACCATGCTGCACATGAAGAAACCAAGTAGGACTATGGCAATATGTTGGTAAGGATAGCATGGTGGCAGAGAAGTGAGCAGGTGTGAGATGTACTTTGGAGGGAAAATGAAGAACATTGCTGCTAGATTGGAGAGACTCTGATAAGAGCCTCAGTCATTCAAGTCACTCCTTAGTCAATGGATTGGCTTCCTCTGGACTCTACACCAGTGGTGATCAGGGATGGGCACCAGGGACAGAGTGAGGGCTCACCCTTGGAGAACCTGTGGATGAGGCAAACTCCAAGACAAATATTGATTACATTCCCTCTATTCAACCTCCCACACTAGAGAATGAGCTTCTTGATAACACAGATTTTCATCTTGTCTAATTTGTACCCGTGTATCAATTAACAATGCCTATTACATAGTACATGCTCAATAAATATATTTTCAACTCAAACTAAATTACTCAGGACTCAAATCAATGCCATAGGAAATTGAAAGTCTGTCTCTTTCCTCCCTTATCTCTCTTAATCTGTTCCCTTCCCCTATCTGTGTTCCTTTCTCTTCCACATAACTAGTATTTTTTTTTTTACTTGCTGTCAGACTTTACCATTCAGAGACGCCCAAAACAAAAGGAAAAAAAATGGTACAAAGAGAAAATCAGCCGTTCTGTTCAATAATAGCCAATTGTTTCCCTGACAGCATCTAGACAAATACTCTAAATCACAAATGCATTTGTGACCCTCATTTTGGAAGGGCTGCTCTAATCTTAGTGACTGGAATTGAACTTCAAAAATGGGTATCAAGGTCTTTGGGGGCCCCTCAATTTGCTGTTCTAACACCCCAGTGGCTGAACTGCTACCATCCTTTTTCATTCGCTTAATAAAAATAACAAGAAAAACCATAATAGCCAAATTTTTCTCTCAAATGCCAATGTAGAGAGCAATCATTCTCAAACTTTAAGGCAGTAAAAAGGTTGGTTTGAGCAATGCTTTATTTTTACCTCATTTATTTCTCAATTTTTTGCTCCAGATTAGATATATACTATAGAAGAGGAGACAATGCTTCAAGCTGCAGAATAGTTTAAAATTGCAAAGCAGATTAAGGAAAGACTCATGTATAATCACCATTGAATCCCTATGTCCATCATCCTCCTTTCATGCCTTTATGTAAGAAAGTCAAAGGTAGCCTAGATTTAAAATGAAAAAAAAAAAAAATCATAGCATAACTGGAGATGGGTTCCAGGAGCTCCTTTTTAGGAAACAGCAGATCATGAAGCAGCCTTCATTGGATAAAATAAACTTTGGGTAAAAATCCAGCTAAAACGCTATGGAGACTCAGAGGTATTATCAATTTATTTTACACTATGATTGCTTTCAGATTTTTGCCAGGCAAAATTTTCAAACATGTGTAATTTCTTAGTTCTCCATAGACACATGAGTGCTAATACATGCATAAGTACAAGGTGTAGATGTTTGGTAAAAGGCCTGAAAATACATTCCTGTAAATATTGTCCCTCAGGAATATCTTATACAGCTCAGTTTGAATGATTTGTATGATTAGACCACTAAATTCTTCAGCTAGAAATGCTTACATATTTATGGTCTGAATAATAAAATATTTTAATGGGCATATTCTTTGCATAGTGAATGTTTCAATGAATAATATATGTAGTTCTTTCAAAAGAAAAGGTTCTCATGTGTTCACAACACGGTCTTTATTTTGTTCCAATGTCAATTTAAGATGCACACTGAAAATTAAATGTAAATAAAACGTATAGAAAATCTTACTGTTCTTACATAATATAAAAATCACACTAGTTTCAAATGACGAATGGTGTTGTTTTGCTGAAACTAGATTGCAGTTTTAACGAGAAAGATACATTTCAGATCTGGTTCCCATTTATTGTATCTACAATTTAACTTCAATGACAATAATGCAAAGAATGACTTTCACATAGGTGTTTTTCCAAAAAAAAAAAAAAAAGTTGTTAATAACCTCAAATCTTTGTGTCCTATTCCAGGATATTCAGATCACACCTTTATACAAACCATCAACTAAGAAAAGAGGTTTCTCTTGATAATTCTGCAGATATCTTGTTTCCTTAAACATAAGATTAGACTTGTGGCATTATTAAAATCTGAATTATAATTGGCATCTGGTCCAATTATGGCAGGAATCAGGAAAAGAAATTTCCTCATTTTGTATGTGTGCGCGCGTGTGTGTGTGTGTGTATGTGTGTGTGTGTGTATACTACCATACTTAACTTTTAATATATTGTTGCAAAATGGTGTGAACAAAGGTAGGATCCACATAGTCCCTCACCTCAAATCATAATAATATGTCACTAATTTCTATGGCACAGATGCTTTTGAATTTTGCATACCTGTATTGAAACCTGCCACATTATAAACATAGTTGAGCCTTCAATGAATGGGTTTGAACTCTGCAATCCATTTGCATATGCATTTTTTACCGTACTAAAAATGTATTTTCTCTTCCTTATGGCTTTTTAAATGACATTTTCTTTTCTTTAGCTTACCTTAAGAATACAGCATAATATATATATATATATATATATATATACAAAATACGTGTTAATATATGAAAAATACGTGTTAATATACGTGTTAATATACGTGATATATATATGATATATATATCATACAAAATACGTGTTAATAGGCTGTTAATGTTACTGGTAAGGCTTCCAGTCAACAGTAGGCTATTAGTAATTAAGATTTGGGGGATTCAAAAGTTGCACACAGATTTCCAGCTGTGCAGGGGGTCAGTGCCTCTAACTCTAGCATTGTTCAAGGGTCAGCTGTGTTTGTCCACTGTTTTTCTGTATCTGAACAACTGTGAAAAACCTCCATGTGTACAATGTGCTAAGACACTATTTAGCCTTCGCATAGTATGAAACAGAATCATAAATATACACACAGGCACCAAAATCATCCGAAATGCATTTCATCCAGAATGTTTATACTAAATTTTAGGTTTTAATCCAAATAAAACACAAAATTTAAAGTATCTCCTACATGACTCAGATACCCAAGAATCCACTCAAATACACACATGCCAGTTTGATAAAAGCTAGTCTTTTATAACAATGATAGTCAACATTCTTTTACTCCTTCAGTCACATGTAATGGAACTATAGCATTCTTAAAAAGTTACTAAATAATTCAGTCATTTCCCTGTGATTCAAAAATACTGAGTGCAAAGAGAACTGCCTTCCTGAAAAGTCCCCTGCAGCTCTCCAATGATCTCTCAATCTTCCTCATGAGACACAATTATCAATGACATAAAAGAGACCATTTTTCTAGTAAGCCAGCATGTTTGGGCCAACCAGAATTGAGACTTTATTCTTCAATAGGAAGCTCAGGGACATATATTCTTTGTAGTGAAGGCTGGTCCTTCTTTTTAGAAAAAGCCACATTCTCTTACCAAACATTCAGAACCAGAGGGACAAGGGTGCCTGAGTGGCTCAATGGGTTAAGCGTCCGACTCTCGATTTTGGCTCAGGTCATGATCTCACGGTTCATGAATTTGAGCCCCTCATCGGGCTCCAGGCTGACAGTGCAAAGCCTGCTTAGGATTCTCTCTCTTCCTCTCTCTGCCCCTTCACTGTTCGCTCTCTATTTCTCTCTCAAAATAAATAAATAATTATTTTAAAAAGAAAAAAGTGGGGGGCCTGGGTGGCTCAGTCGATTAAGTGTCTGACTTGGGCTCAGGTCATGATCTCACTGTTCCTGAGTTCAAGCCCTGCTGTCGCACTCTGTGCTGACAACTCAGAGCCTGGAGCCTGCTTTGGATTCTGTGTCTCCCTCTCTCTCTGTTCCTTCCCCCACTTGTGCTCTGTCTCTGTCTCTCTCTCTCAAAAATAAATAAACGTTAAAAAACACACACACAGAGGAACAAACAGGAAAAAGGAGGGAACACCCTTCTTTCGAGCTTCCATCAACCATCGTAGGTGACAACTGTCAAGCCCAGGTTGTCCCCAAATCTAACTAAAATTGTCAGCCTCTTGCCAGGGAACCCCAGAAAGTCCATAAGGAAGATCAGTACAGTTTCTTTTACTTTGTGAAATCCTCCAGATGTATCATTAAGGCTCCAGAGGAGAGATTCAAATTTAAGGTATTTATTTTCTTTAAGCAGTTTAGGTGTGAGATGCCTGAGTACTGAGGATGAAAGGTTGCATTTATAATTACATAAATTGTGAAAAATTACTGGTGTTCAGAGGCTGGCAGTGAGTGTGGATGAAAGGCTAAGATAAGTTTTTCTAGCCAGAGGTTATTTAATTCTTTCAGCCACCTCACCCGCCCATAGCTTTAAAAATTCTTAAATTAGAGAATCTTAAAACGGAAGCTTCTATTTTGGCAAGGATTTATTAATATTATTTTATGGTCTAATTTCTCATACCTGGCTAAGTTACGCATAATGTTTTAATTCTGGCTTGTAAAAAAATTTTTTTAAAGATACATTCTTTATACCTGTATCATGCGTAATATAATTACAGACTAGAGGGTGCTATTTTGGACATCAGGTGCAGGGTTTTGTCTTAATCATACTGTTCAGTTCACAGCACATTATTAAACAGCACTGGTCTATACAAGGCACTACCTTGTTTTGTTTCACTCCCTTTTAATTCTATAACCCACTCACATTCCTCTTTCTCCCCTTAGCCAACAATTGTAATGTGTTTGATGTGTATCTTTCTGTTTGCATGTGCTTGCAACATGCACATTGTTCATCTTTTTTTTTTTTTTTTTTTTTTGCACGTATTTTATTTTATAAAATACTATGCATCTCAGTCTGGCTAGCTCCTTTCTGACTAAGCAACATGTTGCTTTTTTTTTTCTTTTTTAAAGATTAACCTATGTTAAGAAACATTTGATTCTGACTGCCGCTTAAAATTTACTCTGTGTGTGTGGTTCTATCATGTTTTCCCTACTCCCTGTCCCCGTGAAGAACCCTCTCTACCACTGCAATGAACGTCCTCACACATGTACACTTATGGGTTAGGTGACCATATTGTCCAAGGTCGGTCATTTCTGACAGCGAACAGAGGCAGTATCACCTGACCTGGTCAGGAAAGCCACGTTGTGTGGTCACTCTGCTTATGGACCCATGTGTGACCCTTTGGGATCTCTGCCAAAAAGCAGTGTTCAAATATTCTAATCTCACTACTACCCGATTGCTCACCAGAATGCGTTATTAGTCTACGTTTCACCAGCCCAGACACAATTTCCATTTTTATATTATTTTCACTGTAATATTGCCTACATATGTGTTAGGATGTTTTCAAATTGATAGAATGGTCTTTTAAAGCAATGCCAAGCAAAAATAAGCTAAATATCTACATAATCTTAAAGTCATAAAAAATAGAGTAGTCTGAAATGTAGCCAGGAGCCGGATGCATTCTCACAACCATATATTCATTTCTTTGCACGTTTGATATTCTCTGCACAAAGGCATATTGGTAAAATCTTATATATCAACATTGCCAAATCTTTTCTTCCATGAGGATACACTTGATGATCTTCACATTTGGAAAATACTAAGATTATTTGTCTAGGGTTAATAATATATGCCCACAAGCTGTAAAATCATCTCTCTATCTCCCACTGAACATCACCAAACAATGTGTTAGAACACAGTTTGAAAACCATCACAATTTATTTCAATATGTAAATACACAATGCATAAGCCCTCTTCTGTAAGGAAACCTTCCAAGCTACTAAAGTGCCCAAACTTTATTTTAATTCTAACCATACTTCCACGTGTGATTCAAAAGCACAGCCAGGCACAGAAACAATGTGCTTTTGAATACTTTCCCTGTACCACCCACCCCACCCCAACCTTTTCTATTTTTATGGATCCCTGGATAAAGATTTTGTTTTCCACTATTTGTTGCATGAAATGTATGAAATAGAGGAATTTTTATATACAAATCAAAGATTTAATATACCATAGGGTACCAGGAAATCTAGAATCACTGTTAATGTACGACTTACTCATTGAAAGTACTATAGACCAGGATCAACAAAAACAAGTCAAAGCCCAGCAATATAAATCTTAAGTGTTTCCCATCCCCTGAACATGTTGGCCCATGGCAGGTTATGATGATGAGAGGAAGTAAAGTAGAATATGTCAGAGAAGATACTGAAATATTAGGATGTGTGGCATCTTGGTGAACGTTTCCTCCTTTGACACAAACCAAGAACATGATATATGCTAATCACTTGGTGCACCAGCTGTCATGAGGGCACTGAACTCTCTTAAAGTCTATGAGCCAGACCAGCCATGTCTTCTCTGTACTGTTCAGAACTTTAAAAGGCCATAACAGCCACTATAAGAGGACCCAAGTAAGAATGAAAGATAGGTATAAATATAATATTTGGCAATAGCAGAAAAAACAAAAAATTTGCTCCTGCTTTGTGACCCTAAAAACAACAAATTTTGATTTTTTTTTAAATACTGCTAAATAATGAGACCACAAATATATTCTCTATGCTTCTCTCCCTTACCTGGTTATACGTCTTTGACCTCCACCTTATCCTTCATACACTTCCTTTAAAAAAAAAAAGTTTATTTATTTATTTTGAGAGAGAGAGAGAGAGAGAGAGCAGGAGAGGGGCAGAGAGAGGAAGAGAGAGAATCCCAAACAGGCTCCACAGTGTCAGCACGGAGCCTGATGTGGGGCTCAGTTCTATGAACCATGAGGTCATGACCTGAGTCAAAAATCCAAGAGTTGGATGCTTAACCGACTGAGCCACCCAGGCGCACCCTTTCATATACTGCCTTTGATTAGCCCAAATCACGACACCACCTTTTATGAAAAGCAACTTGTCTGAGTATGGATGTAGTCAACAATAGAAAATGAGGTCTTTGTGACCATTTCCATTTCTTTCTTTCCATCTCCATTTCTAGTTATGTAGTGCTAATACAGGAAAAGTATCAACTTTTCATTTTGTATCCAAATGCTACACCAAGTTTTCTTATTAATGCTAGCAACTTCTACTTAGGTGTGGTTTGGTTTTGCCTTATTTTGTTATTGTTATACTGTTTATACTTGGTTTTGGATTTTTTTTGTTTCAACAGAATACTTGATTTCTCCAGATGTATTATTTACCCAAACAGATGTCTTTTATTTTCTAATTTATACTCACTTTTTACACTATTATTTGTCTACATTTGCAAGCCTCTCCAAAGCACTGTTGGATAACATGAGAATGGCAGCAAACTGTTCTTGATTTTGGTTGAAATGGTTTTAGTGGCTCCGAGTTACTTGGAGGTTTCAGCAAAATGGTTTATCATATTTAAGTAATAGCCCTCCATTACTTGTTTATAAATGACTACTGACTTTCTAAATCCCTTTTCAGCATCTATCAGTGGTGTGCCTGAGCCAGCTCACCCAGCTTGGGGAGACCCAATTGTGAAATCTCTTTCAACTCCATTCAGTGGTATCATGTTGGTTAATGGCTGCAGTGTTTTAAAATGGCAATGGTGGGAGTATATGCACCTGGAAATCAGCAAATACAACAAATCAGGATTGTTTTAATTTTTGGAAAGTCAATTGTTAAACATTTACTACACACCACTGGATATACTCATATAATCTTTCTCCTTTGATTCAATTAGCATAATCCATTCATTCAACAAACGCTCATTGGGCAGACACTATATATAGGTGTTGTTCTAAGTACTGGGAATACAACAGTGAAGAAAATATGCAAAATTCTTTCCCTCATGCAGCTTAACAACTAGTAAAGTTAGTATTATATGATGTGGTTATTTTGACAGATTTCCTGATATTCAACTATATTTTTATTATGGAATAAACCTTAGTTGGTCAGGGGGCATATTATTTTGATATAGTGCTTTTGATGTAGTGAATTTGATGTGGTGAATTTGCTTATTTAGAATGCTTACATCTATATTAATCAGCGATAGTAGTCTTTAGTTGAGGGATTATTTTTGCGTTATGTTCATCAGTTTTTGCTATTAATGTTTTTCTATATACGTAAAATTAACCGAAGAATTTTCACTCTAATTCTGAAGTCTGGAATAGGATAAATAACATTGGAGTCATCTGTTCGTTAAAGGTTGGCTAGAAATTCAGCTGTGAAACCATCTGGACCTGGGTGCCTGTTTTAAAGGTAGATCTTTAATTGCCCTTCTAATCCTCTCTATGGCAATGTGTTCATTCAGACTTTTTTTTAAATTTTTTTTATTGTTTATTTGTTTTTGAGAGAGAGAGAGAGTACAAGCAGGAGAGGACAGAAAGAGAGGAGAGAATCTGAAGAAAGCTCCAGCCTCTGGGCTGTCAGCACAGAGCCCAACGTGGGGCTCAAACTCACAAGCCATGAGATCATGACCTAAACTGAAGTCGAATGCTTCACCGACTGAGCCCTCCAGGTACCCCATCATTCAAACTTTTTATTCCATGGCATAATATACCTTTTGATGAAAAATAGCCATTTTGTGTAGATTTTCAAGTATATTACCAAAGAGCATCACTAAGTATTCTTTAATAATTTTTAAAGCCTTTCCATATCTGTATTTGTTATACTCTTTATATTTTCTCTCTTACTTAACTTCTGGAGGGTTTTATCTATTTGGCTAGTCTTTCCAAAGAACAAACAAGCCCTTGGATTTATTTCTACTTTCCACTCTTTTTGTTGTTTCAACATCAGTTTCAGCTTCTGTATTTATTATGTTTCTCCCCAATATCTTTTGGTTAGTTTCATTGCTCCTTTGTCTAATTCATAGAACTGTGTATCAAGTTCTTTTATTTTTAGCATTCTTTAATAATGATGCCATTTAGTGTCCTGTTTTCCTCTTACTATAACTTGAACTATAAACAGATTTGTATATGAAGTTAATTTTTGTTTATTTCAAGACAGTTTATAATATCATTTTGAAATTCCTTTTTGATCTCAGAGTTAATTATGGGAATATTTCTTAATTTCAAGTAGTTAATACTTTCTGGTCATCTTATTTCTTTAATCAAATGATCATTAACATTTTTGGCTCTCTCCTTTTTTGCCTTTGAATGTGTTAAATTTTTCTTTGGCAGTCAAGTACACAATTTTTATAAATGTTCCATGAAAATAAAAATTTAGACATTCCGTATGTAGATTGAGAATGTGAGAGTGTTATGGGCTGAATTGTGTTCCCCTAAGTTTCCTAGGTTAAAGTCCTAACCCCCAGTGTGACTATATTTGGAGATAAGGACTTTAAGGAGGCAATTAAGGTTAAATAAGGTCATAAGGGTGGGACCCTAATCTAACAGGACTAGTGTCCTTGAGGAAGAGATAGCCCATGGGAACAGAGAAGAGACTATGTGAGGACATAGCAAGAAAGCAATGGTCTGCAACAAGGAGAGAAGCCTGTAGAGAAAGCAACCTGCCAATATCTTAATGTTGGACTTACAGACTCCAGAACTGTGAGAAAATAAATTTCTGTGCAGTACATAACGATAAAAGATAAAATCAAATTTGTTAATTACTTTGTTTCTATTTTGTATTTTCTTGCTTATTTGGGGGCCATTAGATTCAGCCTGTTTTCATGAGGTGTATGGAAACTTACCATTATAATTACGTATTTATCAAGTTTTCCCTGCATTTCTAACAGTTTTTGCTTAATTTTACTTAATTATTCTGATGCTGAGTGCATACAGGTGTATAGTTTACTCATAAATGTTTCCTTCCATAATTGCATAATATCCCTATTTATCCTGTTACTGTTTTTTTTAATCTTGTTTAGTGTGTTAAACTTTAGTTTTATTAATTATGGTCTAATATTAACATTGCCACTACTGCTTTGTTTGTTTTTTCCTTTATCTAACTTACATTTCAAACAGCTTTTCTATCATTCTGCTTTAAGCGTTTCTTATAAAGACAATATATTTTAGGATTTTGTTTTTTAACCTGATACAACTATCTTTGACAGCCTATTTACATTTAATTTGCTAGGTTTTATTTTTCCATACCATTTAGTACTCAATTTTGTTGCTTCTTTTCTTTCCGTGATGTTGAGCTAGTTTAATGACATTGCTACTCGTTCATTCTTTTTATTTAGACATTTTACTTGCTCTTTACCTCTAGCAGGGAACTTTCCTTCGTGAAACTCATAATATGCCACGTATTTGCACCAGTGAGATAGATGTTCTATGTCCCGAGTGTTTCCACCTTAACTCAATTATATTAGATTTTTAGAATATTTTGTCTCATCTATTCTCCCAACCAATGAAATCTTTAGACTGATTTTACTTCACTGGTCTCCCCATACCTAACAAATTCCTAAGCTTTACTTCATTTAGTATTATCATTTGACATTATTATTGGTTCCATTGCAACATAACTCTTGTGTTTCAATAATTTTTGTTTTATAATTTATTTTCAGTTATTCCGTCATATTAAATTTAGCTATGTATGTTGCAAGTTTCATTGACACCATTTGCCTCTTCACCTTCCCTATATTGAAGTTTGTCTTCCATGTTTTTGCTGTTGGAGTAGATGGGCAAGTGGACAGCACATGATCAAAATCCTTCTATGTCTCTGAATAGATTTCTTTCATCCTAACAGATGATTATCAGTGCTTTTCCTTCAGGCATCTCACGTGTTTTAGTTTTCAATTTGCTGATGTGAAGTCTGATGTTAGTCTAATTCTTTCTTATTTCAGAAGTAGCTTGTTCTTTCTGCCTAGAAGATCAGAAAATATTACTTTTATTCTTAGTTTAAGAATATTCCCAGGATGTCGGTACAAGTTTTATCTTCAACTTTGTAAACTCCTTTAGTATGCAGACTCCATCTTTTTTCAGATCAGGGGAATTTTAATTTATTGTTTACCTCCTTTCATCTGTTTTGTTTTCTCCTTCTGACGTCCTATAATTTGATTGTTGGGAATACAAATATGTCAGCTAAATTGCTTATATTTTCCCTTATGATCTCCAGCTCTTTTTATTTTTACTCTGGTACTCAGATTATTTCTTCCACTTGATCTTCCAGACCTGAAGTTCTGGTTTCACTAATTTCTTTTCATTTATCTACCAAATTCTAAATTGAGAGATCATGGTTTGCTTATTTGTCTTAGATCAAATGTGTCTCTTTATTCAATAACTGAATCTAATGCTCTAATACATTTTAGCTCATGTCATTATCTGTCTCTTTCAGAAGTTCTGCTTCATTAGGAGATTTTTGTTCTTGGTGTGCATTCACTTATTTATTCACTGATCTACTCAACAAAGGTGTCGTATGCCCACTACGTTCTAGACACTTTTATAAATGCTGGGGATAGAGTGATAGAAAAAAAAAAGAAAACAAATAACAGAAAAGACCTCTTCCGTCATAGAAAGATGAAATAGATACATGGAATATATAGTGTATCAGAGTGGTAAATGACCTAAAGGAAATAAAGTAAGAAAGTGGAATGAGAAATTTAGGATAAAGAATAAAAACAAAACAAAAAAACAAAAAGAAGAAGAAAAAGAAGAAGAAGAAGAAGAAGAAGAAGAAGAAGAAGAAGAAGAGAAGAAGAAGAAAGGACAGAAGTATAAGTAGAGCAAAGACTTATAAGAAGTGAAAGCCTTGGAAGAGGAGTGCCCTGGACAGAGGCTACTCAAGGTCAGGGTGGTTAGAGTAGAGTCACATAAGCCTGTCTGAGTCTCGCCACCTTATACAACTCTAGAGAAGTATTTATATTAGAGTCTATGTAAATAAGAATGCCTGTTGCATAAGAATGTATGGACACAAACAGGCCAATTAGGAAGCCATTGCAGGGGCACCTGGGTGGCTCAATCAGTTAAGTATCTGACTCTTGATTTACACTGACTCTTGATTTACCTGCTTGGGATTCTCTCTCTCTCTTTCTCTCTCTCTCTCTCTCTCTCAATAAATAAACATATTTTTTTAAGTAAGCTATTGCAATATTTGAGCAAGTTGTACCAAGTTGGTAGTAGTGGTCGTGATGAACAATACTCAGATTCTACTTGTATCTTGAAAATAAGCCACCTATGCATTCATTCATTCATTCATTCAACCAGAGCTGGCTTCATGGACATGCAACCTGTTTGGGAGCAGAGGGCCCTATGCTAAGCAGGGCCCCATGCTTAGTTTGATGCTTGGCTGTAACCAGTTGAAATTCTTAATAATTTTAAACAAGGAGATCTAAATTTTCACTTCACACTAGACCCACAAATCATGTAGCCAATCCTGTATGCAGCAAATATTTATTAAGCCTGTATTATTATAGGATCTGTCATTACATCAGGAAAGAAAAAAACAGAATTACTCTCATGGTGTTTACATGAATGAAGCGGACAATGGACAATAAGCATAATAATAAGCCAATTATTTAGTGTGTTTAGTGAAGTTTATTGGTGCTATAGAGAAAAAAGAAGCTGGTAAAGGAACTTGGGAGGTGCAGAGCTCAAATTACATGATTTAATGGTGTAGTCAAGATAGGCCTTGTTGAGAGGGTGAGGTGTCTGAAAATACTTAAAGGAAGTAAGGGATTTAATGAAGGAATGCCCAGAAAATGAGGCTCCTTAGGAGCAGCTGGAAAAAGAACCTATGATGGGAATGTTCCCACTATGTTCCAAGAGTAGCTTAAGCAAAGGAGACAGTAGATGAAGAGGAACCATGTTGGAGGGGGCCCGGGGGGCAAGGGGACAGATACTATAGGACTTTGTAGGCCACTGAAGCACTTTGAATTTTACTAAGTGAAATGGGAGCCATTGTAGAGGTTTGAATGGAGGAGTCATATATGGCTGTTTAACAGGATTCATGGTGTATAGAAAATCAACTGTAGCAAGGGAAGATTCTAACTTGTTGGAAAACCATTACAATAATCCAGATGAGAAATTGACAGTAGTTCAGATCAGGGTGATATCAGAAGTGGTAAAAAGTTGTCAGATTTTAGAAATATGTTGCAGATGGAACTAGCAGAATCTCTTAAATGATTGGATGTGGGGTGTGAGAAGGAGTAGACCAGAATGGCTCCAGGATTTGGGTCCTGAGAAACTAAAAGAATGAAGCTGCTGAGAAATGAGATGGATGAAAAGAAGTCTAGAGATCATGAATTCAGTTTTGGACTTGAGTTTGGGATGTCCCCAAGACATCCAAGTGGATATGGGGTACAGTTTTGTCTAGAGATCAGACTAGAGCTCTGTGCTGGGGATATAGAGTCATGGAATATAAATGGTATTTAAAACACTGAGACTGTATGAGATGATCAAAAAAAAAAAAAAAGAAAAGAAAAGAGTGTGAATAGAGAAAAAGGCCAAGCATGGAGTCCCGGGACATTCAACATCAATGAACTGGGAAGAAGAGAAACAACCAGCAAAGGAGAGTAAGGAACAGTAAGTCATGACACAGAAGCACAGTCACACAAAATAATGGGAGAAATAGAATTGGAGACAGTCAATGTAGACAATTTGTTCAAGGATCATCACTCCAAAGTGAAAGAAAAAAAAATGAGCAGAAGCTGGAAAGAAAGAGAGATTTAAAAAAAAAAATGTTCAAGGTGTTAAAAACAGCATGTTTATATGTTGGAGGGATTGATTCAGTAGATTTAGGCAATGAGAATAATTGCTGAAGCAGTGCCCTTGAGTAATTGAGAAGGAATTTGATCTATTCCACAAACGAGAATTAGCTTTAGATGGGAGCATGAATTGTTCACCCATGATCATGTTGTAACAGGAAAGGCAGCAGAGCATATAGTTACAGATACTGGTAGTAAGTTACTGTAGTACTTTGAGTATTGACTAATTTCTTTCCTTTTCTAACATAGAAAAGCAAGGCACTAAGTCAACAGGATTTGCTCAACAACTGGGTGTGGAGTACACAAAAAAGAGAGAAATAAACCTGACTCCAGGTTTTTTGGCATGAACAATGGGAAAGATGGAGTTGCCATATCTAGGCTGGATATAAAGCTGGCTCATACTAGCTCATGAGAGCCAATTGTTAAATTTCCAGTGACTCAGTAAGCCAGTCGTTAAATACAGCCATTATTAAAAATTAAATTATATAAACTTCCAATCAAATAAAATATTAAAAACAAAATTAATACATATTAAAAACAAAAATATTAAAAACAAAAATGATGCATATTCAACACTGACTAGCTTACTGTGTTTTTACCATATTGATGTTCTTTAGGTTATTTACATCTATTCTACCTATATGATGTAAATACTGTCCGTTGGTGTGTGACTGTGTATCTCTCCACAATTGTACATTTAGTGATGTCACATTGGTAGCTTGAAATCAGCCATGATAGGAGTATTCACACCACAGAAATTGGAAAATGCTAAAAATCAGAGCTTAATTTATTGTCTCATTGCTTGTCTAGAATTAAGAAAGTGATAGAGAAAGTGTCAATATTGTATATTAAAAGTAGATAGTGACTGTCACACTGTGAAAACACAAAAAGTTGGAGAAATATTTTTTCAGTATTCAAAACATTCATCTGACTCAGCAAAGTCTCTATGTCATTGACAAATGAGTGAAGTTCTAACACACATTTGTTGTTTCACTTTCATCTTACCAAAGTAAATAAAAATAGTAACCAACATTCATGTTGGGACTATGCTTGTTCATCAACTGCAACCATAGGTTGGCTACAAATGGAAGGGTTTGTCAAACATCAACAAAAGCATTCTGTGAGAATCAATTGGCTGTCATTAAAATGTATAATAAAGGTGTGTACATACTTCTTTTTCCAGAAAGGCAATTGTTAAATGTTTAGCAGCTCACCACTGCCTTTACTAAAACGGGAACAAAAGAGACGAGCTGGTTTGTGAAGGATTATCACCAGTACTGCATGTTCTTTCTCTACCTAGTGGCTCTATCCTTAGGTGCTTTGCTAATTTCCTTTGTTTATTTATCACTCACTTCTGGGACAGCAGTAACCTAAAGAATGGTAACAGACAGAGAGAGAGAGTAAGAACCTCAACCAATCTCCTCTTAGTTTCCCTTGTGGGCCACACAATGCCTCACCATTCCTAGTCCCCCACAAGTTTCCCTGAATCTCTAGGATCAGTGTAGACATAAAGGAAACACCAAGGGTGATGATGGTCTGAAGGAAAAGCCTTGGGCCTAATCAGTCTTCAACTCAGTCTCCAAGGTTAGCTGTCTATGTCACCTGACTTTCAGAGGCAAGTGTGGAATCATTAGGCTTCATGCATTCATCCACATGCACTGTGTTGTTGGTAAGACCATGTGGGAATGGAAGGAGCACTGGACTTACAAGCCCCAGACTTAGATTCTGGCACCCTCACTGACACTGGACAACTGGCTAAATATTGACTAGGGAGTTTGGTCTTAATGAAATGTACATCCTTATAACTCTAAATTTCTATTCTCATTTACTTATAGCAGGCAAGGAGCATCAAGAAATAGTAGCCAGGTGACAACTGACTCCAAAAGTCTATAGCTTACACCTACAAAATTGGATTAAAAAAAAAACAACAACAACAACAACCTAACCCAGATTATTTGTTCAATGAGAGTCTCACTTGGTAAAGAAAAAAGTTAATTAGCAGAAGAAAGAAAATTTGAGACAATAATTGACCATATACTCAATCAACAGCAATACTTTTAAAATTTTTAGAGTAACGTACCTTATTTCAAGTATATTCAAGGCAGAGGGATGACCTCACTATCCCTATAACAGACACATCAAAGAGCATCCTCTTTATGGCAGAGACCATTAGTGCTCACAAAATATTCATGTGTTCCCTTACATTTCTCAGTTTCTCTTGAAGTTAGTTCCCAGTTGACAAGGTTCTAGACAGTGGCATGTTGGTCGAGGTGATGAAAGGATACCACCCTTACCATGGAAAGCCACCGAGATTTCATGAGTTTGACTATTGCAGTAGGTAACACTAATTACCCAGATTAATAGATCTCCCATTTTCCAGAAGATTGAAGTTCCCACTAATCCATGGATCTATCAAGTGGCAACTCCCTTCCACATTAAACCCTACTCCTACTCCTTTTCTCTTCCTCCCAAGAGGACAGATACTGAAAATACGGTTCTGCTTCGCGTGGCAAGGCAAATATAAGAGTCGAATATATTTTGATTGTCAGTTTCATTTCATCAGATTAAGCCATGATATAGTTATAAGTAATACTCTATTGTGATTTAAGGCAGACATAGGGAGAATGATTGTATTTCACAAATTTTCTTTAACAACTGCTATTCTAAAGAATTTTCTATGCGGCATACTATTGAAATGGCTAGCTAATATTTTAAGATACCTAGTACTCATTTTTAAAACTTTTTATCTTAAAATGATTGTAGATTCATGAAAAGTTACAAAAACAGTTTATAAAATTAGTACATAGAGTTCCCTGAAACCTTTCCCCAGCTTCCCTAATGGTGACATCTTATATAACTGTAGTACATTATCAAAATCAGGAAATTTACATTGAAGTAGTACTGTCAACTAGACCACAGAACTTACCCGGTTTTCATTTTGACATATTTTTAAATTTAATGCAGTTTTTAATGCATTCATGCATGCATGTGCATATGTATGTCATTTGGTCCCACGTAAAGATTCACGTAACCACAACCACCATCAGGAACAGTCCTGTTCCATCACCACAGAAGAACTCACTCATGCAACTCCTTTGCATTTGCACCTACTTCTCAACCCTGTCCTGGTCCGGGAGCAATCATTGTTCTCTATCACTATAGGTTTATCATTTCAAGAATGTTATATAAATGTAATCATGCAGTATGTAACCTTGGAATTGGCTTTTATTTTCACTAAGCATGATGCCCTTCAGACGCATTCAAGTTGTTGTATGTATCAGTGTGGATGTACCAAATCTGTTTAACCATTCACTCACTGAAGGACCTTTGGGTTGTTTACAGTTTGGAGCTATTAAAAATAATGCTGCTGTAAACAATCATTTACAGGTTTTTATTTCTCTGGCATAAATGTCAAGAGTGCAATTCCTGGGGCTTATGCTAAATACATGTTTAGTTTTATAAGAAATCACCAGACAATTTTCCAGAATGGCTGCATCAATTTACATTTCTATCAGTAATGTGTGACTGATTCAGTTTCTCCATGTCCTTGCCAGCATTTGACAGTCATTAGTTTTAATTTTAACTGCTCGAATAGGTGTGTGGTGAGATCTCATTGTGGTTTTAATTTGCATTTCCCTAATGGCTAATGATGTTGAACAACTTTTCACGTATGTGTTTATTTGCCTTTCATATATTCTCTTTGGCGAAATGTCTGTTGATGTCTTTTGTCCATGTTCTAATGAATCTTTTTTTTTCTTTACTTTTGAGTTTGGAGAGTCCCTTATATATTCTGGCTCCAAGTTCTTTGTTGGATATATGCTTTGCAAATATTTTCTCCCACTACTCTTATTATTAATCCCCAAAACAGTTTATCAAAGAACAACTAAGGTTGTCACAAATTCAAGTGAGTTTGAATGGAGATGTTGAAAAATTGGGGATACTTTAAGAGACTATCATTAATAGTCATTTCCCAACTTTTTCTGAAATGATGAGAAATTATTATTGCATTTTAGGTAGCAGATGCATGAAGGTTATTGAGACCCAGTGGGGCAAAGTTACATTTTAGTGCACCTACAGCAGATTGATTAATTTTCATTACCTTAAATTGAAGACAAAAGGATAAGAACATCAAGGTGATTTACTAAGAAGTTTATCAAGCATATGCCAATATAATTATTTTTTTAATCCAACAAGAAAATAGATGTCAATAAATAAGCCATTAATAAGCTAAAGGGACTTATTTCCAGTGTATTGAAATTGAAAGAGAAGCTTATTTAAAGATTAAGAAAGACATCAAGGAATACATTTCAGAAAGATTAATGAGTACTGTTAATGAGCTAAGTAT
Organism: Herpailurus yagouaroundi; assembly: GCF_014898765.1. Taxonomy (NCBI): domain Eukaryota; kingdom Metazoa; phylum Chordata; class Mammalia; order Carnivora; family Felidae; genus Herpailurus; species Herpailurus yagouaroundi. Next base: position 49,728,890 of record NW_024412376.1, on the reverse strand, counting down.
TTGTCTCTAAATAAGAGAAAGGCCTAGAAACAAGAAAAACTAGGAGAAAGAAAAACCTTTTATTAACAAACAGGAGATCATAGCTCCATATACTAAGTAAATCTGAAGAAAAATTACCACTATCACAAAATTTAAAAAAAAAAATGATAAGAAAAACACGTCATCTTAGTAAGAGTGAGGAATGGGTATTTGCTTATTACCTAAGAAAACAAAATAACCCTCCAGGGTAGTTTCAAAAATAAAGCACTTTAGTAATTAAAATAAAACTGGAATCAGAATCAATGGATTAGATTCTGTACATATGCAGATAAAGCAGCAATACAATCAAGCCTAATGATGAAAATGGAATAAAGTGTTACTGGTGAGACCTTGCTTCACATTACCAAATTCTAGAAAAACACTGGGCAACCAAGGTAATAATTTTAATAGATATTGTCACTTTGTATTAATGAGAATGTTAATATAGTTTTTAAAGTTGCACTAAAACCATCTGCTAACCTGTCTACCCTGGACTGCTTTAAAAGCTGTAAGTTCTGAAAAATCCCACTTTAAATGAGGATTCTACTTTAAAAAAAAAAAATAGTCCTACAGAATGATTCCTATGTCGAGGGCAACACTGGACTACAAAATTTGATCTAGTTTCTTACCTCCCTAGCCTAAAATGAAAAGGCATTTTATGTATGTTACATACTAATGACAAGAAAACACTGCATGACTCTTCAGGTCTGCTGCTAGCTTTGGAAACAATCAAAGCTAGATTTTCCAATTCCACATCTGGGAACTGGAGTTGGCCAAAAAAAAAAAAAAAAAAAATAATAAAAAAATATCTGAACCCCAAGTTTTGTTATCATCCAAAACCATTCTCCCTTCGTAGCACCACATGTCCATCAACAGCGTACACTAGTCTGTCATCTACCCAGGTCTGAGAACTTTAATCTTTCTCCCACTTTAATTACTATATCAGGCAGCCACGTGTTCTCTCACAACTTACATATGGGAAAGGATTGATTCTACTACCTAGGCCTGGATACCAGGGTTTTTGAAGCCTTAATGAGCAGACGCCAAAAACTGTTATCCCAAAGCCTCAAGGTCTTTTTAAGCCTCCTGAGTGGTGAAGCACCTGTAACACACAATTTCTTTGGGAGAAGTCAACAGAATGGGTTCTTTACTACACAAATGTAAATAATTGATCCGCTGATCCTGAGGGAAACTTTCAAGCCATCATCAACCTGCTTAACGCTTTAGAAAAGATGTTTTTAGACAAGTTGAGTGTGTTGTTTAAAAATGCAAGTAGGACTCTGCCTGTGAGGTGGGTACCTACCCCTGCTCTGGGTAGGAGAGAAAATAGAGAGGCAAGGGGCCAGAGAAGATATTAGTTCGGTTTCCGTATGACTGATGCAGTGCACTGTATTTCAAATTATTTCTTATTACCATGGGGGGGGGGATGTTTTTTTTGCTTGTTTTTTTTGTTTTTTTGTGTTGTGGTTGTTTCACTCCCTTTTTACAATCAGTAGAGATCTGACATTGAAAAGCTTGCCAGAAAAACTTGCAGACTTTGTCTTCAATTCACATTGGAGCAGAGGTTGTAAAAAGGAGCTATGCTGGACTGTTGTTAGCTCTCATGCTGTGGTTTTTCAAAAGGCAACAAAGCCACAATGCACAGATGTTGGCCTGCTGTGTGCTATTCTACAAGACCTTGCGTGGTTTCCTCTGAAGGGAGAGCACATTCCTATATCCAATAGTGTTGAACCAGAAAATAGTCTGAGGAGCTCCTCTCCCTGTCTGAGTGGCATGGTCATTGGGCTTCGGTTCTGAAGCAGCTTGCTCAGAGCACTGGAAGGGGAACAGGATGGCGTCAGGTGAGGGGTTCAGGCCAGAGGCCATGCTGGGATTGTGAGATGTGGAAGTTTCATAGCTGGTCATATATTAATTCCCATGGTGTTTTCCCCCATTATCCCTGAACTGTCAGTAAAGTCTTAATAGAATTCATGGTGTGGTGTCAACCCTGTGTAGAGAGTTAGGTGAAGATCATAACTTAATTGGGAATGATGGGCTGAAAGAAAAAGCAGGCCCAGAACAGACTGTAAGAGGGGATTAGAACTGAAGAAGGTAACAGACGGAGGCCCTGGCCGGGTTGTTTGACAAGGAGCCTGGAGTAGAAGAGCTGGAGAGATGAACCACCAAGCAGACAGAAGATAGGACTTGCAGAGGAAAAGGAGAAGGGTGACTCTGAGAGGCTCTAACACCCAAAAATCACAGCACCTTCTCACTCAACATCAATGGCTATTTATGTTTAGATAGAAAATTCTGACTGCTATGGGCTAGAACTGCAAGAAACGACAGAAGAGCTTTTGAGCCCATCACTTCCCACTCTATTCCCAGCGCCATCATCACTGTGGCTCAGAGTCCAGATTCCCATGCTTACCTCCTGACTAGGAGTCAGAAGCCCATCCTTCCTGTCATGTGGCCTGAACAACACCATGAGGTTAACCGTCAGACAACATTGACTTCACCACAGGGCTGCCCCGCCCACAGAAATGATATGCAATGGCACAAAATTCCACATCCTGGGTCAGCAACAATGACGCCAAGGACAAGAAGCAGGGAAACAGACTTTGAAGAACATGAAGGAATTAACCAAATACCTGGGCTGAGACCCTCACTCGAGAGGGAGAGGGTAGCAATAGACCTCAACATCTCTGTCCAATGACAGCAGCAGGAAGGAAAGCCAGAACAAGAGCCCCCATCAGTGAGCAGGATAGGGACGTGCAGGGGAGGGCTGTCCTCAAACCTACCAGGAAAACCTACCAGGTCTCAGCTGCCTTAGCTAAGAACCAGGCCTCAGCACTCCACACCCCCTACACTCCCTCGGCGGGATGCAGCATAAATTTGCCTAGGAATCCTGAAAACAGAGTATGTGATTGATCTCCCCAGTCAGAAGTCGAAAAGAAAGTATGACATGGTAACATTGTATTCCAGGTGGAATCGTGGGTAGCTAATAGGATGACAGAAGTCACATGTAATTGTGTATTCAACCAGCATTTATGGAAAACCTGCTGTATGCCAGTCCCTCAGGCAGTATAGAGGAGGGAGAAGTGAAAGCCAGGTTGCCAAGACTTAGGGGTGATATAAACAAGTTAAGAGAGCTTAACTTGTAAAAAGTGAATGGGTTCTCTAGTAAAAGTGAGCACAAGCTGCTGTGGGAACCTACGAGGCGTCCATCTAACTGGAACCCAAAGTGGATACAGGAGAATTTCATGGAAAAGCTAACAAGAGATGTCAAGATTAAGTAGGTGCTAGCCCAGTAAGAAAGAGGTGCATTGGTTTCTTTTGGCTACTGCAACAAATAACCATAAGGTTGGTGGCCTAAAGAAACAAAAACATATTCTCTCACGGTTCTGAGGGCTAGAAGTCCAAAATCAGCATCACTGGACCGAAGTTGGCAGAGCCATGCTTCCTCTGGATGCTTCCAGGAGAAGCCGTTCCTTGACGCTTTTAGAGAGCCTCTTCTGAGGCTGCCATATGGCTCCAACCTCTGCCTCCACCTTCACAACGCCTTCTCCTATGAGTGGGTCAAATCTTTTTCCACCTCTCTCGTAAGAGGATACATCTGAGTGCATTTAGGACCCACCCAGATAATCCACATTAATCTCCCCATTTTAATATCCTTAACTTCGTCACATAGCCAGAGATCCTTTACTTCTTTTTCTATAGAAGGGAACAGTCATAGGTTCAAGGATTACAACATGGAGATCTCAGGGGGAACCACCTTTCAACCTTCAATTGAAGAGCTGAGACAGTGGCACTCCAGGTAGAATGTGAAACATGTGCAAAGGCTCAGCAATGTGAGAGCATAGGGGCTTTAGAGAAAGCAACGAGTTTAATGTGGCCCCGGTATTGGTTGCAAGTTGGGAGTAGAGAGGGAGATAGCTGGATGGAGGAAGAAATGCCTATGATAGGATCTTATGGCTTCTTCCCTTGCAATTTAAAGAACTGCATAAGAGAGCTTGAATGCTCCTGAGAAGACCCCAAGCATCACCCAGCACAAGAAACTGCTCTGGGACATAAGAGACAGGAAAACATAGCCCTTAAGGAACATGAAGGATACAGAAAACCATTGCAAGGACTCAGGTTGTCCTGCACCAAAAAGCCAAGCAGGCCTCTTCTGCAGAGAACCATGTGCCCACAGGGTGACTGGGTCCTTTTGGGGGAACTTGGACATGGGAGTTACCTGCTAAACTCCAGCTGCTCCTTATCAGACCCCCTCAGGCATCCTCTGAAACATCCCAAGGTGGGATTTGTGGTTGGAATTAAAATAGTTTATGTAAGCTTTTTTTTTCTCTAGGAATCCTTGCTCACAAATAACCATATAGATTTGTTGGAGAAATACCTCTCCCAGAAGCTCCTTCGTCTTGTCTAGAATACACCATCACCAAAATTTTCCATTTTTTTGGTCAATGACCAGTGACTGAAGAAGGGCCCCTGTATCAATCTTTTTCCCTTTTTCCCTTAGCATGAGTCTCTTGAAATGAGAGAGAGAGAGAGGTAGATACTCAGAAAGACAGTGAGGAGACAGAGGGACTCAAAGAGACAGAGAAGGAGAGAATACATGAACAATAAGTTCACTAAATATTTACCAACTACATACTATGCACCAAGCACGATTGTAGGTGTGCAGAAATAGCAATAAACAAGACACAAAAAACTCATATTGTAGAATTTGTGCAAAGACATCTTGGGCTCCTCCTCCATGCTTAACACTATGCTAAGCTCTGTGCATTATCTCTTTAAGCCCCAAAGAAATGGGGATGAAACAAGAGGTTGGAGGCAGAGATGGGACTGCCCTCACGACAGAGGTAGAAATGGAGAAGATTTATACAAAATTATCTGGATTCTGCCTTTCCTGTAGAGCCCAAATTTCTACACTTATTCACTTCAGACTCTATTCTGGAATCATATGGCTTTCCAAAAAACCTTAGCCAAGTAAAGCAAAAGAGTTCCAAGGATAAATAAAGGAAAAAGTTTCTAAGTTTACCCAGCACTTAGGCCATGTTAGGGTGGGATGGACTTGGCTGGATAGTCCCAGTTATTTATAGAGCAAGTGAACACTAAAACATGCTGCAATTGCAGATGGCTGGGCCAGACGATCTGTCACAGTCCCTTCCAACTCCATTTATTTCGTGATTTTTTATTTTTACCCTAGTACCTGTCACAAGGGCTAACAAGTGAACCATTATTAAGTGGGAGAAAAGAGACTAAACAGAAGATTTGGGGGTTTGTATGGTAAAATCAATTTAATAATATAAGGGGGGAGGATTGCATCCTATTTTGAGGAAACCTAACCAGTAGGGATATCTTCCAGTAATGAGTGCTTAAGGAATTTCCTACAGCCGCAACAACATAAAGGGCTGGGAGGCCATCAGAAGAGCCTGCTTGTTTTAGGGGCAAATCTACTGTGGCCATGGTGGTGACACCCATGCCCAGGTCCTCTGCTCCTTGTCCAAATGGCTTATAGCCAAACCACAGTCCAAGTCATTTTACTAAGGGGTTGCCATCTCAGTTAAGGAACTTCTAAATAATTCCAGTTCTAGTAAAAGATAAAATAGATACATTTGATACATTTGATATGCTAATGTATGTGATTTGTGATAACGATATAATTTTATATATACATTTGAATAAAATTTAATGATTATCTATAGAGACAAGTTCTCCTAACTCATAAGCTATGCTCAGAAGGTATTCAACTCTTTTACAATAAGAACCTAACACTAAGGTAAATTATAGCCTCAGTGGTACATTATATTACATCTTATTTAAATAATTTCCAAAGAGACTGAACTTAATTCTGGGGTTTGACTCATATCTGAGTTCCCCCTGGGATTGTGAAGAATAATCTGGCAATGAAATATCCTAGGTAGAAACTGTTACTCATCTACATAAACATAAGGAAAATATTTTATTTCAGGTACTATAGGATTCAAGTGTTGTTGGTTGTTTTGGTTTTTTTTCCCCCAAGCTCCTTTGTTTTTAAGAGGAATATGAGATTTCCAGTCAAGTAATATTTTTATGAGTTTCAAGAACAGGAAGAAAACATCAAGATATCTGACCTCTACCTAGAGTGAAAAAACCACGAAGATGCCTGGTGAGAAATCTCGTCCATCAATCGTTGTTTTCCATGACAGTATCTCCACGTACAAATTACTGAGTCAATCCAATGGCTGGTTGTCTGAGATTTGAATATATTGACGTTAGACTTTCTTCTTGCTATTAAGCAAAACAAAATTCCACTCACCCCATTAAAAAAAAAAAAAAAAAAGTAAAACATCTTCCAGAACAAGATGAGACAGAGAGTTGTTTTCTATTTCTACAGTAGCTTCTGTCAAATGGCAAAGCTAAAACAATCTAGCAATGAATTTGATGTCTTTTATTCAAAGGAAATAATGACTGAGCAGAGTACAGTGTCTCACTAGCAGCAGAGCCCTGATCCTGAGGGATCTGGGACGGGAGCCAGTTTCATAGGGTCTTAGAAGGGGCAATGCAGAAACGGGCCATGCTCAGCTAAGGCTGCGCATTTGACTTTACTTAGAAAGATCAAGGAAATATGTACAAAGCCCAGAGCTGGCTTGGTGTTTAGGGATTGGCTGAACAGATATGCTTAATTTCTAGTCAGAACGCTTACAAAAACGTGAAAGTTCAGTTGGTTGACATGGCACCCAGGCAAGAGCAGCTCCACCTCCGGCCTAGAAGTGACTTCAGTATCTCCTCTTCTGATCATCTTTATTAGCTCTCATTCCTCTTCAATCCACTTTTTGTTCATCCAGTACAAAAAGCAGAAGAGAAGGCTCATGATCAGCCTTATGGCAAATCTATTATTACCTATATAGGAAGCATCAGTCCTTGTTTTTATTTTTTTTAATGTTTATATATTTTTGAGAGAATAACAGAGCATGAGAGGGGGAGGAGCAGAGAGAGAGGGAGACACAGGATCCAAGCAGGCTCCAGGCTCTGAGCTGTCAGCACAGAGCCCAACAAGGGGCTCGAACCCACGAACTGTGAGATCATGACCTAAGCCAAAGTCAGAAGCTTAACCGACTAAGCCACCCAGGCTCCCCTCAGTCCTTATTTATGAGGAAGATCAATAAGATTGATTAAGGCCCACAAAAGCCTCTTAATGAAAGCACTATGAGAGAATGGTATATTATTACCATGATAAAATAATTCTGTATTGAGTTAGAATTGTAAAGCTTAATATTTATGGATTACTTACAATTAGCTAAGTACTTAAATTAGTCATCTCATTTAGTCCTCACAAAAATCCTTTAAAGGTGCCCATTTGGAAAAAAACAAACAAACAAACAAACAAACAGACAAAATGAGCCCATAATAGTTCATAGCCCAAGGCCACAGATGGTCAAACCTATGGATAGAAACCCAGTTCTCCCTTCCCTCAAGTTTGTGTCCCTGTATCACCTAAAGATTTTTCTCGTCAAATAATGTGAAAGGAGTATTGGAGTAAACTTTTCAGAATAGGAGTTAAGGGACCTTATTTCAATACAAGAAAAGAAATTGTGAATGAAAAGATATGTAATTCCTTTGGTCGTAATCATGGGTTAGTTTTAGCAGTATTTACTCAAGAATTTTGAAGATTCTGCAGGCATGAATCCACAGGAATCATTAAGGAACATCCCTGATGATTGCTTTTGCCTCAGATTCCATAGCCCTTGCCAAGTAAAACCTTTTGTTTGTCATTGGAGAACACCAATGTTTGTTTCCAGTTCTCCGGGGGCTGTTAGAGTTAAATAAGGTATGTGAGTATGTTCTTTAAATAGATTTTATTCTACAATAACTGAACACCTAACAAGACAACAAGAACTTGTGATTTATGGGAGTTTCTAACGGATGGGAAGTCTGTTGACAACCACACAGGCTCTGAAATGGAGGAAATTGTGCAGTATCTGTCATAGGGTTATAGGTACTATTTTAAGCACTTGTGATGAAGGAGATTTTCTGCCAAATACAATGCACCCATGAAAGATGAAAATCTATCAGACTTTTTGGTTGCTTTAAATACTCCTATTTTGCATTACTTTAAGATAAGTTATCACTGAAAAGAGTAACCACTTCTTAGAAATTATAGCATACGTCTAAATGTATTCATGGGGCCATTTCAGAAAAGTTGCGTAATCAATCAGAACAGGCCAATATCATGCCTATGGGGGGTTTTACATAGGGGAGGAAAGGCTTTCCTGCCACACTCCCAGGTCCCATAACTGTGTCTATGAAATAAACTGACAACAAGCAGATTCAGGTATACAAATTCATTCCTTTGTAATATTATGTGAATGGGAGCATGACTAGGAAAAAAAAAAGTGACTACCCAAAGAAGTGGTAACATTTGAGAGCTTATATTCTGCTTTAATAGGGGAAGGAGAAGGGACATGTGAGCCCGTTAAGGGGGAGTAAATGATTTTTAGGAAAAATAAATGGACCCTTAAAGGAACAGATGGGAAGTCTGATAGTTTGTGGCAAAGTCTGTCAGTTTGTGACAAAGTCAGAATGGTGTGATTTCTAGACTCCTTTCCTGGGAAGAGTCAATGTTTCCTACTTGATGAAATTCCCAGAGAGGGGATTTATGACAATTACATTCCTTTTGGAGGATCTGTCTGTAGGCAGATAAGTAGAATTCAGCAAAAGCCTCACCTGCCATTTCAGTTGTTCAAGTGCCTTCAGCTCAAAATAATCCTCATACCAAAGATTTTAGAGTGGCATATTCTGCCACCCTCCACTTGTATAATTAGTTTGTCGGATTGTGCAGTATCAACTTGATTAAAAATGGAAACTATGCTTCTCAAAATATCCTTCTCTGTATGGTTCCAGGTTAGAGTTGGCCAAAATAAAGGCATTTTTGTATGCAGTTTTGGAATGCAGAAGCAAAACAGTAAACATTGGCCGATGTGGTCATGGTCAGAGGCAAAGTGCCCTGTGGGTACCAGCCCTCCCTCACTCTACTCTTTTCTGCATCTAGCTCTTTGTCTTCTTCTTTTTTTTTTTTTTTAAGTTTATTTATTTATTAAGGGAGAGAGAGAGCAAGCAGGGGAGGGGCAGAGAAAGAGGGATGAGAGAATCCCAAGCAGGCTCCATGCTGTCACTGCAGAGGCCCAGGCGGTGCTCGATCTCATGAGCCATGAGATCATGATCTGAGCCAAAATCAAGAGTAAGACGCTTAAACAACTGAGCCACCCAAGCACCCCTGCCCCCAGCTCTTCTTCTTGACTGCTGGGCTTGCTGCCTAATGGCAGCCCCAGGCCCACCACCAGACGTGAAGCTGTGGACCCTCAGAACCAGTAGCTTCTCAAAGGCCTCTGCATGAGCTCCCCCAGTGCCAGGGCCTGATGTGGCAGCTCTGGATTTTCTGCCCATGCCAGGGCTCTGAGCAGGCAAAGGACTCTTCCCTGATCTGACTCTACTTCCAGATCTTCAACTGCCCAGCTCGTCTCACAGTTGTGTAGGGACTTATTCCCATAATTTAGTCTCCATCCCATACTATATAGGCTGACTCTGCTTTTGCAAATAAATTCTGACTGATAACAATTATACATACTGTATACGTGCATATATACACACATATATAATTATTCATTTTATTTCTTACATATGCTATAGTTCTTATATATAAGTTCCTGAGTCATTTGCTATATCCTCCATACTAGCACAATACCTACATACAAAATGCATGCTCAATATTTGTCTAACGCAGAATGGATGGCAAGTTAATTTTTAGATCACTTACAAATATTTTTCCACCCAACAAAGTTAAAGTTCGGTCATTCTGGGAAATGACAGCAAACATCAAAAGGCTTTTAAATTCAATTTTCAAATTAGAACTAAATATAATATGCTTATTAAAAGTAATATTCAGAGATGATAGATTCCAGACCTGATCAACTGTATTGTTTTTCTGCAATACCCTATCAACTCTTATTCTTCTCTTTAAAAGCAGGAAATTTCAAGTATATAATTGTGAAGTGACACCTCACCACAACCCCATTTCTGTGTTATATATCTAGGTTTGTTAACGTTGCATTCCAATACATTTATTCTTTGGAAATAGGCTACGACAATGCCAGACGCCTGTGAGTAGAGAAAGGCCACCTGGGGAAGAAAAATGTCTTCAAAGAGGAAACTAGACCCAATAAGACTGACTCATAGAGGCTGCCGGAAGAACAAGTCTGGCATCTTCTCTCTGAGGCCTGGAATATTTTAAGGACAGTGGATATCCACATAGTCGAGGATAAGTAAGACAGGTTCTACCACCTAGAAGAAGGCCAGGAGCAAAGAAAAATCTGTATAATAGAACACAGGATGGTGAGCAAGAAGTGTATTGTAATTACGATTATCCAATTTATATCATCTTGTATTGATGAGCCCTGGAATAGTGCCAGAAAGGCAGGGACTGTGTCTATTTTGTTCACTGATAAACCTCTAACCCTAGCACAAACCCTGGTATATAGGAAGAACCAATAAATGTTTGTTAAATCATACATGAACAAATATTTTCTCATGGCATTACCCAAGTCTAATATAAACAGGGCAGCCTTGTGTAGTCTTGCGCTATGAAGACGAAAGGGATTTGAACCCCCATTTGGTCTAGAGCATTAATGCTGCCCACTCGCTAGCCCTGAGCTAGTTAGGGTGGGCAGCACAGCAGTCATGAGCAAGTACTCCAGAAAAGGATAAGTTCATAGCAAAAAAGGAAAGGATCCTACAGTCTAGTCATTTCCTCCCATGAAGACATTCTCTTCCTCTGGTAAATTTTAAAGATTCTAATTTTCCTGCTAATGTAGAAAAGCCATTCGTTAAAAATCTACTGTATCAGGGTTTTGGAAAATTACCTATGTTTTATTTTAATCTCCTACAGATTTATCAGGAATAAGTTAAATGTATCCCTCCCCTCCCCAGGAGAATAGTAAGTCATTTAATTTTTCCTCCTAATATTTGGATTTTCCCTGACCCCAGGGAACAGGAAGACACCTTTTCAGTGTAAGGGTTGAAAAGCAGACACCGGGCAGGTCTTCGCCCTTGTAGAGAAGCCCTAAGTAGGCATTTTTGGTGTCCAGTGTCTCCTCAAGATCTCAAACTGATGGCCCAAAGACATGCTTTGTTTTGTTTTGCTTTGCTTTGTTTAGAATATTCTGTATTCGAAAATTTGTGAAGTAGCTGCACTGGAGAGAAACAAACAGGATTATCCAATGAAGGACAACAGAGCTCAAGTTCTTAGCAATGAGCTGACCAGCATAGGGCGAACCCGACATTCCACGAGACCAGGGGTGGCCTCTCTCAGGAGGCCAAATCCAACTTCTTACAGCTTTGCCAGGTGGCAGCCAGCATTCCCAAACAACTCTCTGCATAGCTGATGTTTACTCTTGGTAAATAAGAGTTTACTCTTGATAAGCTGAAGTTGGCTGCTTGATGCCTAAACTCAAAACGTTATCCCCGCCCCACGGGTGGTTGTCTCACACTTGGCATCATTAGAACGTAAAGTAGCAGGTGTGGGCCGTCCTCCCCAGGGAAAGCGCATGTGCGGCAGCTTCACCAGACCCCAGCCTGCTCCCCTGTGTGGCGGTGAAAGGACAGGGGATTAAGCTCCTGTTCTTCTCAGTGCTCAGCTTTGTAACCCACCCCCCCTTAAAAAGCTTATTTGTTAATCCCCTCCATGTGACACTGTAGTGTTTGTCTCCACACCTTGTCATAGCCCCCCAGAGCCAGCATTTAAACATCGAGAGGTTTTACATGAAAATCTGAATACCAGTGTATCTTAAAATAGCCTACATCCCCCAAATGACAGCAAACAGCTAAAGCAGAGAAGCCAGTCGTCACTATTTCTTGAATTCAGACTTGAGCTGTCATTTCGTGTCATGCTTGCCCTGTGATTTGCCCGACTATAGAGTAAGAGGAATGTGAAATACTCCTTGGACTCCAGCTCTACCCTATACACCCATTTGATGCACCTATCTGGCCCCCGCAGAGATGTATTAAAACACATGTAAGTGGATCCAAGCCCCCTAAGAGATGCAGCCAGATTGTCAAAAGGGGGAAGTAAAGGAGACCTTGTGCTTCAAGTGTAGGCGAAGGGACCTCTGTAGGAGAAATATGAGAAGGCTCATAGGTTCCAAGAAGAGGACCTGTGAACTGTGGGAAGGAATCCTCAGCACATGGTGCAGCAAAGTGCTGCCCTCCTGACCTGGGCAGCAATTCTAGAAAGGCAGGGGAAGACCCTGCTCCACGAGGCATCATGTGGAGCCAGAAATGACTGCCAAGGACATCTTGTCAAAACCACAGAAGTTGTTCCGTATGTAATCCAAAATACAGAGCCCCCAAAACGGATGAATACTGGGTTTCCTACCCATAGCAGTGAGGCTTACGTGATATCTGATCATGACTTAGATGAAAAAAGACTTGTATATCCCAATCCTTGGGCCCAATGCCTCCTGTTTTTCCCTCCAGAGCCACTCTCTTTTCTCTGCTATCTTGGTCTCTGCTCCTATACAGCTACCTTGAGGATAGTATCAACAGGCTCCCAAGTCCTCTGGCTTGAAACGGAGTCTGATTAATAGTTAACCAGATCTGTGAAGGAGACTAGAGGCTCCCAATCCCAGCAAGGTCACATCAAACTGGATATGCACCCCCAAAAGTTGCTGCTTTTCCCCCAGGAAGCTAAAGCAACACCACTCTTTCCAAGTTCTTCAGGCCTGAGGGTAGTAACACCTCTGCTTCTTCTAGCACTGGGTTACACCACCATTCCTTGTGATTCTTCTATACCAGACCTTTCTAATTAGAACCCTCGTTGAATAAACCTATTTCAAGTGTGCCATCTTTATCCTCCTGGGACACTGATACAACCCTAAAGTAACGGGACAGTTTCCACCTGTCACACTAAGAAAAGTAGCGTTCTGGCAATAGGAGTAGCAGTGATGGGATCAGAACCCTCCTACTGAATGAGCTTGCTCCCAGGTGATTTTGTTCTGCCCACAACAAAACTCACTTCCCCTAAGACCACGGAGCTGCCTAGCCAAGAGCACACACTTTCGTATGGTGGAAAAAATGTTCCACAAACTATATTACAGTCAAAGCTGCCCCCATTGTGTTTAAGCATTTGAAACGTAGAATTCTATTCTACATATGGGTGTGGCTTCTTCTACATCACATGTGTATGCTTACCACGAAACATGGGCTTTGAGGCTCTGTGTTCAGTGCACAGACCTCATATCCCACCAGATGCTGCATTTTTGGTAACCCTTGAGAAGGGCATGCTGAATGGGGTAGAAAGCAGGGTCCGCATGGGATCTTCCTATGCACATCTGCAAGAGGGAAGCAAGAGAAGGGATATCTCCCTGTTCATGACCTGAAATATTTGAGAAGTTGCCAGGAACCTTCTCAGCTTTACGCTCAGAGTACGGCTATGGCATGAGAGGAACCAAACCCATCTTCCACCTAGATCCCTTCCCCGCAGGGTGCTGTCTCCAAGCCATGGCTCTACAGCTGGCTTTGTTCTGCCCCACAAAGGGCAGGATATGGAAGTCTTTGAGGCCGGGGTCAGCTAATGTGGGGAAATGTCCATTAAATAACATGGGGCCAGGGGTGCCTGGGTGGCGCAGTCGGTTAAGCGTCCGACTTCAGCCAGGTCACGATCTCGCGCTCCGTGAGTTCGAGCCCCGCGTCGGGCTCTGGGCTGATGGCTCAGAGCCTGGAGCCTGTTTCCGATTCTGTGTCTCCCTCTCTCTCTGCCCCTCCCCCGTTCATGCTCTGTCTCTCTCTGTCCCAAAAATAATAAACGTTAAAAAAAAAATTAAAAAAAAAAATAACATGGGGCCACTGTGGAAATTAAAACTACAACTGTATGAGGTGCTTATTTTGTGTGAAGGTTTGAGAAATAAGCTGGTATTAGAAGATGGAGTCCCATGGAGGTCAACAACCTCATTGCCCTGAAAATAGAAAGGAGGGCATCTGTGTTATTGCACTAGTATACGGTTATTCTTCATGACTACTGGCCAGGGGCTAGTGTTCAGGGATAATATGTGGGCTTAGACTGCGGCATTTCCCATAGGACCTTCCAAACTCTAGAGAGGACTTGCAGTCACTTTTACTTATGATATAATCAGAAGGACTATAGACTCAGTTCTCAATGGCCCAGCCCTCTGGTTCCAAACTTCACACAGAATGCACAACATTTTCCCAGAACTTATATGCATGCAACTTAGTATGGACCACAAATACCATATTTGTGCTGTGGTTAAATGATGAAAGAACTCAACTTTTACACTGTTTAAGACAAATCCTCCTGGAATTAATTCAGGAGCTAGGATGGGGGTCAGCTCAGGCACTGATCCCTCACGTTGGAGAGGTATTTGCCATTATTCCCCATTGGTTGAGCATTGCCCCAGGAAATGCTAACTCCCAAAACTCCCACTTCAGGGCTCCCTTCAGCTCTCATGCTGTGTCATTGGAGAAGCCCTCGGGCCAAAAGCAAAAGTCACACAATGCGTGCTTAGGGCATGATACTGTCAGCACAATATGAGTCAAAGCCTATACAGATCATAGCTCATTCCTTTAGCTATAGTTAAAATCAGAAGTGAGTGCAAAAGGATGTGAGGCAAAATGCAAGGGGTATCAGGCACACAAGGTGTCTCAGGAACCCAGTTCATTATTGGAAGTGTGTTCAGTGAATGTAGAAATAGAGCAGAAAGACCTGAAACGTCTTGTGGTATATTTGGTCCTAGCTTCAACAGACCTTGAAGAATCAGATTTGCTTCGGCGTAGCATATGTATTTCTAAAGACCAGGATATTTTTTCCCATAAAATACAGTTTTTTTTTCTTTATTGATTGCTAGATCATCACACACCTTGGCTATATTGAATCCACTTTTTTTTTTTTGTATCCTTGTTTCTTGCATTTTTCGTTATTTTTTTAATAGGTGATGCACTCAAAGATCAAAAAGTCTAACAACAGCTGTTTTAAAAAACTGTGTAGCAGTATCTACTGAACCCAAACATACACATATCCCATGATCCAACAGCAGTTCCTCCCCTAGATACATTCCCAGCAGGAATGTCTGCATATGTTACCAAAAGACACCCACAAGGATGTTTATCACAGCACTACTCATAAGAGCCCCATAAGAGCCCCATCAGATGCTGGCTCCCCGAAAATACCTCCACACAATCTATTGATTGAACCAAGTTGAATCTATTGCTTACCCACAGTAAAGGAGAGCATTATCTTGCCAGAGTATTACTAGCACTTCATTCGGGAGAGGGATATTTATGATGCTTTTGCTTAGATTTAAGGTGGATCTTTCTTTTTTTTTTTTAATTTTTTTTTAACGTTTATTTATTTTTGAGACAGAGAGAGACAGAGCATGAATGGGGGAGGGGCAGAGAGAGAGGGAGACACAGAATCGGAAGCAGGCTCCAGGCTCTGAGCCATCAGCCCAGAGCCCGACATGGGGCTCGAACTCACGGACCGTGAGATCGTGACCTGAGCTGAAGTCGGAGGCTTAACCGACTGAGCCACCCAGGCGCCCCTAAGGTGGATCTTTCAATGAATGTAAGAAGCTTGATTAGGATTTGTTAAGTACCAGGTATAATAGTTCAGGACTGATGGACACAGGAAGGCAAGTACTTTGAGGTGAAGTTTTCAAAGAGTCTTGAAAAGTAAACCGCCTTTTGGTGCTATTTGCTGATTTTTGTTTCAGTGGGACTTCTGTTAAGTTCCTTAAACCATACTGTTATTTGCAACTTATACTTACGTGGTCAAACATTTCCTGAAATAGTTAAGTTATGCTAAAATGGATGGGAAATTGTACATATGTTAGATCGGAGGTCAGCAAACTATAGTCTGTTGCCCAAATCCAGTCCTCTATTTGTCTTTGTAAATTAAGATTTATTGGAACACAGTTACATCCATTCAACTACAGGTAGACTAAGGCTGCTTTCCTGACACAATAGGAGACTTGAGAGGTTGCAACTAAAACTTACAGGCCTATAAAGTCAAGAATATTTATTATCTGTCCCTTTACAGAAAAATTTTGCTGACCCCTGGTTTAGTGTCTCAACTCAAAACAGAAAACAATCTGAATGCCCATGAACTATGGAATTAATAAATAAGTTGTGGTATAGCCACACAATGAAAATGAATTCACAAAAACTGCATATGATTAAATAAATGAATCTAATAAACACAATATTGAGAGGAAGAGGTCAGAATTTTTATGTATGAGTCTATTTATACAATACTCAAAAACAGACAAAATTAATGCATGATGTGTCAGAAAAAATAATGAAAGATTTTGAAATAGGCAAATAAGATTACTGAGTGTCTTTTGAAAGTAATATACATGAAAGAATGCACATTGTCCAACACACCCTTCTGAGTTATCTGACTTTATGGGCCTGTACCTTTCATTGTCTTTGAGCTACTTTACAGCAATGTAAGTTGTAGGCAATGGATAGTAATGCAAATTATTCTAGTTTAATCATACACCAATTTTGTCAAGTGAAGATGTAATTGATTATGGCCCTGTGGATATTGGCTAATTTCCCATCCATTAGCTAATTCATTTCAACATTCCTAATTACCTATACATGTGTCTGTTCTTCAGATTGTCTTTGAACTGTTCTGGGGTTTTTGATTTTTAGTTTTCTGGGGTTTTTTAAAATATATTTTGCCAGTGTCCTCATTAATTAATGAGTTAAAACCATTGGCCCATATGCATTTTATATTTGTGGGAGAGTCATGATTTTACTTCTTTTTACAGATGAATTTTTAACAGGAGTGATAGTGGGAGCAGATAATGACTAGAGGGCACCTGAGGCAAATAAGCTTCCTGGAATCAATGGGGCTGTTGACGTGGTAGCATGTTCTATTTCTGGATATGGTTGCTGACTGCACAGATGAACACTTCGAGCTGTAGAAGGCTCTTTGCAGTTTTCTGAATGTACGTCATACTTAAATGAAAAGTTCAATTTAGATTTAAAAAGATACAATTAAATAAATAGCCAAAAGTTAAACAATGACATCTCTCTCCCCAGCTGACCACCTCCTTGTATATGTAAGCATATACAAGTAAATAAGGATACAGACTCATATTCCCCCACCACTTTTTTTTTGCACAAAAGAAAGCATAACAGATACGATATACACACTGTCCTAGAGTCTTTTATTTTTCTCTTAACAACGAATCTTGGAGATCTCTTCTTATCAGTACATGGAGCTCCCTCATTCTTTATTACAGCTCCATTGTATTTCATTAAATGGATGTGCCACACTTTATTTAGCCAGCCCTCTCTGTTGATGGGCATTTGGGTTGTCTCTAATCTTTTCCTCATAGAAATACATCAGGCTCCTAGATAATAATAAGAAAAAGGCAGGAAGGGAGAAAGGAAAGAGGCATGGCAATTAGAGTGGGAAAGGGTTGTCAGCTACACAAGGGCCCTTGAACACGCGTGGGGATGGAAATGTTGAAGACGGGGGTGGGTAGCGGTGACACCACAGTTCGACTCTTTTCCTTTAGCGTTTTGCCTTCCTCCAGTCTTGATATTTTTCTTTAAAAGGTTACCTATTCTAACAATGGGAAGTCAACAAACACTGCCTTTTCTCTAGTAAGGCTGGATAATGTGCATATATGGGACATAGAGGGGTCTGTATAACAATGAGTCAAATACTGGGGTCTCCCGCAACTCTGAAAAGGACAAAATGAGCTGTTTTCAAACAGCTAGGATTTTATTTCCAGGAATAAAATGCCAACAGTCTCCAGCTTACCATTTACCCTAGAGCAAAGAGAATCCGGTTGCTAGGTGGGCCCCCAGAGGCTGTGACTCCCAAAGTCACTGTCCAGCAGAATGACAAGCCCAATTTGTAATTCTCCTTTATTTTCTATCCCTCCAGGATTGAAATGCCCAGCTGCCTCTTCCTAACAAAAATTTATTTTATCAAGAAAGCACCATGTTCTTTCAGCTCTAGAGAAGCCCAGTACGAACTGGAAAAAGACAAAACGATTGTTCTCATTTGCACGACTGCTTGGAAAGAAAAGGAGATTACTGGCATCAAGGGAAAATTTAAATTTTTCCCCAGGCAAGAAGAATTGACTTCCTGTGCCCCAGGATGAAGGTAGTGGAGAATTTACTGCTCAACCTAGCTGGAAGAAAATAAGGAGCCTCATAAACCCAGGCAATTTAAACACACACATGCACATGCACCCAGAAATTCTCTGTGCCGTGATTTATGCAAATGTGTTAATTCATAATTAAAAGGTAATTGGGATCATTTTAATGGCCTTTTCTTCCTTTTAGACTGCCTCAGTGGCAGACCCCTGTCACATCAATTTTGGGTGTTAATATATCAATTCCAATGATTTTATTGTCTTAAAAATAACTTAGCTGCTGCAGAGGCTGCCTTGGGGAGCTCGGTCTCCAAGGAGGAAGCTATCTAACAGCCAGTCCGTTCTGATCTCCCAGCTATTGACATGCAGAAAAAGAAACATTCACTTTTAATAATAGGGCTCTCTTTCATGCAGAGATAGTAGAGGATTTCTGAGAATAAATAATTCATGCTCCTCCAAGCTCCCTGAGAATAAATTTGTTCCTTTTCTGTTTTGTTTTTCTTCAAGATATGACATCTTAGGAAGAAGGGGCTAGGGGAAAAGAAAGCACTTTCTGCTTCTGTGGATATAACACACTGAGTGTTTCATTCCCTAGTGCAACCAAACCTCAAGATCAACAGACAAGAGCTGAAAACCTTTTCCCACCAGACAGACACAGTGCCATCTAAGTGTTCTCTCAAAAGATAGCCTCTCATAAACAGTCTCAACAAAGGGATGTCAGTTTTCCCTTTACGGTGCAAGCACAACGTCACTTCTCAAAAGAGAAAACAAAAAACAAAAAACAAAACTTAATAATAACCATAACCAAATCCAGCATGAAATTAATTACATTTAATTGATCACGTGATTAGCTGGTCATAACTCTTGCTATATTTTGAAAAAGTCGTACATTCTTTGTGTATTGGATTTCACTTGTCAATAAAAGCAAAAAAAAAAAAAAAACAGATTGTAGTTTTCTAAAATAGTATTGGTAGTTCTCAAACTTCAGTGTATGTTAAAACCACCAAAGAAATTTGACTAAATACAGATTCCTAAGCATTGTTCTTCAAAATTCCTATTCATGTTGTCTGGTAAAGGGTCCAGGTAATTCTGATCTTCCTATACCATGATTTGAGAAACGCTACATGGCTTAATATCTGGTATGGATTGAATGTTTGCATCTCCTAAAATTTATATCTTGAAACCTAAATGTGATGGTATTTGGAAGTGGGGTCTTTGGGAGGTAAATGGGTCAGGAAGGTAGATCCCCATGATGGGATTGGCATTCTTACAAGAAAAGAAAGAGAGCTAGCTTAGATATTAAAATACAAACCAGAGAGGTGCCTGGGTGGCGCAGTCGGTTAAGCGGCCGACTTCAGCCAGGTCATGATCTCGTGGTCCATGAATTTGAGCCCCGCGTCGGGCTCTGGGCTGATGGCTCGGAGCCTGGAGCCTGTTTCCGATTCTGTGTCTCCCTCTCTCTCTGCCCCTCCCCCGTTCATGCTCTGTCTCTCTCTGTCCCAAAAATAAATAAACGTTGAAAAAAAAAAATTTTTTTTTAATAAAAAAAAAAAAAAATACAAACCAGAAAGAAGGCCTTCACTAAGAACCCAACCATGTTGGCACCCTAATCATGGACTTCCAAACTGTAAAACTTTAAGAAAAAAATGCCTCTTTAAACTAGCCACTCTATGGTATTCTGTTACAGTCACCAAACTAATCAAGACAATAGTATATATACAAATTTCCTCCCTGACGTAATTTCATTGGTCATTTCCTGGGATTGACTATTAATCTTTATGTGCCCTTGAAAAGACTGCTCTTTTGAATAAAATTACATGTTTAGATTTCTGAATGATGCTATGGACCATAATTTTTGGTGGAACTGAAGCAGGAATAAAGAAATGTCATAAAGTCCAAGCTCCTAGGATATTGGTTAAACAATTTGGGGTGCGGTGGGGGCGGGGGGGGTTATGGGCAACAGGTTTGTTGAAAAGCTATGCTCTCTTTTCCAAGAAAAAGGGCATATCCACACAAATTGTATTCCATTGAACTACTTTCATAGACCTTCGGATAGAGATTTCCATCCTAAACTAGGTCACAAGAGTAAGGACAAATCTTCCTTTGAGTTTAGGAATATAAAGACAGTATGTTCTATGGTGAGGTGCTGGTGATAACTAAATATGTTGTTGAAATGAGAGACAGGTCTTCTGATTCCAGGAAATAAAACACATGGTGAACATACCACTTCCAAACTTTCAAAGGTAGAATAAAGTTTAACAGTGAACCAATTCATACAATCCATAAAAATAGCCAAAGCAGATAATTTTAAGAGCTAAAGTACAGGACTTTAGAAAGGAAAATGTTAGGAGTGGAATACAAGGGGGTTAAATGTTTTTATCTTCCTCAAATAAACCCAGAAGTCTCTAATTTTGCCTGACCTTTGGCTCTCTCTTGGTGACTATTTCCATCATGCCCCCCTCCAGTATGTCTAATATAATAATTCAAGGGAAAAGAAGTACATTAGCAAGGTCCAACCAGTACTAGAAATTCCATGAAGATAGGTTTGCTCATCACATTTTATCTCTCTGATTGCACAATTAAAGGAATGCCGAGATCATGTCTACAAAGCAAAGTGAACCTCTCTAAAAAGAAAGGTATTATATTAATGCAAAGAAAGGTATTATATTGCTGCATCGCTTCATCATCTTAAAACTGAGTATCCAGGGGCGCCTGGGTGGCGCAGTCGGTTAAGCATCCGACTTCAGCCAGGTCAGGATCTCGCGGTCCGTGAGTTCGAGCCCCGCGTCGGGCTCTGGGCTGATGGCTCAGAGCCTGGAGCCTGCTTCCGATTCTGTGTCTCCCTCTCTCTCTGCCCCTCCCCCGTTCATGCTCTGTCTCTCTCTGTCCCAAAAATAATAAATAAATGTTAAAAAAAAAAAAAACCTGAGTATCCATTTATTTGCCATCTATTTATTTCATAAGAGCTCTAGAAGAATTAAGTAAACTGAGATTTAAAAAATACTTTGTTCATATTATATAACATATTTTATAAGTGGCTAATAGCAAATGGATTGTATAGAACACGATTGCATAAAGGATATTATAACAAATAAAACACTTTTAAAGGGTCCAGAGAAGAGAAACTGAAGTTGTTAGAAGGGCCGATTAAAAGGAAAGAAAAAGGAAAGCAGAAATAAGCTCAAAATGGATGAAAAACCTAAATGTAAGACAGGAAGCCATCAAAATCCTCAAGGAGAAAGCAGGCAAAGACCTCTTTGATCTTGGCAGCAGCAACTTCTTACTCAACACGTCTCCAGAGGCAAGGGAAACAAAAGCAAAAATGAACAATTGGGACCTCATCAAAATAAAAAGCTTCTGCACAGTGAAGGAAACAATCAGCAAAAAGACAACTGACAGAATGTGAGAAGATATTTGCAAATGACATAGCAGATAAAGGCTTAGTATCCAAAATCTATAAAAAACTTACCAAACTCAACACCCAAAAAACAAAAAATCCAGTGAAGAAATGGGCAAAAGACATGAATAGACACTTCTCCAAGGAAGACATCCAGATAGTCAACATGAAAAGATGCTCAACATTACTCATCATCAGGGAAATACAATTCAAAACCATACTCAGATACCACCTCACACTGGTCAGAGTGGCTAAAATGAACAAATCAGGAGACTATAGATGCTGGCGAGGATGTGGAGAAAAAGGAACCCTCTTGCACTGTTGGTGGGAATGCAAGCTGGTGCAGCCACTCTGGAAAACAGTATGGAGGTTCCTTAAAAAACTAAAAATAGAACCACCCTATGACCCAGCAATTGCACTACTAGGTATTTATCCAAGGGATACAGGTATGACGTTTTGAAGGGACACATGCACCCCAATGTTTATACCAGCACTATCAACAATAGCCAAAGTATGGAAAGAGCCCAAATGTCCATCGATGGATGAATGGATAAAGAAGATGTGGCATATATACATGCAATGGACTATTACTCAGCAATCAAAAAGAATTAAATTTTGCCATTTGCAACTACGTGGATGAAACTAGAGGGTATTATGCTAAGCGAAATTAGTCAGTCAGAGAAAGACAAATATCATATGACTTCACTCATATGAGGACTTTAAGACACAGAACAGATGAACATAAGTGAAGGGAAGCAAAAATAATATAAAAACAGGGAAGGGGACAAAACAAAAGAGACTCTTAAATATGGAGAACAGAGGGTTACTGGAGGGGTTGTGGGGGGGGGGGGTGCTAAATGAGTAAGGGGCACTAAGGAATCTACTCCTGAAATCATTGTTGCACTATATGCTAATTTGGATGTAAATTAAAAAAATAATTGTTTTTTTAAAAAAAGAAAAGAAAACCACTCCAAAACTTAGTGGAAAAAAAAAAGGCAGAGATGGAGGGATTATTCATCTGTACAATATCTAGTTGTTTCTTGCTGTGTAAGAAACTACCACAAAACTTAGCAGCTTAAAGTAACTATTTTCTTGTGGGTCAGAAGTTGGGAATGGATTCAGTGGGAACAATTTCATCTTTTCTCCATGTGATGTCCACTGGGCTCACTCACACATCTGTGATCTCTGCTGGGACAATTAGAATGGCTAAGACGACTGAGGTATCTGGGTCTCTCTCCACATGGTCTTTCAGCCTCCAGGAGACAGAGCTCCAAGAGGACTATTAAAAAACCTTCAAAACTTTATATAAAGTGTTGGCTCAGATCTCATGTTACCTCTGCCTTATGATAATGCAAGTCACAAGAGAGCCCAGACACAAAGAATGTGAAAATGGACTCTACTCCTTGATGGAAGAAATTGCCAAATATTTGTGGCCATTTTCATCTACTAAAGATAATATTCTGCAAAACTATAATTCATGTAACACAAAACTATTTTTGTAGAGAGGAGACTACACATCATTTAGACTATTGACCTGAACACCAAAGAGTGACTAGTGGATAAATGTAGTTTGTAACCGTTTGTTGAGCTATTGTATTTTGTTGGGAATAGGAGGGGCAGAAGACAGATGGAATGTTTGATATACTATGTGTCCATTAGGTAAATTTTTTTGGTAAGAAGTACCGAAAGTATAAGAAACTGTTATATCTATTTTTTTTTTTTATTTTTTAATGTTTATGTGGGGGAGGGGCAGAGAGACAGAGGGAGACACAGAATCCGAAGCAGGATCCAGGCTCTGAGCTGTCAGCACAGAGCCTGAAGCGGGGTCTCAAACCCACGAACCGCAAAATCATGACCTAAGCTGAAGTCAAACACCTAATTGACTGAGCCACCCAGGCACCCCTGTTATCTCTATTTTTAATGACTATTGTAAGTTGGTGGATTAACAAATATGATGCCAATGTAACTCTAAGATATAATGGTTTTGTAATTCAACATTGAATATATGATATAATGAACCCACATTAACTCTAATTAGCCATACCTAACTGTCAAATAACCTGTTTCTCATATAGATTTTTTTAAATAGGTAGGATAAAATAATTTCAATGGGATAAAGTGAGCTACAGTGTGACATAAAAAATCTTTCCGGATATTTTTTTCTCTACCTCTCTATTGTAAAAAGGAGAAATCCAGAAACAAGCAGAGAGAAACCTTTATCATACTTAAAGTTAGGAAATATGCTTTCTAGTCCTATTCTGGCCAGGAACTTGCAGAACAACATACTAAGTAGAGGTTTCTCTAAGTGATCAGAGTGGCAGTAGATGATTTGTACAGTTCTTCAAATTATAATATTATTATATCCACACATGCATACACATAGATATACATACATGCAAACATACGTGCTGACAGAGAGAAAGAATTCACAAAAACCAACAGTGCCTTAGAGAAGAGAACAATTAAAGAATTTAATTTTTGTTCTTTCTCTTGGCTTTTTATTCTCAAAGCTAATTATTCAAGAAATAATATATTCCTAAATCTTTTATTTCATTTTAGCAAAAGCCTTTGATAAAACATTTATGCTGAACGTGTTAGACTTCTTTTTTGAAGACTTCTTTTCTAAGCAAGCATTAAAAAGATAATAATTCTAAATTTGTTTGTCCCATTTTGAGGGTATCATAAAAACAAAATTATAGAATCCTAGCAATGGAAGGATCTACTACTATTTCAATTTTGAGCCATGAAACATATGCTACTATAGCTTGCATTCATAAAGTTTTATTTCCAAAGATTTTTAAACCATTGTCTGATGTTTATTTATATGTGGTATACCTTTATAAAAGTTGAAGGCTGATATAATTGTACCAATTTTACATTTAAAAAAAACCTGACTGGGTGCCTGGGTAGCTCAGTTGGTTAAGTGTCCAACTCTTGATTTCGGTTCAGGTCATTATCTCACAGTTCCATGAGTGCCAGCCCCGCATCAGGCTCTGCTCTGACAACATGTAGCCTGCTTGAGATTCTCCCTCTCTCTCTGCCCCTACCCCACTCACGCTCTCTCTGTCTCTCTCAAAATAAATAAATGAACTATAAAAAGATTTTTTAAGCTAATAAATTAATGATAGAATACTTATTGATACATTCTTGCAAACAGATGACAGATTAACAGATGTGAGCCC
The DNA here is from genome assembly GCF_014898765.1 of Herpailurus yagouaroundi. Lineage (NCBI taxonomy): Eukaryota > Metazoa > Chordata > Mammalia > Carnivora > Felidae > Herpailurus > Herpailurus yagouaroundi. Next base: position 49,704,150 of record NW_024412376.1, on the reverse strand, counting down.
AGATAATGGAAAAACTTAATCAGATTCAAAATGCTTCCTGAAAAGGCAGGTGAAACTTTTCCAGTTCTAGAAATGTACTTTTGTAGGTCAACAAGCTTTAAATCAAACACGATTAACAGAGATTTCTGCTATCAATCATGATGGAGATTAGAGAACTGATTTATCCTCCCACTTAAATCAACTAAAAAGAACAGGCTAAATATATGAAAACAACAGTTGTAAGACATTGAACATCAAGCAGCACAGGACAGTGACTACTGAGAAAGGGAAAATAAATGAGGAAAGCCCTATAATACCCCCAGCTAACTGACTAGAGAAAGTTTCCAGGATGAAGCATATGGAAGAAAAAGCCAGGAGAAACTGAGAGGTATATCTGAGTTGAAGAAACAGAATTGACTAGAGACCAGGGAGGATAAGACTTCTAGAGTCTGGGGGACAGAGTACCAGAGAGAAAACAGCTACAGAGATAGACAACAAAAGAAATCTACAGACGATCCCACTTAAAATTTCACAGTAATATTGGTCACCACATGTGTATAAGGAAACTGCCTGAGACTGAGGAAAGAAGCACAACTCCCACAAAAGAAGAGAGAACAATCTTTGGAACTCACACAGATCAGAAATCGTATCTGTTCCCACCAGTGAGAGTAGAAAATCACCAAATTCCTATCAGGGACAGGGTCCAGAAGGTATTACCTCAGTATGGGGACGATATTTGATGCAATCTAAATTCTAGTCTGATCTTACCTAACAAGGCTTGAAAGCAGGCCCAGAAAGATTAAATTTTACAAGTTATTTAACTGCATTCCAAAACAAAGCTCAAGAATAGCTACAAAGATTTCAAAAATACCCAATACAAAACAAGGCAAGGTCACAATGTCTTGTATCTAATCAAAAATTACCAGGCATACAAAGAGGTAGGAAAATATGACCCATAATGAGGATTAAAATAAATCAAGCAAAACTAACCCAGAAATGACACAATTGGTAGAATTAGTGGACAAAGATTAAAAATGTTTATTATAGGGGCGCCTGGGTGGCGCAGTCGGTTAAGCGTCCGACTTCAGCCAGGTCACGATCTCGCGGTCCGTGAGTTCGAGCCCCGCGTCGGGCTCTGGGCTGATAGCTCAGAGCCTGGAGCCTGTTTCCGATTCTGTGTCTCCCTCTCTCTCTGCCCCTCCCCCGTTCATGCTCTGTCTCTCTCTGCCCCAAAAATAAATAAATGTTGAAAAAAAAATTAAAAAAAAAATGTTTATTATAATTCTGTATCTTCAAAAAGCTAGCTGAAAAAATTGAACATGTTCAATAAAGACATGTAAGAATTTTTTAAAAAAACTAAATCAAACTTCTAGAGAGAAAAAATAAAATAAAAAAAAAAAAGACCAAAACAAAAAATCCCTTGGATGGCATTAACAACAGACTAGACATTGCAGAAGAAAAAAAAAAATGAGTGATGTTTTTGAGAAGGAAAAAAAAATCCTTCAAAAGAAAAAAAAAAATGAGTGCCACTCATTTTTATTTCTCATAATTGAATTGCTTAAAACTAGTGATACAGAAAAAAATATTAAAAGCAGCCAGAGTAAAAAGAAACATTATGAACAGAGAAACAAAGTGAGAATGAGAATAGACCTCTCTTTGGAAACAATGCAAGCCAGTAGAGCAACATATTTAAAGCACTGAGATAAAAAATGTCAACCTTGAATTCCCCACTAAAAAATAAAGTCAAAATAAAGACTTTTCAGACCTACAAGACCTGAAAGAGTTCTTCACCAGAAGATCTGTTTTACATGAAATAGGTAAGAAAGTCATTCAGACAGAAGGAAAACCAGGTGAAAATCCAGATGTACACAAAGGAATGAAGAGTGTCAGAAATGGGAAACATGTAGGTAAATATAAAGAACCTTTGTTCTTAGTTTTTAAATGTCTTTAAAAGAGTGACTTGTTAAAGCAGAAATAATAACAATGTTTTGTGGAGTTCATAATATGTGTGAAAGTAAAATATATAACAATAATGATCCAAAGGCTAGGATGTGGGAAATTGAATTATGTTGTTGTAAGGTCTTATATACACATGAAGTGGTATATCATTTGAACATAGACTAAGAGAAGCTAAAAATGTATATTATAAACTATGACCACCACATTTAATGACCACTTAAAATGAAGAAAAAATAGAGCTAGTGTACTAGCCAACAAAAGAGTGAAATGGAATAATTAAAAGCAATCCAAAAGAAGCCTGCAAAGAAAAAAGAAAAAATGGAACATATAGAAAACAAATAGCAAAATAGCTGATTTTCAGTCATGTATATCAATAATCACATTAAATGTAAATGGTGTAAAGACCCCAATTTAAAAGTAGAAGTATTCAGAGTGGATTAAAAGAAGTGAAATTCAACTACATGATCATTAGAAGAAACACAGTTTAAAAATAAGAACACATTAGGGCACCTGGGTGGCTCAGTTGGTTAAGCGTGCAACTCTTGATTTTGGCTCAGGTCATGATCTCATGCTTTCATGAGTTCTCCCCACATCAGGCTCTGCACTGACCATGTGGAATCTGCTTGGGAATCTCCCTCTCCTTGCCCCTCCCTCCACTCAAGCTCTGTCTCTCTCAGAATAAATAAACTTAAAAAAAAGAACACAGTCTAAAAGAATGGAAAAAGACATACTATGCTAATGCGAGTCAAATATTATTTACAGCCTAACTGAAACTTTGTTAAAGAAGCCCTTTTTATTTACATACGTGAAAGCATAACATCTTGAATGCTTTTTTTTTTTTTAAGTTCTATAATTGCCTTTTTAAATGGCAATTACACAATCGGTGCACACTAGTTCCCTGGGAGTTAAAAGAGAATGGAAGTTCTGCAAATGGAAAATGAAAATGTCTTTCTTCGTATTTTATTTCTTTTCTTTTGGCTATTTTTCTGTTGACTGAGCAGTAAAAGAAAACAGCAACATAATCTGGAGCTCCTTTTGCTCAGTGCACCAGTCGCATTATTGATCTGGTATCATAGTGTATATAAAGCAATGTTTGCTTCAGTGACTCCAAGCTGTATTCCAAATAAAAGCCTGTATGTAGAAAAACAGATTGCGACAAAGGTAAATATAAGGGAAAATAATATTTTAAGCTCATTCTATTTTCCTTGCCACTCCATTTCTCTCATAAAGAACTATCAGCTAACCAAATTACATTGTTTTATCATGCTAGATTACTGACTATCGCTTAGCTTATTCAAAGATTTTTGTCAAGTTACGTTTTGAGGAAAGTCTGTGCATGGGTGAAGTGTCACAAGAAAAGTTAAATGCATAAATATTCAAAAGCAGAACCTCTGGTTCATATAGATACAGTTTATTTCCTCCTGTTTTATGATCCAAACGTCTATAGTTCCATCTAAAACTGAATAAATTGGGAGTGAAGGCAAGGGTAGGATATGAAACAGTAGCAGCAGCTAGCTATGGTCCAGGTTAGGGGCAAAGGTAGAGTGGAAGCATGAGATCCCCATGTTCTGAATTTGGTCGAGATGGAACAGGAGATAAATTTGGGCATCTTAACTTTAGATACAAGCCATAAGAAATGGAAAAGAGAGAATGATGTGTCTATTAAGTGAATTCATACTGTTATTAATTCTGTCTACTACAACCAGACAAAGGAGGATGCTAAATTTCAGTGGAGGATTTGGAGACAAAGTGCAAGAAGTGAATAAATTTGGATGGAAGATCAGTTTGAGCTGCAGTTTGTCTTGAAAGGCTCTCAAATCAACTTCATGATCTGTATAAACACAGTCCCACTAATATCCAGTGTAAGCTGAAGAGTTTTAGTTCCCTCTAGAACTGATTGGTTTTGACCCAGCAACTATTTATCCTGATTCCTAACCTGAGAAGAATACTGCACAAGTAACTCGCCCTTGTGAACATCTAAACCAGCAGACTAAAAGCAAGACCACCACCACCAAGGATATATTCAGGGAAACACTAGTGAAAAATAAATTTTGAAATCTCCTTTGATGCCTCCCCAAATACATTACCAACATTAGCAGGTACAGCTAACTCAGATTTGTTGAGAATAGTAAGCGTTACCGTATGTAACAAAGGCAGCTTGTCAATTTTCAAAATAGACTACAGTGAGCGCAAGGGCCCTATGTTAGTAGAGTAAGACATAATTGAATCATCTGAACATTCAAGATGAACGTTTTGCAGCATCACACCACACCACGATGATCCTGTGTGCATTTGGGAGGAAAGTGCATCATGGACAGAAATTTGGGTTGTTTGAAATTCCACAAAATAGGACATTGTATTGTTATGATTATCCCCATGTTGAAAATATAGAGGAAGCTACATACTAGAAGGCCAATGTATCCTAAGAACCTGGGAACACCTGTATTCTTCCGCAGACAAAATGCCAGTTTTGAATTAACAGCAGAACCAACTCTCATTCCTTCATTTTGATCATCAATGCCATATCACCTGCTGGGTGACAAGTCGTGACCCAGCAGTGGAGCTAAAAAGTAAGTTGAGCATTACGGTTACACCTAAGCTCAATCATTGCCTGTGGATTGAACACAGGTGACTAAGGGGAAAAACCCATCGCCCGTTCCATTGTTATATGAAACTAATCATCTGCCCTCTGGGTTTCTTAAATGCCATTTAATTGTACTTGACTCTATAGATGGAAATATTGCCTACCCAAACATCGACACATTCGTCCTGCCAGGACCTCTCAGAAAGAAAAAGCTTAAGTGTCTGACTCTTGCTCTCAGCTGAGGTCATGATCTCACAGTCCATGAGTTTGAGCCCCACTTCAGTTTCTGCACTGATGGTGCGATGCCTGCTTGGGATCTGTCTCTCCTCTCTGCCCTTCCCCTACTTGTTCTCTCTCTCCTCTCTCTCAAAATAAATAAATAAACTTTCAGAAACAAAGAAAGAAAGAAAGAAAGAAAGAAAGAAAGAAAGAAAGAAAGAAA
>NW_024412376.1:49687117-49699176 GCF_014898765.1 Herpailurus yagouaroundi | reverse complement strand
AAGAAAGAAAGAAAGAAAGAAAGAAAGAAAGAAAGAAAGAAAGAAAGGAGCCTAAACCCAAACACTCCTCTACCCTCTTTTTTATAAACACAGTTTAGTCCCTCAATAATTGAAAAGACTAAATGAGAGGATTCAGACATTCAATTCTAGAATGAATTCATGTCTTCTCCAGTTGTCAAAACAAACCATTTGAAACTTTTTAAATTAAGGTATATTTGTTACACCTCAGGTATTTTGTTAAATCCAACATTCTTGCTGATAATGTATTCACTTCAGATATATTCTGGACATGATTCTGAGGGAGATCAAATGTGCAGTAGAATCAGTAAATATTAATATTTACTAAGTTAAAAGAACACCTGGTAGGCTGAAAAGTCAAGCCAAAGAGACAGAAAAATTGATCCTCTGTCATCTTCTTGGCAATCATTATAGGAGGAATCCCTGTCTGTGTTTACTTTTCCTAAATCCAGCATATTATACTCCCTGTTTTCAAACCTCTTACAGATCTCTGTTATGAGAAGTACACCCATTAAAATCAAAGCAAATGAAAACAACTGTTAAATCTTGCTGTGGACTACATTAAAACCTAAGAATATGACTTTATCATTATGTCATGTTTAAATTTGATATTGATCTGGGTAGATATCATCAAGGAGAATTATGCTCAATTCTTAAAATTTGGGATGCTTACAAGGCAGGAGTGGGGAGGGGCACCTGAGTGGCTCAGCCAATTAAGTGTCCAACTTTAGCTCTGGTCGTGATGTCACAGTTCATGGGTTCAAGCCCCACGTCGGGTCCTGTGCTGACAGCTCAGAGTCTGGAGCCTGTTGCAGGTTCTGTTCTCCCTCTCTCTCTACCCTACCCCAGTCACACTCTGTCTCTCTCTCTCTCTCTCTCAAAAATAAATAAACATTGAATAAAAAAGGCAGGAGTGGGGAAAGCATACAATAGGTAAAGAGGGAGGATCTACGTTTGCGGCATGAGAAGAGACACCAGGGTGAGAAGGGACAAGGAGGGCCAAAAGCAGTTCGGCAGGATAATCACTGTCATTTTGGAGCATCGCACTAACAACTGTACTTTCATCATCTCTGAGCCTTACATCAACCTGCAAGGCCAATATCATAATCCCCATTTTATTAATGAGAAAATAGAGGCTCGGGCAATTTAGATAAGGACCAAGGTCAAATACTTGTGCCAGAGTCATGTTTAAACAAGAGCCCATCTAATACCAAAGCCCAAATTTGTCTCAGTAAGCCACAGACAGAGAAGCCCTGAACATCTCAAATGACTGTTTATGGAGATTAAATAGATAATGGAAAGCCATTGGAGATTTCCGACAAAGGAGTGCAAACATCGGATCTATGCTTGCGGAAGATTCTCTGACAGAAAGGAGTGACTGAAGGGAATCACGGTTACAAAATCTCTTAAGAGCAAGGGGTTATTAGGGGCTGGATGAGGTCACGAGAGCATGCAAGAAAAGGCAAGGGCAGGTGGAACGTGAGGCATTCAGGAGGAGAGGCAGCGAAACGTGGAAACTCATTAGTCAGAAATTATCTCTACAGATCTGGCTCCCACAGGCTGCGCCTGAGATATGTCAGATCCTCGTGCTGGTCCATGCAAGTCTACAGACTGAGGTAGATTCCTTGACATCCCCTCATAATAACAAAAATGGTATTATTGGGTGCTTACCGTACGTTATATCTCTGATAAGCCTAGTAAATGTATCATCGCACTTAATCCTCCCAGCTGGAAACAGGCATCATTATCAGTGCATTTATGGATAAAGAAACTGAGGCTCCTAGTTAAGTTGCTAATAATACTCCAGCCATTTTTCATCCTAGAGTGTGATTTTACTCCTAATTATAATAAAAGCTACCGTGCAGACTCCAGCCGTGGTTAACGATAACCATTTCAAAGCCTTACGTTAACTATAGAGCTGGACTTACAGCTCCAGAAACTGATCTAAATCCTTCAAATTCCAAATCCAAATTCCTTCAGTACATCTTCAAAAACCCAGTCAAGAGGTCCAAAGTTGAAGAATTGGCCAACTCAGGTGTATCAGGCTCCCTATTGATGAAAATCCTTTTGCTGTGAAACAACAGAAGAAGAGGAGGAAGAAGAGGAGGAGGAGGACACATCAACTTAATCTCCACATTCTACAAAGTCAAAAAACATGTTGGTGCCAGAGCCAGGCCCTGGGCCACCTGAGCTACTCCTCTTGGGAGAGATCGCCTCCCCATTTCCCATGTGCCCTGGCCAGGGCACCACGAAGAGACTGCCTGAGTCCCCTGAGAAAATAAATATCAAAAGTAAGATATGAATTGTTGAGAGCAAGAGCAAGATATTTGGATTCTTGCAGTATTTTATGTTTTCATCCTAGAGTGTGATTTCACTCCTAATTATAATAAAGCTAAACACACTGCAGCCCATGCAGATTCAACCCAACAATTATTTATCAACCACATGCTATATGGGTAAATTGCTAAGCACTATGAAGAATAGAGAGATTTGCAAATTTGTGGAAGGTGGCCCCTGCCTCCAATAAGCTTACTGTATAGGATATAGGATGTATAAACCATGCTCAGGTAGTAACATCAAATACTGTAAGGCAAAGGCCATGAGCGAAATCAAGATCGACCAGTTCAGTTAAAAGATGCCACTTTCAGATGGTCTTCTGTGCACATCTCACTTCCTGTTTTCATAATCTGAAAAAGTACTACCGTGGAAGAATGTATTCATGGTGTGGCACCGCATGTGTTTGCATTTTCCAGAATAAACATCGCAGTTGCTTCAACGGTTCTTTACATAACATGGCTTAAAGACACATTGGTGCACTTGAGAAATATTGGGGCTGGCCAATAAACAAGGTGCTCAACATGTAAATAGTAATAACAACAACAACAACAATAAAAGCATGATCCTTGGCGCCCAAGACCTTCCCAGTGGCCTCGGGCAGAAAGACAGGAAGAGAAACTGAGGCAATGAGGTGGGCTCGCCCCGGGCAGCACAGCGCTGAAGGAGTTCGGAGCAAGGATCTGGTCAGGGTCACTTTTCACACTCTGGGTTTGTCTGTGACTGTGTCCGAATGTAAGACATAAAAGAAAATGCAACATTCAAGGACACCTTGAGATGGACACACTAGCCAAAATTTACTTTTCTCTGTCATCTGAGCTTCAAAGACTTCATGGGAGTTGAACAGGCAGAAATGGCCAGGTCAAGGAGCGGGAGCAGTGAACGAAACCACCCGAGCAGAGCCCGAACCAATCCAGCCACCCCTGCTCTGGGTTCATTTCCAGCTTCTGAGCGGTCAGCCTCTGGTGCCCCTTTCTTCAGCAATTTCACTTCTCCTCCTTCCGAAGAGACTCAAGCCCAACCACACAGTCAATCTGTTCTCAGCCCCCAAGACCTCCAGGTTCTCACATTCTATGGCAAGAACCTACTTGGCATACTATGGCAATATCTTGTATTTCTCATATTTCTAGTGCAATTTCTCATCTTATACTTTCTTGAAATTTTGCTTTCTCTTCCCTTTGGCTGTTACGAGCCTTTTATTGCTACTCTTTCTCTATCATGTCAATGCTGTTGTTTTCACTATTCTGTCTGACTGCTTCTCTCCTAACTTCCAGACATCATCCCAGGATGACCTACACAGACTTACCTTCACTCTTAGAGCTGTATCATAGGCCCCTTCTGCGGCTTTGGACCCACACATCCAACGGCCCATTGGCCATCAATAGATTTCTTCCCAAGGAAGCTCAAGCAGAACATGTTTCTCAAATCTATTGCTCCTAAATTTCCTCTCTCGTCAAAGAATTATCTGCCAAGTCACAATGGTAACAATCTGGAAATGGGACTGGATTCCTCCTTCTTTCTCCATCCATCCCAAAGTTCTGTTGGTGCTAGTTCCATAATAAGTGGAGAATCTGACCCCACCTTCCTGTCTTTACTGTCACCACCTTACATCAGGTCATCACCCCTGTTCACCCAAACAACTGTGTCATCCATTCACCGGTCTCCATGCCTCACCATTTCCAGTCTGTCTTCCTTACGGAAACCAGAGTGATCCTTCTAAATGACATTACTCATCACCTACTGAAACATCTTTATTGGTTGTCCATGCCTTCAAGATGAAGGCAAAGCCCATAGTTTGGTGAATGGTGGCCCCCGTTCACTTCTAGCATTAGCTCATGCCATCCTCGCACACACCCCACACTCCAGCCACACCAAACTACGTGCCACTCCTGAGTGAGCCAAGATCTTTTAGGCCTCTGTGTTTTCCCGCAAGCTTTTTCCTCTACATGGAAGCCACTCCTCTCTCTGTTTCTACCTGGTTTTTTTTATTATTGTACACCAAGAATGTACCCAAGGCGGGTGCCTGGGTAGCTCAGTCAGTTGAGCCTCTGACTCTTGATTTCAGCTCAGGTCATGATCTCACGGTTCGTGGGATCGAGTCCTGAGTCAGGCTCTGTGCTGATAGCACAGAACCTGCTTGGGATTCTCTCTCCCTCTCTCTTTGCCCCTCCCCTACTCATGCTCTCTCTCTCTTTCTCAAAATAAATAAACTTAAAAAAAAAAAGGATGTACCCAAGTGATAACCCCTTCTCTGTGCTGTCCCCTCCCCTTGGGACCTGTGTACTTTGTTGCTGGCCTACATGTCAGCTGCCCTGATGCTTTCCTTAGCCCGCAAGCAATATGTATTAACTTATGCCTAGCACAGTAACTGGCACATATCAGACACTCGATAAATGCTTGCCAAGATAATGACTAAACAAACACACTATTCTTCATCTACATGGTTTTCACACTCTGGCTTTCTCTTGCTTGTTGTAGCCTATGAGATATGTCATCTCCCCATGAAAATGTGTGCTGAGGATTAAACATAACATTATAGAGTTAGTCCAACCAGCCACATTCACTGACCCTTTGTGGGTCAATATTCAAGATCCGCAACACAAGGCTTGCATTTACCTTACTGTCAAATAAAATCCCAGATTTTCTTTGATTTGGTTTGTATTCTTGGTAATAAATTTATAAACACCATTTTTTTTCACTCTCCTGTTTATGACCTTTTTTTTTTTCTTTTTACGTTTGATACTTTTATTCCATTAGTAAACCTTACTCATTTAGACCAATAATTCTATCTTAGATTCTGAATCTGGTATTGCTAATCTCAAAGTTAAGACATTTGCATATTGGGCAACCATTTTTTTTATGTACTAATCCAAGTTGTTAGGAAAACAAAAGCAAAAGAAAACAAAACCAAGAAACAGAATCCTGAAGGATGCCACTAAATAACTACCTCCAGGTTTACACGCTAACCCACTAATCCTATTTCTTGGGGTAAAATTCTTTCATCTCCTGGTTACAGCCCACTAGCTGTGGGTATCCTGAAAAACCCTCTAAGATGGTTTGCCTGGAGGTGCCTGGGTGGCTCAGCTGGTTTAGTGTCCAACACTTGATTTTGGCTCAAGTCATGAACTCACGTTTCGTAAGTTTGAACCCCACGCTGGGCGCCATGCTAATAGTGTGGAGCCTGCTTGGGCTTCTCTGTCTCTCCCTCTCCCTATGCCCCTCCCCTTCTCTCTCTCTCTCTCTCTCAAAATAAATAAGTAAACATAAAAAAATGGTTTGCCTATAGCATTTCTCTTATCTACTTCCCTTAGTTCTATCAAATGGTATTCAAGGTTAGTTTAACATCACTTGTTTTTGGCAAACTGAGACACCCATCCATGTGTTCATCTCTAAAACTGTTTGGAGGTTAACATCAAGTTTACCCACTGATGCCCTGAGAGCCCACGTCTTCCCACTTTCTAAAAGTCAGCACATTTTTCCTCTTCTGCAACCCCTCCTCTGAGGTCACCAGTAGTATGCTCCATGACCATTTCTTCAAGAACGGTCAGCATGGTGGGATGTGGGTCCTCTGGGTCAATACCTTGAAACTCATTTAGCACAGAGATCCTCTTGCTGTCTCTTAGTTCCCTCTTCCCCCAGCATTTTCCCACTCTTCTCAGTTTCAACACTGATTACCTTCATAGGATGGAGAGGAGAAAATTCAGAATTGTGCCCTGTGAATTCCATTTGGTCATCAGATCAACATTGAACCATTTGCCCCAGGCGTTGTGACTGCCCAACCTCGCCATCCTTGCTCCAGGCAAAGTGGAACAGTCTGTTAGTGTGTGTGTGTGTGTGTGTGTGTGTGTGTGTGTGTGTGTCTGGATTAACTCAACATTTGGTTCAGGCTACTTTGGAGCAGGCTTCTCACTTGTACCTATTCTACAAACTTTATTTGGAATTGTTCTCTGTCTTTCTGAAATTCAGCTTTCCTAACACTACATTTTCCTAACATTACATTTCCTGACACTTTTTTTTAGTTGTTGGTTAATTAACCTTCCTTCCCTCTTTTGTATTGTCCTTTTAAAGGAAGCATCCCTCCTATGCTCCTTTCCAGTTCTGTCAGCCCCTATTTCTGTAACTCCAGCATGTTTCATTCACACTTCTGCTAAGCCTAAAATGGTAATATATCGAACATGCATCAGGCACCTCCCTCCACTGATCTTCTCAGCCACTACAGATTTCAGTTTTTGTAAACCATTAGCACATGCTGGAAATCTACTCTTACACAAGCTCCGCAGAATTTCTCATCCTGCTCGGGCAGGTCCCTGACCTGAGAATCTGGAGAAAATCATGTTCTAAAGAACTTGTTCTAGGTCATTATCCTTCACTTAAACTTAGATCCCCTCCTTGACCCTAAGCCACACTTTATATTCTACAAGCTCTCTGTATCTTACCTGCTACCAAATATCACATACATCTCATCTTGAGACAAAAAGTGGAAGACTAATGTTCACAGGATAGCAAAATACATTGTCTTAATTCCCCAAAGAAAGCTACTGGATGAATTTTATTTTCCCTTGTATCCCAGATGTCATTTGGAGCATCAGATCGTCACCGCACCCCATGGATAAGAATAAAATCCACAAACTAGGTTCGAGCCTACATTACTCCTTCAGAGGAAGCCTCCCTATGATTAGCCGCAACATCTCGGGACATTTCACAGCAAATCTTGGTTCCAAGTTTTTACTTCTACTGCACTCAATTTATGGATAACCTGACCAACCTGTGGCACAGTTAACTTTTCCTGGTTTTCACCGAAAACAAACAAAATTGCCGTAAGATATTCATGTGAGGCAGCTGTACCCTTCTTGGCGTCTAGCCCCAGGATGAAGCCACCTAGAGAAGAGAGTGAAAGGTAAGAGAAGACAGGAGGCCTGGAGCCTGAGATCCTGTGTCTGAGGCCCGCTCTGCCTCTGGACCCTCGCTAGGTGGTGTTATATCTTCTCATTATGTGGGCCTATTAACTTCAGCTATAACTATAGTGGATACATTCCTCAACTCCTCTTTATCTCCGTCACAAGCTGCCCAGGTCCCATGCGCTACCCCAGTCTGTGACACGATACAACGTGTTAGGTTTAATATTCCACACCACACACGCTTCATATAAGAAGAATCCGATTTAAGGACTGGTCTTCAGCTGCCCGTTTACACATTATCTCTTTTGGTCAAGTGCTCCTATAAATGAATGGTCACATTTATTACAGGTTTTGGCTGTTCGTTTTGTTTTGCTTCTCCCAACGTCCTCAGAAAGTAATTTTAACTTCAGTCTTGAAGATATCATGTGGTTGCCTCCATTTACCACCCACAAGGGGCTGAACTAAATGTTCCTTAAGGTCCTTTCCAGCAGTCAAATTTATGGCTCTATGTGAGAACCAGTTTCACTATCTGCCAGAGATTACACATAAATGTTCTTCTTTCATCCGAGCTTCTGTCGGGTGGGACACCCTCTAAATCTAAAAGCAAAGCTGGGGCGCCTGGGTGGCGCAGTCGGTTAAGCGTCCGACTTCAGCCAGGTCACGATCTCGCGGTCCGTGAGTTCGAGCCCCGTGTCGGGCTCTGGGCTGATGGCTCGGAGCCTGGAGCCTGTTTCCGATTCTGTGTCTCCCTCTCTCTCTGTCCTTCCCCTGTTCATGCTCTGTCTCTCTCTGTCCCAAAAATAAATAAACGTTGAAAAAAAATTAAAAAAAATTAAAAAATAAAAGCAAAGCCATTTTAGTTGGAATCCTTTTAGAACAAATACAGGAAGAAAAGTACCTAAATATGTTCCTTTTGCTGTGAGAATGGAGAAACGGAAGTGTCAGCTCTCTTAAACATATAATTTTTACTGTTGGGGAAATTATTTCATACTCTTGATTTCCTACAGAGATAGATTGTAATAAGCATTCAGAGTAACAGACATGATGCTAACACTAAGAGCAGCATAATAAACTCGCAGGTGACTGAGATCTTGTTTGATTCATCTTACTCTAAACCTCATATCTTTTATTGAGCCCCAAATCCCACCGATAAAATGAATCGATAATGCAACACCTGATTGAAGGAAGGAAATGTGGAAATGCCATGTTCCACACCTAGAAAAATCCTGCAGCTGTGGGACAGGGCGGCAGTGTGCACGTTCTTTCAAGTATGTGGCTTTTCACGTCAAAAGGAGAGGAAAACATGGGGTAGTGTGTGTGTCTCCCTTGCTTCTAACTGTCACCAAGGCAGAGCCATTGAGGCTGATCCTGGCTGACAGTGGCAGCATATTGCTTGCTGAACCGTGATGATACAATTCAGGGAGAACCTCTGTAGCCCTCATTATCTGCTGCTGTACTCGCTCAATGCTGCCTCTGCTCCCTTCAGAATGAGGGGGAATTATTAAATATAATTCTACTAATTATGGCGTGGTATAAAAGTTCATGGGTCCAGAATCAGTGCCCCAAAGGAAGTACAACATGAGGTAAAGATTGGAGGGCTTTTATGGCAGTGCTTGAAGATAATTATAGGGATAGAAACCAATTCCAGGGAGAGAAAAAAATTCAGCCAAGCCCAGACTGTTTTCATAATGCGGCATAGCTCCCTCTTAACGTGAAACATTAACAGCTTTTCCCCGAGGGGGAAAATTCTCAATGTCAGTCTCCTGGACTAAGAGACTCCGACTTAGGGCATCAGGCAGCAAGTGGGAACTCAAAACCCTCAAGTGCCTGTTCACAATTTTCCATCCTTTTGCCAAGGCAGCCAGGATGTGGCATACCTTATTGTACAGCAGATTCACCAGCAGCAAATAGACAGTAAAAGTATCAGACCCCTTCAGTGTATGTTGCATTTTACAAAGGCGATGTTACCTGTGGATTGTTCACAATGTAACAACATAGAACTAAAAGTAGATATTGTGAATGATGATACTGACTCATCAACGTGCACTGGAACACTTAATGTGCAATCAGTTAAATATCCAAGAATTTAGTCCTTCCCTTTAGAATATGATGAACCAGAATAATTACATTAACAAACATTCTGAAGCAGGCTCACTTCACTTCTACGAAAAAGGATTATGAGTACATTTGAGATGGTCTTGTTAATGGCGTGGGAGTGGGCAATAAAGCTCCTTGAGAGCATCTGTCATTCTTCGGCAATAACAGACTCTAGGTTTTTATTTTGCCACCTAAGATTTCTCTGATTTTCTTGGATTCAGAGGAACAGCCCTGGGCATAGGTAGCTATTACCTGGATGCATCCTTGTGAAATCCACACCCTAAAAATAGCTCTGGAACAGTTGTTCAAATCTGTGGCAACCTAACAGAAAATCAAGAATCTAGGCAGAAGAGTATTTGTATGAGTGTTTCCTAAAATATAGGATATGTATTCACAATAGCCTTAACTAAGGTAGAAGATAGTTTTCAGGAGTAAATAGATGTAAGACAAGGACCTAAATATCAATGAATCACAAAATGAGAAAGCTGGTTTGGGTTTTTTTGTTTGTTTGTTTTGGGGGGGTTGGGGGTTTTTTGTTTGTTTGTTTGTTTGTTTGTTTTCCATCCATGAACCCATTGTACATAACAAAGGACAGAGTCCGGGGCACCTGGGTGGCCCAGTAGGTTAAGCATCCAACTCTTGATCTCGGCTCAGGTCATGATCTCACAGTTCGTGAGGTCAAGCCCCCCTTTGGGCTCTGCGCTAATGGCCTCTCAGCCCCTCACCCGCTTGTGCTCTCTCTCTCTCTCTCATTCAAAATAAATAAATGAACTTTAAAAAAAAAACTTCAAAAACAAAAAAGAGGGTCTCAGTTTGGGGCTTCTCTTTCATACTTCTTTAAAACTTGCTAATCTTTCATTTTATCAACAGATAGCAGCCATCAGGTATCAACTTGAAACTTAACAACCTGTTTTGTCTTCATCATATGTACTTTCACAGTGGCTTTACATTTATGGTAGCTATGATTATCGTTCTGGTTATGACAGCAATACAAAGTTTCTCCTTCAATATATTTAATTTTTTTTTTAGATTTTTTTTTAGGGGGAAAAACTGTTCAGTGAAAAATAATGCAGGGGCTCTGTGGGTTTGACAAAAATAGTGAACGCGGTAGATGGTACCTGAAGTTTGGTAAAGATGGCAATGCCCACTGGCCTCTATGTACTAGATGCCCATAGTTCCCCTGCTCCCCACTACTGTGACATCCAAAAATGGCTCCAGATATTTCCAAATGTCCCCCGAGGGGGTGGAGGGTGGTGCAGAATCATTCTGGGCTGGAAGTCACTGATTTAGAGCAGGATGGTCTCTGCGTACTTGTTTTAGAAGGCAGACTGGGAATAGTGTCAGGCTTTGTAAAAGTGACAGCTTGGAGAAGTCGAGGGGTGAAAGCGTATCATAAAGGGGTACGTTAAGTCCGAGAATGTTGGGTGGATGCATTTTAATAAAGAAACAGATTCCCTCTGAGGGTTTCTCCTACCCACTGGTTCATTCAAATATATTAATTTCAGCCATTCTACTTCTAATAAAGAATGCCAGATACGAATCCCAAAAACAAGGTTACTGACGTTCTTTGCCTTTGCAATTCATTTCTCGGTCCAACCAGACTGCAGAAGGGTTTGTGAACCTTCAGGGGAAAAAACACAAGCTCAGGCCTGCCAATCTGGCATGCCTCAGTGGGCTGAACTGGCCTGGCTATTTTATGAGGTGTTTGGCAGCCTGAGTATTTAATTTCATTCTTTTATTTTATGTTTTGGGTGCATACACCCAGAGGCCTTTGGACAATTGCCTCTTTTTTAATAAAGCTAATAAATGCCCAGAGGAAATTTACCTATATCTAAACTGACATAACAAAGCTGATACTTCAGAGGGGTCAGGCATGAGAGATTCCAGCAATTTATACAAACGGAGGAAGCTGGCATGCATTTGGACTGCCTGGAGTTATTACTCAGGCACTGGCAGCCTTCCAGGCTGTTCATAATTTTAAATAAATTCTGATCTTGGTGATGTATACTTATTGATCAAGTTCTCAGAAAGTCATCACCATGTACTCTTTGACTACATATTGATCTGAAATCTCTACAGTTCCTGAGAGAGGTCTGGCATGGCATCAGCCCCTATCTATACTGTAATTCATCCTTCTATTCGAATCAAGCCTGCGGAAGTGACTCCTTCTCTTCCACTTATCGTGGAATGATACCTGGATAGCAGCTCCTATCCTGGGAGATAGGATTCTTAGGTTCTGTATCTCAATTCGTCACCAATCACTTTTGGTTAGCTCCTGTCAGAAATTCTCAGTTTCTCCTTAATATTAACAAAGTAAATGGTATTGTTTATGGATAAGAAACCCTTGGTTTTTTCATTTCAAATTCCTGCTCGAAAATATGCCACCTTCTCACTTCAAGATGCTGCTGCGTCTCACTTGGAACTCTTTCCGCCCAAATCATTAGAAAAGTTTGGCTGGGGACGCCTGGGTGGTTCAGTCGAGTAAGTGTCTGACTTCGGCTCAGGTCATGATCTCGCAGTTCATGAATTCGAGCCCAGTGTTGGGCCCTGTGCTGACAGCTCAGAGCCTGGAGCCTGCTTCAGAATCTGTGTCTCCCTCCCTCTCTGCTCCTCCCCTGCTTGCACTCTGTCTCTCTCTCCCTCAAAATGAAATAAACAAGAAAGAAGGAAGGAAGGAAGGAAGGAAGGAAGGAAGGAAGGAAGGAAGGAAGG
>NW_024412376.1:49603953-49687107 GCF_014898765.1 Herpailurus yagouaroundi | reverse complement strand
AGGAAGGAAGGAAGGAAGGAAGGAAGGAAGGAAGGAAGGAAGGAAGGGGGGGTTGGATGGCCAGCAGGTAGCTTTACAGCATCTGAGAGACAAAAGAATGTAAGCCTGATCTGCTGGTCACGTGCCTGCTAATCACTGGCCCTCTGACTTTCCAACAATGGGTCACATTACTTTTGAGCCCTACTCCAAACCCAGATGCTCAAATCTCCCTGTCCTCTCCTTTGCTCCATCCTCACAATCTATAATTATGTCAATTCTCCTTACCTTCAGCTCTTTGGATTTTGTTTGGTGATGGTGGCAGATAGGATATTGGCTCCCCAAAGATATTCGTGTCCGAAGTCCCGGAACCTATGATCCATAACATTACATAGCAAAATGGCACTCTGGAATTAAAGTTGCTCATCCGCCCACCTTGATCTAAAGGCATCATGTCGGTTGTGTAGGTGGGGACACCTTGTGCAAACACAAGAGTCCCTTGAATGTGGAAGAGGTAGGTAGAAGACTCGTGTCTAAATGATACTATGTGTGAAAGAATTGATACGCCATTGTTGCCTCTGAAAATGGAAGGAGACTACAAGTCTGGAACGCTAGAAAAGGCAAAGAAACAGATTTGCCCTCAGAGTCTCCACGGAGGAATGTAGCCCAACCAACGCCTTGATTAGAGCCCAGCAAGACTCGGATTATACTTCTCACCTACAGGTCTATAAGGTGATACATTTACATTGTTTTAAGTCACTAAATGTGTGCTAATTTGTTTGGTACAGTAGCCCTAGGAAATGAGACAGAGCTGTTACTCCCAAAAAGAGCGAGTACTCACACAGAATGATTTGTGAAAGCCCTCTGATTCTCTAGCAGCTACAGATGGAAAGAAAAAAATGGGCTGGAATGACATAACAGTGACTCTTCTGGGACCTGGAGTCTACCCTGTCCCAGGATGGCTCCACCTGTCAGATCTATTTCCACTTCATGCTCCCTTTTAGCTCAAGTCCAGACTCCCTCTGCTCCCCAAATTTCCAGCCTCAACCATCCCCACCCTTCCAATTCAAGAGAAGAGAAACACATTTCTAGAATATTCAATAGTACTTAATAGGCATTTAACGTTTTTCTTTTTACCATCAACACTCCCATTTGTGATGCTTCTCCACCTACTCCTATCTCCTGTATCTTTCTACCGTTAGTGATGAAGTTCTACAGTAAAAACATGTTTGGGAATCTTTGGGAGTTATGTATGGCCACCAGTACTGTGTAGTCTAACAGTTTTGTTCAGTCAGCCGCTCAGCAAACCTGGAACGTGTACATGGCGCTGAGGAGACGCAGGGACGAATAAAACGGTCTCCCCATTGAAAGAATTCACAATCTAAGACGGCACAGGATAGGAGAAACGTTCATTCATGCCACCAACACTGCACCCATAGCTTACATCAGACACACACTTAACTAGAACGCAAGACAGAACCACAACTTCTCTAACAGAGCCACAAAAAAAGTGACAGAGAACAAAAGCTCACAAAGCGACAGCAATACAGGAACACGGCCCCTCTCAAAAACCCAGGGAACTGTTATTGAAAACACACTCATGAGCCAGAAAGAGAAACAGAAAAAGGGAAAATAAGCCTCATGATCAAAAGATATGTAACAAGTCGTGGACGCTGAAACTCGAGTGTTTTGCAGGTAGGAGGGCCTCCTGCGCCTTCATTTGGTGCCCAGCGTCCTGTATTTTATGCTCTAAAATACTCGCTTGTCTTCAAAAACCCACAGGTGATTGAAAAGAGCAAATTAGAAAGGAGAAACTGCTAAAGATAGTCACGCAGTTAGCAACCTGAGCAACAGGACTGGGCAGCAGCAGAAAAAGGAACAGACAGACAGATGGTCAAAGCAAACCTCAGCAAAGCGGGGCCAGTTGTGCCACAGGCTTGCCACGGGTGCCAACCAATGAACCCCAAGACCACCCTCCACACACGTGCCACACGCTCCCTCGGTTTCCAAGGATTCTGGCTTTCCTGGCACGTGTTCAAATTGGGCTCCGCATATTTTATTTAGGAAAGCAAGGAAGTGTGCGAGCACGTGGACACAAACTCCATCACACATTGTTACGACCTTTCAAACTCCGGTGCCTTCTGGAGGACGGTGTTTCACTGTCCCACGAGGCGAGTACCCACGGATCATAGACAACCAAGGAGCAATGGCGGTGGGCCCGTGCAAATGGAAAAGGAAGATCCGGTCCAAGACTAAACTATACCCTGTCACTGTGTCAGAAGCTAAAGAACAAGCATATCCCTGGGTATCAGTGTCTGCTCTCAGAAAAATCACGATTCAGAGGAAAACTATTTCACCAGTCACCGGCGCTGGGAGCTCATTTACAAAGGCCATGTCTAAAGTATAACTCTATTGTAAAACAAAACAGAACAATTTTTCATCACCAATACCTGACATTTCAGGATGGTTCTTGCTCTGCTTTCACTAATGGCACTCAGGGTAGCTCTGTTTTTCATAGTTTCCTCTATGATGAGAATGCTCATAACTTGAAAAAGTTCCTGGGTAACGCTGTGGAGACGGATTTTCTAGCGAGTCAGGGAACAGAGGGCTGTCTTCAGCTCTTTGCCTTTATTTAAATCTAAGTCATTGTACCGGCCTACCTTTTATGAGGAACAAATAAAGTCATAAATAATATCAGGGCATTCTGGAAAAGTAAGTCGCTATGAAATCCCATAACGGGGGAATCCACCGCTCCCTGCTTCAAAACGGGTTAGGAATATGCACTTCTGATGGTGGTCTGGCTCCTTCCGCAGAGTGCACAAACCACAGTATGCACAAAGTGAACTTTGCACGTGTTCTGCCTGTGCCAGAGAAATAAACAAACACCAACTGACAGGTCCAGAGTGCCTCTCTAGTATCACCGGTCTTCGGGATCCCCACATACAAAAAATGAGCAAACTCCTTCATCATTATTTTTCCTCTCTGTTGCCCCAATCTGAATCAAGAACTAGTAAACAATAGGACAGACGGTAGTTAACACTTGTAGTGAATGTAACACAATGTATAAACTTGTCAAATCGCTCTGCTGTGCACTTGAAACTAATGTAACATTGTGTGTCAACTATACTCAAATTAAAAAAAAAAATTAGGGGCACCGGGGTGGCTTAGCTTGTTAAGCGTCAGACTCTTGAATTCGTCTCTCCTCACGATCTCACAGTTCTTAGGTCTTAAGCTGACAGTGCACAGCCTGCTTGGGATTCTCTCTGGTCTCTCTCTGCGCCTCCCCTCCTTGTACTCTCTCGCTCTCTCAAAATAAATAAACTATTAAAACACTTTGTTTTTTTATTTCAAAGAACTAGCAAGCAATAAAAATAGCTAATAGGTGTAGACCACTTACTCTGTTGAGGCATCTTATAAGAGTTATCTCATTTAATCTTCACAAGATCTCTATTCTAGAAACGTTATCATACCCATACTACAGATCAGGAAACTGTGACTTGGAGGGGTTAAGCAGCTTGCTCACAGTCGCACAGGTAGGAACTGGAGGGATCAATCACCCAACACACCCTCTCTTCACCACCACAGTATAAGTGACTATGAACATTTTGGACACTGGACAACAGCATGAGTTACAATTTATAAAACCTAGGCAACTGGCAACAACTTGAACATTCGTCTCCATCTCTGCTACAGTGTTTACATGCTCTAAGAGGATTTACATGCTCTAAAGTGATTCATCTTTAAAAAGAGGTCAATTTGCTGAAAGAAGGGAAAAGGGGATGAAACAAAAAATGCGCAATAGGAAAAACATGCTAACTCAGTCATTCTCAAGCTCTTTTTGCTCTCAAAACTGACCTGGATTTTTTTTTTTTTTTAAGAGGGAGCCTTTCCCGTTGTTTTTTTTTTTTTTTTTTTTTTAATTCTATGCTATCTCATTGTTTTCTTGTACATTTCACCCAAGGCATTGCGTCACCTCCATCAATAACTATTAATGGTGTCTGCCATGCTACACTCCCAAGGTAACCAACTGAAAGACTTGTTGGAAAGAGCACGAACTGATCATTTTTCCGGTAAAAAATAAAAATAATAATAATAATAATAAAATACTGGGGCGCCTGGGTGGCTCAGTCGGTTAAGCGGCCGACTTCAGCTCAGGTCATGATCTCACGGTCTGTGAGATCGAGCCCCGCATCGGGCTCTGTGCTGACGGCTCAGAGCCTGGAGCCCGTTTCAGATTCTGTGTCTCCCTCTCTCTCTGCCCCTCCCCTGCTCATGCTCTGTCTCTCTCTGTCTCAAAAATAAATAAACGTTAAAAAAAATTTATTAAAAAAATAAATAAAATACTGTTCTAAGTCCTAACTAAATGGAAAGGTTTTATTTTTAGAAGAAATAAATGTTGGTGGAAATAGCACTAACCCCAGGAATCAGAAATCCCAAATTCTGGCCAGACTTCCATCGCTCAAGAGCCATCTCTCCTTGGAGAAAATGCACCATCACCTTCTTTATTCTCAATTTCTCTCTGTGAAAATGGGAATTGTAACTATGCCCTCACTATCTCCCACATTCGTTATAAAAATCAAATGAATATAATGTGCTCCGCACCTACAAAACCCTATACAGTGTGAGGCAGTATGATGACGATATACTAAAAATGGTGTAAGAAGCAAAAATGGGGTGCAAATGTGCCAAGGGAGTCATAAGTAATGAGTCTTCCTGGGAACTGAACTATTACATCAATTATAGCCGTAAGCTATCGGTCTATGGAGTCGTACCTACTACCCTGTATTTCACGGGACAGCCTTTCACACGTCGGGAAAGAGTCTTCAGGTTCTAGCAGGCCTTCTCTTCTCTTGGCTAAATGTGCAGAGTTCCCCCAATTATTCCTCACGGGATGCGATTTAGAAGAAGACTTTTATCTTCTGTCTTTTCATTCAGTTTAGTCAGTGCCACACTTAAAGTGGATGCAATACTCCAGATACCACAGGTATTACTGTCAACTTTGATCTACATTACGTAACTGCATGAAATGCAAACTTCCGTTGCCTTTTGTTGGAGCGGACTGAGCGTCCCAGGTGTTTTCATCATGTGTGTTTGCCCAACGATACTTACAAAACTCTTTTTGTGTTAAGCGTTAAAACCTTTTATTCTCTTGAAATATTACTTTGTTGAGTTCTGCCTAGCTTTCCAATCTGATAAAATCATTTTGAATGATGATTCGCATCCATCATATTATCTGTCTCTCCCAGGTTCTGTCAGCCACAAATTTGATAAGCAAAACTTTTATGTCTTAATCCAAGTCATAGAGGTTCTTTTTTTTAATGTTCAGGACAGGTTTTAAACAAAATTTAAACAGGTTTAAAGCTCTTTTAGAAAGTTTCTAAATACTGCTTTCCAGGTGAATGAGTTACTCATTAGACAAAATTCTTTGGGAATAGATCTCAACTAGCCACGAATCTCCCTACTTTCATGGTGCATTTCTAGAACTGTGTTGAACATCCACATCTCTGACGGGTTTTCCCATTTTGTAAATACAGATGTCATTTTCCCATGTTTAATCTTTTGGATCTTCTTTATTTCTCCATGGTTTTAAAAGAATCACCCAAAACAAAAATCCACTATTACGTGGGCTAGGTTTTTTAAGTGGCCTGGGATAGTAAATAATAATAAATGATCAAACTCAAGGTTCTATTTTTGAGTAGTCAGAGACTATCAAATTATTTTCCTTCTACCTCGGGTTGCAACTACCTGTTAAATATTTTTGCTCTTGGGGCGCCTGGGTGGCGCAGTCGGTTAAGCGTCCGAATTCAGCCAGGTCACGATCTCGCGGTCCGTGAGTTCGAGCCCCGCGTCGGGCTCTGGGCTGATGGCTCAGAGCCTGGAGCCTGTTTCCGATTCTGTGTCTCCCTCTCTCTCTGCCCCTCCCCCGTTCATGCTCTGTCTCTCTCTGTCCCAAAAATAAATAAACGTTGAAAAAAAAAATTAAAAAAAAAAAAATATTTTTGCTCTAGTTTTCCCAGTCTAGCACATTCTCCTTGAGAGAGAAAAGAAAATCAAAATAGAATTTGAATGGTCCCTCCCTTCTGCCTTTCTTCAGTTTGTATCATACCATCTATAATAAGCAGGAAATTCTTCATTATTTATTTTCATGTTATCATAACTCCCAAAGAATCTCCTTGCTGTCTTTCACATCTCCCATAAGACTTGGTGGTTGTTTTCCGTGATTTGTGCCTCACTGGCACATTTTTCTCTTCTTTACTATATGGTCTCCTTTAAACTCTGTGGTCACAGGACAGCTTGCGTGCCCATACTTTCCATACGTGGGCATTCCAAATTGCCTCTCTAGAGCCCTTCCCTCTTCAACTGTTTTCCCTTCTGGAGTCATATTTCTCCTACAAAACAATTACCCGGCTGATATCATATCTAGGCTTTTTGCCTTACTAAAGACTATTATCACAGAATCATAGCAATTCAAGGAAAACTTTTTTTTTTTTTTATGTTTATTTATTTTTGAGACAGAGACAGAGCATGAACGGGGGAGGATCAGAGAGAGAGGGAGGCACAGAATCTGAAGGAGGCTCCAGGCTCTGAGCTGTTAGCACAGAGCCCGATGTGGGGCTCGAACTCACGGACCGTGAGATCATGACCTGAGCCGAAGTCGGACGCTTAACCGACTGAGCCACCCAGGCGCCCCAAGGAAAACTTTTTTAATAGCAGTAGTATAAAAGTCACTTCAAGGACACCTGGGTGGCTCAGTCGGTTAAGCATCAGACTCTTGGTCAGCTCAGGTCATGATTTCACAGTTTGTGGGATCGAGGCCCATGTTGGGCTCTGGGCTGACAGCACAGAGCCTGCTTGGGATTTTCTCTCTTTCTCTTTCTGCCCCTCCCCCACTTATTCTCTCTCTCTCTCTCTCTCTCTCTCTCAAAATAAATACATTTTTAAAAAAAGTAATTTCAAATGTTACTGTAAGTTGTTATTAACTACAAATCTATCCACTGGCTTTCAGTTAAAAAGGGGAACCAAAGGAACGTAAGTTTATGTGCATATTAATGTAGAAAGTATCAAAACTCACCTGAGGAAAGTCACAACTACCAAATAAACAACCTCAGCATCCATAAAGAATCCATCAAATTGAAATCACATTCACAGTGAAATAGCAATATGTTTGTCCTCCACGCAGGGCTAGACTGTGTGGGGATTACAGCGGTAAATGAGACAAGAAAGATTCCTTTCCTCATGGAGTTTATATTCTAGTGAAAAGACATGCGATAACCAGCAAACAAATAAACCATCAAACTAAACAGATTGGGAGAAAGGATGGTATTCTTTTAGATAAGCTAGTCAGAGAAGGCCCTCTGGCAAGGTGATATGTGAATTAGAATCTAAAGGATAAGAATTATCCAGCTATGTTGTGATCTGGGGAAACAGCAATTCAGGGAAAGGGTGGTCAAGGGCAACATCCCAAAGATCAAAGGAACAAGAGCCATCAGTCAAAGCACACCTGTTTAGAGAGTAAAGTAAAAGTTCAGCAGTCTGAGATACTGGAAATTCCGTAACACGCCTAGAGATGTGCCAGAGAAGGTGATATAAAATAAAAGCATAGTAAAGAAAACATTCGAGAAAAAGATCACATAAAGTAGTTCATATAGGCTGTACCGTTGGCCTATTTATTCATATACATCAATTATAATTACTAGAATAGAATAATGATCACAGATGATTCTATAGCTTCAAATAATTACATGTTTAATAGTTGTGTTGTTTGATCATGTCCCATTGGATCAACTCAAACACCAGGCTTCTGTTGCTACTCCACAGTTGCTGAGAACTTCTGTATGACAGGCAAAAATATTAACAAACTAATTGTCCACAATCTCTCTCTGTCCTGCCTTCTCAGGAGAATTCTCTGCTTGCGATGCCCAGATCCCGGGCATTTGCTGAAATGATCAAGGCAATGAATAGAGAAGGGATCTGGACCAAGTCCAGAAAGATAAAATTGATTTCTATAAAATAGGCCATGGACTGATCCTCAAAAGTAAAGTAAAAAATCTAAGAGGCTCCAGGAGGCAGTGGGAAAGAAGGGACAGCAGAAAATGAGGACAAGAGCAAAGCGAGGTGGGGTTTTATAAGAGAAAAGAGACATGGGGTTAGCAGCTGCCATAATAAGTACCACTGAAGAGGAAAAAAAAAAAAAAAAACACCTAAAATTTATTTTTAGAAAATTTTACTGTCTGTTGTACGATATAATTTCTCCCTCTCTACCTTCTCAAGAGATCTTCAGGAGAAGCCTGAATTACTTTTCAAGGCTTTATAGGCTAGGATTGAAAATGATAGCCTAGGGGCGCCTGGGTGGCGCAGTCGGTTGGGCGTCCGACTTCAGCCAGGTCACGATCTCGCGGTCCGGGAGTTCGAGCCCCGCGTCGGGCTCTGGGCGGATGGCTCGGAGCCTGGAGCCTGTTTCCGATTCTGTGTCTCCCTCTCTCTCTGCCCCTCCCCCGTTCATGCTCTGTCTCTCTCTGTCCCAAAAAATAAAATAAAAAACGTTGAAAAAAAAAATTAAAAAAAAAAAAAAAAAAAGAAAATGATAGCCTATTTCTATTCCCAATTTACATGCATATCGGATGTTCTACAAATTCACGCATTACAACCTCAGGTGGGCCCCAACTAACTGTTGCTTGAAAATATTTCACTTCACTCCCAACAGATTCTCTTCTCTAGCCTCCAAAATGAGTTTTTTCAGCCCTTCCTTTCCCCTCCCCACCACATTTCTAACCCTACTGATTCTTAGCCAAGCACCTTGGCCGTTAATCACTGAGAGAATAGATAATATCTGAATCCCTCACTTAGCATCTCTTGGTCCTCACAATGCTTCCATCCCTCCGTCCACCATTGCCACCTTCTTGTTGGCTTTAGAGGAAGCAGTGGCCCCACTCCTTCCCCAGGTGACCGGGTCCTCTGTGTCACAGCCCTGGCCCTTCCCGGCTCACCCAAGATCAGGTGGCATCAGTCCATCCATTCTTCTTTTCCAAACTATCTCGGTGCTGCCTCTCTCCTCCTCCTTGCTCTCAGCCTGCTTCTTCACCAAATGCAAGTAAGTCTTTAGTCCAATGATTTCATTTCTGAAAACGTACCTTAGAACAACTCTCGCACAACATACAGGCCCACGCTTCCAGATACACACAACCTTCACACAGCACACAGGCCCGCAGTCCAGATACACACAACAGGCTCACAATCCATATAGATACAACCTTCACACGACATACAGGCCTACAATCTTAAAAAGATACCTTTTCAAGGGGTTCTCCCCCAAAATATGTGCAAAGATCCAGGGGGTATCTTTGAGGGACTATCATCTCCCTCATTTTATATTTGATGAGACTTGAATCTTTCCATTCAGGACATCTGACTTTTCTAAGAAAAACAGTAAGAATTTTTGAATGTCAACAATTCTTCACCTATACCCATCCAACATTACGGATTCAACTTCCAAAATGATGCTCGAATCCAGCCATTCCCTACGACTGTCCTCACTCTTGCCCTTGGTCAGGACTTCTCAGATATTAACTGTTGACTGATGGAACTTCTTAACCCTATTTCAGCACTTTGCAACACTTCCAGAAAGCTGTCTCTTCTAAACTCTAACCGGATGTCATCATCAGGCTCAAGTACCTTTGGTAGTTTCCCATTACCTCCCAACTAAAGTAGGAACTTCTCATAAGTTATTGGAAGTCTTCAGAACATGACCTAAACACCTTTATTCCAGCCTTTTCATGTCTGTATATCCCCACCGTAGAACTTCACTGTAGCCAGCCCAGGCGTCACCTTTGAACTTGAGCGTCTGTCACTTCCACTCTCCGTTAGTGCTTCTTCCTAGAGCTGGCATTCCCTTCACCCTCCATCTCTGACTAAATCCAAACCCTACTCATCCAAACCACACCTACATGAGGCTTCACTCATGCCATTCATTAGAATGATCCATTCTTTCTTTGATTTTTTTAATGTCTGTTTGTTTGTTTGTTTGTTTTAAAAGGTGGGGGGTGCAAAGAGCAGGGGAGGGGCAGAGAGAGAGAGAGAGAATCCCAAGCAGGCCCTGCACTGTCAGCACAGACCCCCACCCAGGGCTTGGATCTCACAAACCATGAGATTATGACCTGAGCTGAAACCAAGAGTAGGACACTTAATAGACTGGGCCACCCAGGAGCCCCAAGCCATTCCTCTTTTGTAGTCTAATGGTACCTTCTCTCTGAAATATTGAACTTATCACACTGTAGCATAGCTACGTATAAAGCCTTACAGTCCTCAAAATGAGTTTGTCAAAGGCAGAGACTAACTTTATTCATGTTTACATTCTTTCTACATACCTAATATATGGCATATACTAGCTGTTGAGTAAATGTGTATTGTGAGTTTGATAAAATAACTCACGTCAGCAATGAACTTAGTATCTGATATGAACTTAGCACTGTTTTCTGTTTTAACTGTTTTAGTTCTCAAGCTTTACACAAAAGTCTTACAATTAAAAGCCTTAAGCATATTTTTGAGCTTTGTTTTTCACTTAAGAGGAAAAGGAGAATAAAATTTTGTCCATAAATTTGGCTCTTAGGAGTGACATGTTTAATGTTAACAATAAAATTGCCTTTTGTTGAGTAGCTACTATATGCCAGGCACTGATTTAGCATTAGGCATTCATTAGATCATTTAATCTCCTAAAGAAACCTGTGCAGTGCAGCAAATACTATTTTACTTTTTTAAGTTTATTTACTTTTCAGAGAGAGAGAGCGTTCGTGCATGTGAGCAGGGGAGGGGCAGAGAGAGAGAGAATCCCAAACAGGCTCCACGCTGTCAGTGCAGAGCCTGACACAGGGCTCTATCCCACAAACCACAGGATCATGATCTGAGCGGAAATCAAGAGGCAGATGCCTAACCGACTGAGCCACGCAGGCACCCCACAAATACTATTTTATAACCATTTTGCATATAAAGAAACTGAGTCTTCCCCAAGTAATTAGCCCCAGACCATACAAATCATAGAGCTATGAGGAACCTCCAGGCATCAAAGCCAAATTTGTCTCATACTTGAGATCACACTCACTCAACTCTGCCCCACTGTGTCCTCATTAACTGCTTCCAGGGAGAACAATGATGACGAGGCTAGGACTCTGAAAAAGGAACTAGACCGGAATGGGCTGACGCTAGAGGCTGTGCCCCAGAATGTTCCAAGAAAAACCTTGCATGTTAATTAGAAATAGGGAGTAAAGGCAAGGGGGAATTTTGGGACAGCCATTATGTAACCAGTATTTGGTAGTACAAGAAAACCATTGCAGTTTGCAAAGTTATGACAGTTTGGAATACTTGTGTGATAAAATCTGTCCCTTCCTACCCAGCATGCCTCAACATGGGGCATGCCCCCTCAACATGGGGCATGTTGAAGCCCCAACCTCTTCCTGGGTCCCTTACCTCGATAAACCTTGAACGCTGCCCTGAAAAAGGCATTGAAGCCTATAGCCATTGTGGCAATTTTATCCTGATATTAAAGTGCACATTCAAATGAGGGACTAGGAAAACAGATGCAAAATTAGTGTGATTATTTCATGAATCTCTCAAAGTGGCAACCAGCTTCCCACTGTTTTTCCATCTTTGTTTAAAAACGTTTCTGTGCTGCATGGGAGATGTCTTCAGAATAACACTCGAGAGAATAAACAGAGAAGAAATGTTTGGAAGCAAACATTCATGTAACATTTGGAAACACCTGCCTTGTGCTAACTGAGCTTTCCTTTCTAGGTGGGT
Source organism: Herpailurus yagouaroundi (assembly GCF_014898765.1). NCBI lineage: Eukaryota > Metazoa > Chordata > Mammalia > Carnivora > Felidae > Herpailurus > Herpailurus yagouaroundi. The sequence continues at coordinate 49,675,341 of NW_024412376.1, read as the reverse complement.
TATTCTGTCTTACGTAAACCGAGAAGGGTTTACGCTTTATTTCACATAACCTGTGCCTAATCTCTTGCTTCATACCCAAATCTACAGCGATTCCTTTTTCTCCCCTCCTTTAAATTGCTCCTCAAAAGTCCTTTCCTCCTTCCCCTTAAATGTCTTCCCCATAACTAACGGCTGTGGAGGAGGGCCTGAAGATTCAACAACCACAAAATGCCTCCATACATGATGCCAGATGCCAAATATGTCTACCCGAGGACAATTACTCAACTTCTCCTTATTCATTTTCTGCCTTTATGGTCTTCTCTGTCTCATTAGATCATAAGCCCACAGGGAAAATTTGTGCTTTTAGGATCTATTCAGCAAGTAGTACATTACAAATGCTGCAAAGATGCTTATCTTTAGAAATATGCAATGATGTAAAGTTATAATAGTCGTGGAGGAAAAGAACTGACCTATTTCTTGTAAAAAAAATTATCTACAGTTTCATGTCTAAAAGAGATAAACCGTGCCTTATTCAAAATACGAACCTCCAGGAAACCTCCCAGGCTACTGGAAGGAGCCTTGGCTGAGGCTCAGAAAACCAGGTTACGGTCCTAATTCTTCCACCGACTCATGCTGTGAAATTGGACCAGTTATTTTACCCATTTGTCGGAACCCATGAAACAGGCACGCTACCCTCTTCCTACATCCCCACGGGGATTTTTAAGCATCAAGCGAAAGGAACGATGTGAAAGTTCCTTCAACAGTTCACACCAGTAATTGATTGTCGTGGCTGTTGTTATCGTTAGCAGATTTGCTCTTTGGTGATTTCCAGCTCACCCTGGTGGCATTACTACACGCATTTCCCTGCGCTCCCTGAAAACCACACCAAAGTAAGAATAGCAAACGTCGAACAGATACAAATCCACAAATCACAAAGTCAAAGGAGCAGCAGGGAATGAGAAATACCAGCGAGTGTTCGGAACATGTAAAGCTAGTCAAGGAAGCAGAGTGAGGAGAAAGCTGAGTGCCGAGTGCCCAGAGACAAAATCAATTCAGACCCCCAAACCAGGAAAGAACTTCAGACATCCATTATCTCGGGGGGGGGGGGGGGAGGAAGGGGGGGGGCTCAGGGCATTAGTGGGAAGGCTGAGAAGCAGGAACAGGAACAGTTAGGCCTCCTGCAGTCCTTTCAGTGCACAGAAGCTTCTGCACAGGCATAGTATAAACACACACCGAACAGAAATCAAGAGTCACGCATCGGCCTAAATATCCAACGCTGAGGTTCCCCTCCCGCTCCACAGCAAAAAGTCCTGACTGCCCGACAGACACCATGAAGACAAACAGGAAGCAAGCCCTGCCTGCGTACTCCTCGATGATTTAGAAATATGGCCGTAGATGCCAAAAATATTAAAATATTTTAATATTTTAAAATATTAAATATTAAAATATTAATATTAAATATTAAAAAATATTAATAGTGGCCAAAAATATTAAAAGTGGCTGCCCCGTGGGGCTGGGAGCTCCGACATCATCAGAAAAACCCTTAAAATACTAAAGCGTCAGTCACTTCTCTTTGTTGCTTTGAAAGAAAAATGAATTGTTTTAAAGACTCGCTTTTCAAAGAAACTGGAGTAGAGACTAATAGACTATGTTACAGAAAATATATGTCAATATGTGCCCCCCACTTTTTATTTTATTAGCTAAACCAGATTAATTTAACGGATGGGGAATACAATAAAATTTCCTCAGCATGGCATACGCAACGTAGAGCGTTCAGGCTGAGTCAGCCCAGTGAGGGCAGAATCACATGTGCTTGACAGAGTTCACTTGATGGTTTGTCACTGTGGAAAGGACGTCTTAGAAACAGGGCGTCACTCTGGGGCCCATCCACTGGAACTTCCTCAGTGGCCCCGGTGCCTGCCGCCTGACTGGCCTTGTTTTCAGGCAGACAGCTTGCCTCCCTGCCTCTGGCCTCTCCTACTTCTGAATGGCACCCTCGTCCCTACCCCCCTCCCCCCCATCCAACCTTGCCTTTGGAGCCTGCTCACGCACTGTCCCCGGAACAGAGAACTACTCACTCTCCTGCAACCTCCCTGTGTGCTTCCATGCCTCCCTGTCTCCCTATCTCTACCTCCTCCTTGGAACGTTCTGTCCTGTCTTTACTAGCAAACACTCGCTCCTTAAAAACAAAAACGAAAACAAAACAAAACAGCTTAAAAACCGTCATCCAGTCTCAGCCCACCGTGGCAAGTGACTTGCACATTATCCTATACTCTTTGTTTATACTTGGTGTTGCAATTATTTGCTTCAAGTATCTGTCTCCCTTACTAGACTAGGAGTTCTCAAAACAGGGATTAGGTTCAATCATCTTTGCATTCTCAGTACCAAGCAAAATGACAGACACACGGTCAGCCCTCAAGCAGCGCTTGTTGAATGAGCCGGAAGGAGTGAATTAATCTCACATAAATTTGGGCCTTAGCGCACCCTTTGTTTGAATGTCTGTATAATGCTAATGTGAAGAAATATGATTTACATTCTTCTAGTTGGCGAGCATCTAAGCTCCAAGGGCACGAGGTCTAAACATCACCTCGAACACAGGCACAATATCAATGTTCTACTCTCCTCAGAGAGGCTAGAAAGGAATAGAAGTAAGGAGGGTCCAGTGGGGCAGCCGGTGTATTTAACACTTGGAGCAGATCATTTCTTAATATCCTTTTTCTCCATACCAGAAAATTCTCTTCTGTAATAATCATTATTTTTCTCACAGCATTCTGTACCTTTAGGAAATTACCAGCTTAAAATGAAGAATAATTTTTTTAATGTCCGTGATACTATTCACATTCAGTAAATTACTGCACGTATGAATGAAAAGGTGCACTTACCAAACAAAAATATTATACCTCGCAATTCATACTCCGTTTCCCCTTTAAAATATTAAACACAAAAGTTCCAGCTGGTCACAAAGCATGACAGAATTCAGGTAACTCAAGTTCCTTTTCTTCATCTTTACAATGGTATGCTATCCTTTTACTTTCTAACCTACTGTTTAAAAGCAGGAATATGAAGTACCATCAGACCGGGAGGCAAAAACTGGGCTCCAAGGGAGGTCAATCAGTTCCAAATCCTAACAAACCTACTCCCCGAACGACGCCTACAGCTGAGTCAGCCTGTGTCAGGGCCTGCAAGTAGCTGGGACTTCTCCAAATTAACTTCCATGGAGAATGCAATTTTTATTAAAGGAGAGGTAATATAAACATGTTCAATTGGATGCCAAGATACACATTCGTAAAACTGACAGTAACCACAGCAATTGTTGAGTATTTCAACCAATCAAATATTTTACGTTAGGGGAAGGGGCAATATTTTACCACTGACATGGTTTAAAACGGCGAGGGCATGGTGACGATAAGAAGTATGCCCAACTCATAATCAGTTTTATTATTGGTTTTAAATTCTCCATAGGCAATACATCCTTTTTTTTTTTTTTGTTTAATGTTTATTTTTTTGAGAGACAGAGCACAAGAGGGGAAGGGGTCCGGGGGGGGGGGGGGGGGGGGGGGGGCAGGGGGGGGGACAGAGGATCCAGAGCGGGCTCTGCACTGACACCAGGGAGCCCAATGCGGGGCCCACACTCACACACTGTCAGCACAGAGCCCAATGCAGGGCTTCAACTCACTAACCGTGAGATCACGACCTGGGCTGAAGTCGGTCGCTTAACCGACTGAGCCACCCGAGTGCCTCAAAATATATCTCTTTATTGCCGCCCCAATGGAGACCATAGGAAATATCTCCTTCCCCCTTTTTCCATTGTATTATAACCTCTCCCCACTTCCTTCTAAGAGACAAAGAGCAGGTATAGAACAGGGAGAATCAAGGCTCTCCTGGAGAGCACAGCTAGAGTAGCCAAACCCGAGAAGTCAGGGATGAGTTTCCGCAGCCTTCCACATTAGTCTGGCAGCCTCAGCGTTCACACCTAACCCTAACCCTAACCTAAGCCTTAGATGAATTGCTTTCCTTATGAACTTGTCTCCGTTCCTTGGTCCCCTATTGTATTAGTTTCCTAGGGCTGACATTATAAAATACCCCAGACAGCATGGCTTAAACAATGAAATTTTATTATCTCACAGTTTTGGAGGCTAGAAGTGCGAGACTTAGGGGCTAGTAGGTTTGATTTCTCCAGAGGCCTCTCTCCTGGGCTTGCATTTGGCATTTTCTTCCTCTATCTTCACACGGTCTTCTCTCTGTGCATGTCTGTGTCCTAATTGCCTCTTCTAATAAGGACACCAGTCATATTGGATGCGGGTTTACCCATATGACCTCATTTTACCTTGATTACATCTCTAAAGGCCCTATCTCCAAATCTAGCCACATTCTGAGGTACTGGGGGATTAGGACTTCAATATACGAATTTGGGGGAAATACAATTCAGATTATAATACCCACTCTCAAACCCCAAGACACTCAACCCAACACCCTCTTCTCTCCATGTTCAAAGCTCACTGTCCACTTTCCACACCTGGAAAGGCTCAATCACCTATCTCTCATTTCTAAAACTCATGCTCTATATGTCTCTTATCGCCCTTTTTTGATTACACGATTATTGGAATAACTAGCTTTGGCTGTCCTAGGATAAATAGCATGTTAGGGAAGCTGAATAACTAAACTGACACTCTAATCAGTAGAACATGCAGTTGATGGGGATGGAGGTGAGAAATGTTGGTCTTTTGAGTGGTTTTTGCCCCTTCGACTTCAACCCATCACCATCCCCCTGCAATCTGCCCCATCTCCCGACAAGCATGCTGAGTTTTCAAAATTACTTTCAGTACCACGTCTCCTCCTCCCCTTCTCACTCAAAGCCTACATTACTACTCACTTAGGCAGCAGACACAGAGTTTAGGCCATCTCTTGGAGAGAGAGATTAGGATCATGAAAAAAAAACACACCGCGAAACACAAGTCCCTACTCTTGTAAGTTCTCTTACATATTATGCTTCAAAAGCTGTAGTTTGACTCTCAGCACATTACAGTCTGTGAAAGAACATCTCTGCCTAGCCAGCCTCTAGAGGGGCATCTAGTGCCTCGGAGAATCATGGCTTTTTGCTTTTTTGATTATGGAATTAGCAAATCACAGGGACAGAAAAGTTAGGACTGCATCTAAAAAGAGAACATGTTCTCAAATGGGCGTTGTCATATGCCGCAAGTTATATTTTATCTGTCATCCTTGTTATCCAAAAAACTAGTCTGAAAAGCATATTAAAATTACGGAAACCAAAAGGAGAAAAGATGTCAAGTACTCGTTGGCACCGTAAACCAGAGCTTTCCCCAGTCACATACACAGGCTTCTTCCCAAGCTTCTTGAGGAAAAGGATGGAGTCTTTTAGTACCACCAGGAATCTCAAACAAAACAAGGTGCTCTATGGCTATGTTGAACTGAAGTAAATTGAAATGAATGAGTTTTTATTTGCTGGCCTACAAACACATAAATAGCTTATCGATTTTTACCACTTAAGTCGGTTACAGAAAAAGGATCAGAGGTTTCTGATTTCTTTGAATGGGACCAGAGATTTCCAGGTGACTCTTTCGAACACTATAACGCTCCAGATTTCTGAGTTGAAATAACACTATCTACATTTCAGAAGTAGGAAGTTTAAATTGAGCAGTTTTTCTTTTATCTATTATTATATCTCTTAGCATTATTCCTAAATGCCTCTCAATACTCGAGCTTGATCTGCTCAGCATTTAATTATCCTTATTGCACCCAGAGTCATCTGTGTTCAAGAAAAGCATTAAATACACAATTTAGAGAAGAAAAACATGACACGCGGTATTGTCTTACTTCCAGAAAATAATTCTGTATGCATGTAGAGCTTACTATGAACTAGGGAATAATTTAACTTTATGACCCTCATATTCAGTTGTTAATTACTTTTTCGTTGTCCTCAATATATTTCTATTGCATCAATGGGAAACTGTAGTAGTCCTCCAGTGACCAAAATTATACATATCAATTGTTCTGAATATTAATTAAAAGCTTTGTGTCTTCATGGAAAACCATCTACTTCCTACTTCAAAGGCACTGAGTCTCCGTGCTACAAAAAATTCGCTTCAGTTAAAAATTTTAATCAATAAGATTATAGGTTCTTTTGTTGTTCCTCTTCTTCAACTTCTAGAAAGACAAATCTTTTTAAATGAAGTAATTGATCTACAACACTTTGCCCATAAAAGAGCCTATTTCAAAAGAAAATAAATGTTCCGTATCTGACTTATGAAAAAACATACATTACAGAAAGAAAGCTGTGTAGGTATTGAGGCTTTTTAACAACAGACTGAGCAGAAGCTGGGAGAATCGATCAACTGTGTTTGTTGTGTCCAACCCCACAGCAGTGGAGAGCATAGTGGAGGTTGTGAAGAGTTTTTATAATCTTGCCCACACGGTGCTTAGAGAGCACATTTCAGTGCCTGCACACACACACACACACACACACACACACACACACACACAAGCACATTTGGTAAAGCAAATGTTTGGAAGGGAAGACCCTAACTCCTATTCTTACAGGGCTTTGTTCCTCTCTTATTTCCTTCTCTGTCCTTTGAGAACAGAACAGGCAACTGGAGACTTAGGAGGTAAACAGGATTGAGAGCAGATTGTGCCCGAATGTTGCGCAAAACAGCCATTCTTAATCTCGGTTTTGCTACTTCCTGTAGCAAATTTAATCATTCCAACAATATAACAAAATATACAAAACCTACCAAAGCAAAATTGAAGTCATTTTATTTAAAATACGTGTGTGCCCCGTACCTTTCTCAGGAAGAGGGTCTTTGTTTTAAGGATAATTGCACATGTGGTTTTTTTTGCAAGTAGGATATTATTATAAGATGTTTTTCTTTGTAACAGAAAGGCAAAAGGAAGAAGTGAATCACTGGGCAGCTGGGACTCACAGCGACTCTTCTATGTGTATTTACCCAGGTCTTAAATGTGCCACCCAGATACCAACTGAAACAGCCCATCCCAATTCTCCATTGGTTTCTGAGCGCCCTTCCTCTGGGATCTGTTCTCGGAGCGCCTGTTCGTGATGGAGCCTCATTTTCTTCTCCCGGGACCCAGTCTCCACAGAACCAGGATCTGACCAGCCAACACTTTCCCTAAGCCCGCCGCACATACCACTCATGATATAGATGACTTCACTGAAGTTTCGCGTGGTCAGAGCAAATCGTTACCACAGAAAAGCAACCAAACTCCAAATAAATTATTATACTTTTCTTCCCTTAAAACATTTCTCAGCAGATAATAAGTGGCATTAGCGTGGATGTAGAGAAGCTGGACCTTTCATACACTGCTGGCAAGAATGTAAAATGATACAGCCCGTCTGGAAAAACAGTTTCGAATGTTAAATATAGAGTTGCTCTATGACCCAACAATTCCACTCCTGCTTGTATTCCCAAGAGAAATCAAATATATGTCCCATTGAAGAACAAATTATTCTGACACTTGCTAAAATAGTGAGGAAGACTTGATTCAGGACTGTTGCTATAACTGTCAAGAACTGTCACAACAGGGAGAGAGATGGGGCTCAACTCCAAACCCAGCAAGGACGGCTGGGAGATTACAGCCAATGAGCAGAGTGAGGGAGTCAGTGGTTGGAAATTAGGAGGAGACATCAAGGGTAGAGGGATTCTTGCTAAACTAATTTAACAGAATTATTCTGAAAGCGGAATATTTGAGGAATCTGAGCAGTTACCAGGGGTAATTAGATGTCAAAGGTGGAGAGATTCTTGCCACAGTAACCTAGCGGGATTCTGGCTACCACCGGGCTATGCAGGCTTGGCAAGGACAGAGCCAAGATCAAGGCCAAATCAAGAAGAGGACTCAGAGGAGCCAGTCTGCACAGAAACTAGCACACAGGTGTCTGCAGCAGCATTATTCATAATAGCCAAAAAGTAGAAACACCCAAATGTCCGTCAACTGATGAGAGGATGAATAAAATATGATTTATTCATACAACAGAATATTATTCCACAATAAGAAAGGATGAAGTATTGATACATGCAACAACATGAGCAAACCTGGAAACATGATGCTAAGCGAAAAAAGCCAGGTACAAAAGACCACATTTGTATGATTCTTCTTATATGAGATGTGCAGAAAAGGCAAATCCGTAGAAACAAAAGCAAAATGCATGGTTGCCAGCGGCAGGAGGGAGAGCGCGTGGGGAGTGACCACAATGGGTACAGCGTTTCCTTTGAGGGCAATGAAAATGTTCTAAAATTACACAGTGGTGATGGTTGCATAGCACGATAAATATAGTAAAAACACTGAATCGCATGCTTTAAAAGAGTGGATTTTATAGTATGTGAATTATATCTCAATAAAGCTGTTCTATTAAAAAAAAAAAAAAAGCTCTCAGATATTTTCACAAGCTACCCTCCAGACATGCACTAATTTGCTCAGTCCTCATTCTTTCCCTTTCAACAGGAAAATAATTCCCCTTGCTTTTTTATGGAGAGCAAATCCACTTTCTCCAGTTCCTGCCCCCCTGCCTCAGTTCCAAGTCCCTCCTTGTCATGTACTCTAATGACAAAATAAGCATTCTGCTGGAACCATCCTTAGACCCCAACTGTCATTGATACGTTCCCTTTTCAAAAGGGGGAAATGACAGGGGCACCTGGGTGGCTCAGTCAGTTAAGTGTCTGACTTCCACTCAGGTCATGATCTCATGGTGCATGGGTTCGAGCCCCGCATCAGATTCTATGCTCTATGCTGACAGCTCAGAGCCTGGTGCCTGCTTCAGATGCTGCATCTCCCTCTCTCTCTCTGCCCCTCCCCTGCTTGTACTCTGTCTCTATCTGTTTCTCAAAAATAAACAGATGTTTTAAAAAAAAAGATTTTTTTAAGGGGGGGAAATGACAACCATCAGATTTGACTTCTAAGTTTTATGGGGGTTTTTAGCTGAATAACAACATCTTGTATTAAAATGAAATATGTTGTAGGTTAAAGATATGCACTTCCAAGAAGTTTATCTCAAATTCTTAGACAATTTAAAACAGGAAAAATAAGAGAATTATCATGTGATAGCCATAAGAATGCTTAATATTTCTAATAATTAATATAACCAAAGGAACACAATCATAGTTCATTCACAATGGAACAGCTATAATCCTAAATCACTAAGATTAAATCGCTATTATGTAACTTTTGTCAGTATTTACATCCATTCAGGTTCGAGGACAGATTAATAAAATAGTAAACGTATAAATAATGACTATACTAATGGAGAAAAAATATGATATGCAAATCAAATGGAGCATGACATATGGACATGCCATAAAATAATTTAGCTATGTACAATCAGCCACAGAATGCTTCTTTTAATAAAATAACAATGACTCCAGGTGTCCAATTACACTGTTAGCGTGTTGAAATTAGAACCATCCATTATGCTTAGCTTCACATAGCTCCTAACCTGAATCCTGACTCTTATTACACATAGTCTGAAGACATTATGTGGTCCTGGGCCAAAGAGTAGGAAACCACAAGGCTACTAGAATCAGTTAACTCGGAGAAGTGGTGCTGAGGTTCTCTAATAATAATAAGTAACTTTTTGGGAAGGTCAAATACAGAAGCCGTCGATCGTTTCCTTGCTTTACTGAAGAAAAAACAACTGCGAATAAATTCAAACAATCTGGGAATGTCACTTAGGAATGGATTCTGCTGCAAATAACAGAAAACCCTGCTATAGTAACGTGAACAACCAGATGTCTTGACAACTAGAATCCAGGAGTAGACAATCCAGGGCTGATAAAGCGGCTCACCGATGTCATCAGGGACCAAGCTCATCCATGTTCCCACTCTGCCATCCTAGCATACGGGCCTTCTCACGTGTGTTGCCTTGTGGAAGCAAGGTGGCTACTGCACCTCCCGTCATCACATCCAGATTCCAGACAAGAGGAAAAGAGGGAATGAAGGAGAAAAGAAATGCAAAACTTTCCCTGAAATCTCTAACAGTTTTCTGCCTGAGTCTCAGGAGTCAGAACCATACCAATATGTACCCCTTGAGGTAAAGTAATCTGGGTAGGTGAAGCTTTAAAAATTGAGATCTCCAAGGAAAAAGGGTAGAATGGATTTGGGGTTAGCAGCTAACATTGGGTTTTACAGATATATTTTCAATGGTTTGCAAGGGCTCTATATTGAGCTAGATGGCATATTATATCTATTTGAGCAAGAAGTGGTTTGTGATTTAGTTGACCAGGTTCAAATCTGTATTTATGATGGAAATGATGCCAAATTCCATTACTCTTTGTCATGGGCTAATGAGAAAAGTGGGAGGAAAAAAAGAAAACAGGAGGCAGACAGCGCATAAATGATATGCTCGGAGAAGGAAAAGATCAAATGACATCACAGCATGCTGTAATGTTAGAAAAAGCAGACCAAGTAGTCTACAACACCATTAGATAAGGCTTTGCCTTTGGCCAATATCTTGAAAATGTACACTTCCAGGCAATGACAAAGAGGTATTTGAAACACTTTCTTCATTGCTTCCAGTGTTTGGAATCCAGGTAGTGAAGAGTCACGCATTTAAAGAAAATACCAATAACCTAGTTTAGGCATTTCATGAACAAATGTGGGTTACTGTTCCAAAAACATGAAAATCCAGAAGCTTGCGAAAAGAAAGAAAAGAAACGCTGGGCATAGCCACATAACTGTGTCTAGCAAGAACTGGTTTCTTCTGTAGCTTTTTAATACAGTCTTACGGTCGCTTTTCAGAAAAAGCACTTGCCGGAACTATAAACCATCGTTTTAAAAAAGTCACCAATTTCAAAGGCACTTCATAACTGGCTGAGAAATTTGATAAGCTTCCATCTTGCTCTCCAAGATGTATGGCGTTGCATTGCTGCTGAGTTCTTGCCCAGTTGCAGAGCATCTTTCCATTCCGTGGTAAACAGAACTGGCAGAGGCATCAGGGCCAAGGATTTTATCACTCTGACTGAGATAGCTTGTGGAATCGAACTAGCCCTGTCAACCTGCCTTGATAACAAAACAATCATATAACAACGGACAGTTGCGGAGTCCCCCAAAGTACAAAGCATAGTGGCTCCAATTTTTAAAAAATCCAGGAAAGAAGGGTTTTCTTTGATTCCCTCCCCTTGGAGAAAGCCATTCTTTGAAAGCTCTATAGCCTCCTGGAGCAGTTTCGGTGGTTTTGAACACTCTTCTATTTAAAGCCCCTAAAAATGAAAAATGCCATTATATGAAGAACTAGCCACTAGCAGCAGGAACATGACAAGCACCGGCTTCAAAATGAACTTGAAATGGCAGACTTTTCCATCTAAGGGTCATCTGCTTAATGAGCCCCGATCCATGTTCAAAATCCCCCCAAGCTAAACAGACTTTTCTTTCTATTTGAGCGATATCTTAATCTTTTCCTTGGATAAATGTCCGTGAGTTGTGCCCTGCCACATACTTTGCTGGTGTGCAGCCTGCTCCTCTACCTCACCCCTCCTCACCCCACCTCTGTTCGTCCGCCATGCAACGAAACTATCCAGAGCCCCTCAAAAGCTTTAAAACTCCCTCAACCTTCATTAAAATTTCACACAGATAGTACAAGAGAAAGATGTGAGCCCACACCATCACCACTTAATTCCTGGTGGCGCTGAGCTTCTAGCTGCGAGTTTTAATTCTTCTGGGGTCCCAGAATATGTAAGAAGATCCCATTTATCACTGTGAATAGCTCTCTTTAAAATCCCATTTCCTTTCTTCCTTTTATTTTCCAGACTTCTCGTGTCAAAATTGGCCTAAATCCTCTGCTTTTCTCTTCTTCATCCTCAATTTCCTACCCAACCCTCTCGGAGGCTCCAAAGACTTCATTTACTTTCTCTGTTCCTTCCACCCTCATCCCCTTTCCTTCCCTTCATGAGACCAATTGGGGCTCTCTCCGGGGCAAATCCTCTGTTTCAAAATTGTTCACTACCCCCAGCTGACTAGCCTAATCTATGTAATGGAAGGCAAGGTGTGGGTGACATCAAACAAGTGTCTCCAAAGTTTACCTGAGGATACTGGGGAGAGGCATTCATATTGAAATGTCATGAAATCCTTGTTCACATGTAGCTTCAGAATACCATCTGGCCTTCAACTGGTTCAAATGTATTTTCTGTATATGAAGGCTACCTCTCTTCTTCATTCACCAGCCAGCATAATTAAAGTTGGAATGCTTATTGCCAACTTGGTCATCCATACCTTCGGGCACTGAAAGAGGAAGACTTGGTAATAAGGTGGTCACTTAAAATACCGCCTGATTATTTTTTAGATTGTCTAAGTCAAAACCCAAAACTTAAGAATTCTGTGGATAACTCACAAATCTCCAAGACCGTCTGACTAGTTTGAGAAACTGATTTAAATGATCTCTAAGGTCCTTGTCAGTTCAGACGTTCTATGCCTCTGAGTGAACTGAGCTAAGTCAACCCAGAAAGATGGTTTGACGCCTGAATGCTACCATCGGCACTCTTAAACCTTAAAGCGCTTCTTTGTTCATGGACTCTGAGGTTGAAACAAGAGATTAAACGGCTTTCTCAGCAAGAATAACAGGAGATACATCTCACAACTAGCACCAAGTAAGCCCCGTGGAGTTTAACAATGATATTTCCCAAGACAATGAGACGGAGGAACATTGTATTTATCAGACTTCATTGATAAGAAGCCACGGTAAGTGGCTAAACAGATAGGCTCCTCTGTAGAATTCACTGTAGGCACGGGTGCACAATCACCCGTCTACACATTGAAATGAGGACCACTGGCCCATGCACATAGTTCCTACCCACCTGTCCTGGAGCCTGAAGGCCATACCAGCAATGGTTTGATTATTCCATTTCCAATTCTTCCTTGCGAGCAAATACTCAGGAGAGGGGTTACATTTTCAAAAACTATTTTCTTTTTTTTTTTTAATTTTTTAATGTTTTTATTAATTTATTTTTGAGACAGAGAGAGACAAAGCATGAGCAGGGGAGGGACAGAGAGAGAATCCGAAGCAGGCTCCAGGCTCTGAGCTGACAGCACAGAGCCCGACGCGGGGCTTGAACCCACAAGTGGTGAGATCATGACCTGAGCTGAAGCTGGACGCTCAACCGACTGAGCCACCCAGGCGCCCCTCAAAAACTATTTTCTATCCTAATGCCAAGCCCTTACTGATGCTCTGTTGCCTCTCTGTCCTTCCCCCAAGATACTCTCCTCTCTCCCCTCCACTTACTGTAGTTTCCACTCACTTTCACCCTCCAAGGTTCTACTCAAATGCCTACATCCTACTTGTACCTTTTTCCAGTACAGCTGGGTGTGAACTTCTCTCTTTGCTTACTCTTTACACTTTTAATCATATATTGCTTGTAGCTGTTCGCGTTTTTCTCTCTCTCCAGCTAAATCCCAAGTATGTTGTAAAATGTTTGAACCCAGAATTTAAGTAGTTATCTGCCTTTTTTTCTTTTTTTTTTCTTGAATGGCCTAGAGCTAAGAGTTAATTACAACTATAGTTGACGCTAGGTCAGAAGAAAGAACATAAGGAATGGGATACAGAAGAAGATTGTTTTGATAAGGGAGCAAAAGGGGAGGAACAGGGCTGGTCGTCCTGGGAGCACTGCTGAGAGTGGACACCGTTGAGGAAGGAAACGGAGGGCCCTTCTCATCATCCTGCCAACAGCTCCCCCGGGCTTCTGGTTTCCTTCACTATAAACTTGGTCGAGAGAAAAATGCCAAGGCTGACCCAACATGATCATTTAACTCTGTGGTGAATTGTTTGGGGTTTTTTTTTTTTTTTTTTTCCTTTTCCTGCCTCAATAAGGATTTGTCATCAAGAACTACAGCAAAACGTGTCTCCTATCTTATCGCTGGCCTCACCTTCAAAGCAATGATGAGCACTTTCTGGTACAGAAAGTCTATGAAGCTGGTTTGGTAGAGGACATAATGCTAGCTTGAGGATTGCACAGACCTCTTTCCTCCGGTCAGGAAACATATCCAGGAACACAAGGTACTGTACATCTTGTCAAAGTCCAAGTCCTTCATCCGTCCAGAAGGTTTCAAAGTTTGACTCCCTGTCCCATGATGTGAAGGGTCAGGGAAACTTTCTGCATTAATTATGCATGAAGAACCCTGGGGAAGGATTGAGCCAATGGCCAGATGCGCACACACTGTTCCCTGGTCCCTCCCCTCTCCAGAGTGGTGACAGTGGGGCAGACACTTAAGACTGCCCTCAATTTCAGTGCAGCCACACACAGCAGGGTACATGAATAAGGGAAGAGGAAGATCAAAGAGCAAAAGACGAAGCCAGGGGAAGAGGCAGACAAAAATAGAGAGGGGGGATAAAAGAGAGAGGAGGGCAAAGGAGAGTGAGGGAGAAGAGAAGCAGGAGGGAGACAGGCTGGGACAGAAAGAGACAGGCAGGGCAGTAACGAGGTGGTTCGTCCCCCGTTTCATTTCCTCCCCTTGATATTTAAACATTTTCCTCGAGAGCTCAGGGTCTCCTGACTGAAGTGGGTGGGATGGCACCGGGGGGGGGGGGGGTGAGCCGGGGGCTCCGGGTTCTGGTCCTCACTGGACCCTCGCTGGGTCTCACGCAGGCGTCTCTGAAGTCCAGACGCTTGAAAGTATCCACTCCCGTCAGCTCAACTATTTCAACTAAATCCATTTTCATCAAATTATCACTTCTAGCGGTGATAGAAAAATTAATGATTTCTTGAAGGGACTATTGTATTTAAATATTTCAAGCCTGTTGGTGTGATGTGTGTCAGCAAGAGAGAAACATATTGACTTGGAGCTGCAGCTAATGCTGGCTTTTATAAATATCCTGTCAGATAAATAATGGCTCTCAATGGATCCAATATGATGTACAGTTCTAAAGCGAGCAGGGTTTTGCAAAGAAGCTCAAAGGAAACTGCCACCGCAATACTAGGAGCTGAATAATGGGATTTTCGTTTATCTTTCCTACCAGAGAAAGGAGCGGTGGAGAGGTTGGCTTGGCAGGCACCAGGGAGAAGGTAGATTGATTCCTCAGATGCCACAAAAGGTCCAAACCTGGGACAAAAGCCGAGAGTCTCCAGAATACCAAAGAGCAAGCAATATTTGCGTGTGTCCATTTGACAACTGAGCGGCCAAATTGGGGTGCTCAGGGCTTGCTCCTGCCCGGACAAGCAGAAGCCCCTCTTGGCTGATGAGCCTATGGGCCAGGCAGGGAAAGTAGGGTCTGGGTAGCTCCATTCAGGATTGAACAATGTAGTGACCAGGGCAGTGTAGACAGTTCAGCCATCTACTTTATGTCTCACTGTCCTCCTTTTCTCTCTTCCTTCCTGTTATTTACCCAGTCCTCTACTTCACCACACATCAGAGAACAAATTTTGGACTGAATTTGTGTCTCTTCACCCCCGAAGGTCATATATTGAAACCTGATCCCCAAGGTGAGGGAATTTGGAGGTGAGGTCTTTGGGAGGGGATTAGGTCATGAAGGCAGAGCCTGCTATACATGGGTTTAGTGCCTTTAAAAGAGACTCCACAGGGCCCCCTTGTCCCTTCCACCATTGAGGTCGAAGCGAGAATTTCGCTATGAACCGGAAAGTGGGCCCTCACCAACAACCAAATCTGCCGACACCTCGATCTTGAACTTTCCAGCCTGCAGAACTGCGAGAGATTAAATTTATGTTGTTTACATGGCACCCAGTCCATGGTGTTCTGTTCTAGCAGCCTAAAACAGACTAAGACAACTTAATCAGGAAACTTGAACAATGTCATTTTGCTTCCTGTTAAGAGTTCCAACAAATAGTAGGTGAGGGGTGGGCGTGTGGAGGGATTACACCCGCTGGATGGAGAGGAGATGGTGTTATTGTCTGTGCACTTCAATTACCCACAGTCAGTTGAGGACTGACCCTATTATACTGGCATGCCCACAATTCATCTTCAAAAGACATTTGAAGATCAGAAGTTAGAGGACTTTAAAATCCTAAACAACCTCATTCAAAGTGAAATACTCACTTAGCTTGGACTTTTCTGGCCTGCTCTGGGTTTTAATGTTGTCTTCTATTTAAGGCAATTGAAAATCTCTGCTCTCTAACAGATAAATAGACTTGAAAGATTAATTAAACTGTGGAACAGAGAATGCCCTGCTATATTTCATATGAGAATGTGGCAAAAAGAAACCATGCAAATCAACAGTAATTCAAAAGACCTCATCTTGACTGAAATTGTTTTGTTAATAAGTTAAAATGCCACACGACTTTTAAAAATAAAAGTCCAACTTGTTAGCATGCTACCACTGTACCGCATTTCCTTGCATAAATTAGCTATTTTCACGTTCCTGCAAAGGATCCATCTAGGCTATTAGTGGTAGGGAAGAGAAACCGTCTTCACACACATTTGCTGGGTGTGTGTGAACCACGAGGAACACTTCTCCACGTCCCCTAACACCATGACCTTGAGTCTACAGGATTACCGTGGTCTCACAGTTTATGTGTTTGTATTTACAGTGGCTTCTGCAAGTGGGCAAAGGTATGGCCTTTGCACAGACAGCAAAGACACAGAGCTTTCCTCTGCTTTTGTTTTTTTTTTTAAGTTTATTTATTTATTTTGAGAGAGAGTCGGAGATAACGCAAGTAGGGGAGGGGCAGAGAGAAAGGGAGAGAGGAAGAGAATCCCAAGCAGGCTCTGCACGGCCAGGGGTCCGACGCAGGGCTCAGACCCAGGAAGCCGTGAGATCATGACCTGAGCTGAAACCAAGAGCTGGACACATAACTGACTGAGCCACCCAGGTGCCTCACTCTCCTCTGCTTTTCACACCAGGCCTGGTCACACCCCCGTGCTCAGAGGCTAGAGAGAAGACTCATCTACCAGGCACAAGGAATACCAGGTAAACCCTCGGTTCTTAATCCCAGAGAAACGGCCAGCTTTCAACAGAGGAATATGATAGACATACACCTCGCCTGGGTTTTACATGTTTGAAAGGAAATGGCCTTACATGACGACAAACAAAATGGCCCCATGCCTCCTAGACACTCAGCTCGGTGGACATAGTTTTTAGAGTTAAAAAAAAAAAAAACGGGGGGGAAGCCGTAAAGAAACTGATTCAGAGCAACTACTCACCTGTCTGAATTGAGCTCAGAAAGTCTGAACGCTAGGAATTGCCCTTAAACCTTTATTCACCCTTCTGGCACTCTGCCTTGATAACCACTAACTGTCCCATCACACAGACTGCAGGAATAGCCTCCCATCTTCCATGAAGCAATTCCTTCAAATTCTCACTGTTCATCTTGTAGACACAAGGGTGTCATATACTAGGAAAGAATGTCAGCCCCTCACATACATCATAATTGAAGGGGAGAGTCCGGACTCAAGCTCCACCAGAAGCCTCTGTCGACTGTGGGCAGCCTGTTCTCCTGTACTGATCGGCACTGGTGTTAGTCCTGTCCTGTTTTCCTTCTAGGGACTCTGAAAGGTGTGCAACATCATGCAAAAGCATGGGGTTCCCAATCCTTTTATCCCCTTGGATTTGTCCCCCTTACGAAGACAATACCTTTCACCCTGGTGTCCAACTACCATTTCATCCTGGACGTTCACGGCTCTGTGGCCATCCACAGCTCCACTCCCCTTCCTCTGCATTCTCTGGCCTTGTGTATGTTTCTAAGTTGAGACACAATGTCTAGAAAACTACACCACATCACTAGCGGGGCCGGGGGGGGGGGGGGAGTATTTCCCCCAAAATTTATGAAAAAATTAGCTCTATGTGAAGGCAGTTCCGTTCGTTCATTAAACCACTTTCTGCAGAGTGGGTGCCGTGAGCCAGTCACCATGCGATGCACTTGATCTTCAGCAGTGGACGACACAGGCAAGGTCCCTGCTCTTAGGCAATTTACATCCTAATTTGAGGGGAGGACAGGAGGGAAATAGAGTAGAAAAGGAAAGGAAAATAAACCAGGTAACCACACCCTGTGATGATCCCTATATGTAGACTTGTGACGTAAGCCCCAAATAGGTCACAACTTTGGGGAAGGAGCAACAGCAACACACACATAACACATTCCATGGTCCCCCGCAGTGACTGGTCTGCTCCTTGAAAAGTGACTTTAAGTGGGTTCCTTTCTGATGGGCAGAGGGATGTCCTCTTGTGATCACATCATCCAATGAGTGGGAAGTTCCCCTGGCAAATGAATTGACCTCTCTCTTTGTATGTAAAATGCCGAAAAGTGAGGTTTAATGCATTATTCTAATTACATTTCTGTTCACTCCCAAGCATATGGACCAAGAAAGTCATAAAAATAAAAAATGCATTATTCATCTGGCTTCCATGATCCTATCCTCACTCCTAAAGACCTACCTCAATTTTTCTATCCAAATTTAAGAAAATCAATAAAGTTTGGAAGAACTGTTTCCTTTTTCCTTGGTTCTCTATGTCTTCAGAGCTCTCGAGGCATTTTCTTTTCCTTCCAAATGTTTGCAGGCCTTGCTATCGCCTACTCACCACCTGACGCCAACCCTCCCCTTTCTCTTTGAGGTGATTTCTTATATCCTTATGGCCGCTTTTCTGGCCATGGTAGTATCTCCTAACTCAGAAGAGTCACTGACACTCTTGCCCTCCTCTCAGCCCCTAAGCCACAAAGGACCCCCAGCTACCTTGACCTCTAATGTGAAAAATACTTTCTTAGTTCGTCCCCAGCTTCTTTGTTCTTCTCCAGGATCCTGCTGGCAGTCGACAGCAGCCACTTTCATAGATCCTCAGGTCCATATGGCGCTCACTTTTCTCCAGCTGACCATAGGCATCTCACCCAAAGTGAGCAATAGCTCTTCTGGAAGCCTTTTCCACACCAGCAGGCAGGCCTTTGAGATTCTAACAGAAAAGCATAGGAAAAGGCGATAATCCTCACTCAAAGCTTTCAGCAGGAAATGGAAGATCTCCAAAAGCATTCAGCCACACCAGCGTTGGACAAAGACTCAGGAAGAACTGCCCCACATCTCCAGCTAGCCTCCTCTGTGAGGCAATATTGCCTTTCTTGGTAGCTGTGGACGGCATTCCAGAACTTTGCATCTCTGTGAGCTCAGAACAAAATTTTTTTCTCAAATAAAATATGAGAAATTGTAAGTATTCCAAACCAGAGCTTTAAATTTCTGAAAAGAATTCTGGGACCTTCCTGATGAGGCTCCAACCCATCTTTCCAACATTATCTTCCTTAACTCCCCTTCATGTGTATAAAAACTCCTGTCAGGGGCACCTGGGTGATTCAGTCAGTTGAGCATCTGACTTCAGCTCAAGTCACGATCTCACATTTCTTGAGTTCCAGCCCTGCATCGGGCTCGCTGCTGTCAGCACAGAGCCTACTTCGGATCCTCTGTCCCCCTCTCTCTCTACTCCTCCCCTGCTTGTCTCGCCCTCTCTTTAAAAATAAACATTTTTTAAAAGTTTAAAAAACAAAAATAAACACTGCCAAAACACCTGAAGCATTGTTTCCCTTTTTTTAATTTATTTTTTATGAATATAATTTATTGTCTAATTGGCTTACATACAACAACCAGTGCTCATCCCAACCAGTGCTCATCCCAACGAGTGCCTTCCTCAACGCCCATCACCCATTGTTCCCTCTCCCCCACCCACCCCCATTGTTTCCCTTTTTTTATGTTTATTTATTTATGTTGAGAGAGAGAGAGCAAGCTGGCGATAGGGCAGAGAGGGAATGAGTGGGGTAGGGGCAGAAGGGGGCGGGGAATGAGTGGGGTAGGGGCAGAGAGAGAGAGAGAGAGAGAGAGAATGGATCCCAAGCAGACTCCATGCTGTCAGCACAGAGCCCAGTGCAGGGCTCCATCCCATGACTGAGATCATGATCTGAGACGAAATCAAGGGTCTGATGCTTAACCAGCTGAGCCACCCAAGCGCCCTAAAGAGTTGTTTCCTAAACAAACCTGGCATTTTCTAACCTCTGAGCATCTGCTCACCGGATTCCTCTGTCTTGGAATGTTCTTC
Organism: Herpailurus yagouaroundi; assembly: GCF_014898765.1. Classification (NCBI taxonomy): domain Eukaryota; kingdom Metazoa; phylum Chordata; class Mammalia; order Carnivora; family Felidae; genus Herpailurus; species Herpailurus yagouaroundi. The sequence goes on along the minus strand of NW_024412376.1, from coordinate 49,655,384 downwards.
ATTCTCAGCCCTCATTTGGGACTCCTTCAACTGCTGCCTCCCCCATGAATCCTTCTCCAGCCCCCTCCAGCCAAAATCTACCTCCTCTTCAGCATGCTTTCCTGACACACTGCTTATGGACCCATAATACAATCAGCTAAATTCTGTCTTGCACAATAGCTGTTGACTATAAACTCACTGAAGGTAGGTCCTGGGTCTTAATGATCCTGTTTTTTCCTCTAGGATCCAGCACATTTAAATGCAATATTTAAGTATTTGTTAAATGTAAGAAATTGTAGCAACTCTCTCTTCAGTGATAGATAATAGAAGTAACAGAAGCAATAAAGCTTCTCTTATAAATATGTGATTATCTCTTCTCCTTTTTGTGTTGCTGGAACACTGAACAGGGTGCCTGGTGCATAGTAATAATTCGTCATCGTTGAGGAAAAGGATATTGATATGAAAAAAGAAAGGGAAGATAAAAAAGAAACGACCATTACATTGGTACAGAGCGGCCACAGATTTTTTGACACTCCTCCTATAAAGAGGTGTGATCTATGTTCCCTCCCCTTAAATGTGGGTAGGCTTGACCAATTAAATCAAGTAAAAATGGCACTGTGCTAGCTTCCAAGTCAAGTTCTTACAAGACTAGCTTCCCCTGCCCATCCTGGAACACGAATTCTGGTTGCCATACTGGGGAAGTACAAGAAGCCCAAAGAGAGGCCTATTCGAAAATGAATCAAGGCTCTGACAGGTCTCAGTGGACAGTCGCACCAACTTGCCAACCATCTTGGAAGTAGAGCTCCAGTCCTTGTTGAGCCACCCCAACCTGAGGCCAGTGGAACAGAGTCACCCCTTAGAAACGTCACCCAACTGCAATTCGCAAGCAAATGAGATGGGTGTTGCTTTATCAACCATTACGCCTTGGGGTGGTTTAAGAGCAGTAAACAGTTGGGACAACCACTTAGCTAACGTCCTTTTTGTCTTTTAAGATTAGAAGTCCCACATGTTAAAATCCTAAACGCTTCCTAGATGTTTCAATATCCATAACACATCATCTTGATCAGTTAATGAACAGGCTACTCTTCTGGAGTGAATTACAAGCTCTCGCAGTATACAAACTGCACTCCACCAAAAACTCTCTCTGGCTGGAGGGTGAGACTGAGAAGGATGTGGGCCTCTTGCCCCCGCTTCAACTACAGCTGCTCCTTTTGCCTTGGCTATTGTATTCTGAGTTCCCCTCAAGAATCTCTTTGAACAAAGGATTCTATAGCTGTGAAAAATTGGAAAGTGCTGTTCTAGAGTATTAGGCCCAGCAAATCCGAGGCTGTGTGCTCTGCTTGTGGCTCCGATTATTTTCACGAATCAGTGGAACAATTGCTTAAGTAGTTTTCCATTCACAGGCAAAACTAGACTGAAACCCTAGTTACATTTTCCCCAATCTCTCCTATGTTGGGTATTTTTGCTTCTGCCTGGGATACCTGGTACATGAAAGGCAACTCCTGTTGCGTTCAGAAGTTCCCTCTGTAAGCAGCAAAGCAGTGACACCTGCTTGGAAAAATTCTTCCCAGGAGTCACGGATGACATTTTGGGAAAGATCCCAGAATGGCACATTGGAAATTAATAAGCATACCAAGCAAATGGCTCCTGTGGAAGATGTATCCTCTTGTTCATTCAGCAGAATTGTATTGTCAGCATAATGACCTCCCTGCCTCCCTGAGCTACTACTGCTCACTGCTGAAGCCATTTGACATTATTTCTTAGAGGTTTGGGGTTGCTTTAGACACTAGGACCCCATATGTCCTCAGTCAGGGGTGATTTAGGGACATATGTGAGTCAGAAACGTGAGTATCTGGGATGAAAAATGACCTTGGTAATCCCAGTCTGACTTCATGATCAGATTCTAGTAACTGGACATGACCCTTCTCCCATGACCAGGCACCCACGTTCCTCCTGTTTCCAGCCACTGAGTCTCAGCCTGCTCTCTACTTTGTCCTCGGGTTCCTCAAAACCCGAGCGCTTATCATCATTTCATCATTCAGCCTGGGCTCTGACAGTCTCCCTAAAATGATGTATGCCTTCCTGAGTCCAAGCGTCTTGCCTTTTTCCAAACTCCTCACCGCTGGACTCCACCTCCTTGCAAGGATACCACCTGTCACCTCTTGCTGGCCCGTCTTGACACTGGCACTTCTCCAATCTGCCACCACACTTTTCAGAAACCACATATAACATGCATGGTGGTTTGCCCCTACACCTGCAGGCAGACTCAGCCTCTCAGGACCTGTCCCACCACAATGGTATAAACTGTTCTGAGGATGCTGTAGGGCTGCAGGGGCTGCCACAACCAGGTACCACAGACCAGGTGGCTTACACAGCAGAAATGCATTGTCTCGTAGTTTCAGAAGCTGAAGTCCGAGATCAAGGTGTTGGCAGTATTGGTTCCTTTTTTTTTTTAATTTTTTTTATTGTTTATTTATTTTTGAGGGAGACAGAGTGTGAGCAAGGGAGGGGCAGAGAGAGAGGGAGACAAAGAATCCGAAGCAGGCTCCAGGCTCCGAGCTGTCAGCACAGAGCCCAATGTGGGGCTCAAGCCCACAAACCATGAGATCATGACCTGAGCTGAAGTCCGACACTTAACCAACTGAGCCACCCAGACACCCCAGTATTGGTTCCTTCTAAGGGCCATGAGGGAAGGATCTGTTCCAAGCCTCTCTTCCATGGCTTATAGATGGCCATCTTCCCCCTGTATCTTCATAGCATTTTCCCTCTCTGTGTGTCCCTTTGCCCAAATTTCCTCTTCCTATAAGGGTACCAGTTGTATTGGATTAGGGCCCACATTAACGACCACATTGTAATTTAATTACCTCTGTAAAGACCCCATCTCAAATACAGTCACATTCTAAGGTACTGAGACATTAGGGTCTCGACAAATGAATGGCAGCAGGGGTGGGGGGCACATAACACTCATAACAGATGCCCACTGTCTACTTAGTGTGAACTTGAGAGAGTCTAAAAGCAGTGATTTTCAACTCAACCCGACTCCTCTAATGAGGAAATCCAAACAGTATCCACTGCTAAGCCTCATATAGGAGTGTGTCTGAAAAGTCTGATGAGGCAGAATTGCCAAGAGCTTATTTTCACCTGAGAGACTGAGTAACCTGGCCGAGTAAATGGACACAGAAGAGGACAGGAGGACAAGTGGCCAGCGGGAAAGAACACGGTGTCTGTCACCTGGATATTCTTTCCAATCCCCGTAAATTCATATCCCTCGGGGAAAAAGATAGACTTCAAATTAAAACTGAAGGAGCTGATTTTATTTTTTAAATGTATTTAGTTTTTGTAGCATAAGCAATGCTGCCTTATTACCAGGCTAGTAGAGAATAACATTATCCTTATTTCCCAGCCTAAAATAGCATAGCTGGGTACACTGATCGCTCAGAAAATGCATTAAAGCTTTGATGACAAAGTGCTCCAGTACCTCTACTAGATGTGACCTAAGTAGCAGCATCTGGTGAATACAGTTATGCCCAGAAAAAGCAGGAGCAGGAAGTATGGTGCCCAGCAGATATCAAGCGGTAGGTGCCTGCCCTGGTTCATGACAACGCTTAGGTCACATCATGGAAATGTTCAGACATTACTGGGGGAGGTGGGAGTGATTTCATGAGGAGCCAGGGTACATATGATAGCAGATAAGAGCAAGAATTAGCAAATACAAATTGTCCTTAAAAAATAATGATTGTGTGTGTGTGTGTGTGTGTGTGTGTGCGTGCGTGCGTGCATGCGCACCTGACTGGATAACTAGAGCTTCCAAAATCACAGTTGGAGAAAGGATTTCTAGAAAAGTGATATTTTTAACAGAGGAGCTTCTGATTGATTGCAATTCAATTTCAATCTGGCCTTATCTAAGTCAGAAAGGTTATAATTGAATGTTAGCATCTGGTCATTATAGTTCTTCCAATCACACCGTGTTAAAGAGATGCACAGTTCTGTCTCTTCAAACACTGGTAGGCTGTCATCTTCACTTGGGCAATGGAATTGAGGGTTAGGAAAGTCTAGCAAAGAGACACATTATTTCATTCGCCGACACTATTGTGATTTTTATTGAAGAAAAGTGCTCAAAGTTAGACTCTCTTTGGTCGGCTTCATTTGGAAAAGCGAAATTCCCAGAAGAGGGGACACATGAACATCAAGAGACTTCCAACAAATCAAACGGCTGCCCAGTTCAACTGCATAAAATCCTGTTGTAACATTGACCCCCGTGGTCGCCTAATTGTGGTTTGTAGTGAAAGTCTGTGCGGTTTGCAATGAATCCACCATCCAAGGTGGAAGATTTATGACAACCTTATTTTCCTTGTCAGAAGGTACACGAGAAAACCAAGCAGAGAGGGATAACAAAGGGCAGAAACCCTGAGGCTAAATTACAGGTTTATATATCCAGGAAATATTATTAGCCTAGTCAAACTCCTGTTGAGCCTCTGCATTGTATTTAGATTTCTCTGTAGCTTCAGCGGGACACTGAAGTGGGACACATGAGCCCTGCTCTAAGCGTGGCTGCCCCGTGAAGTGTTGTTATTGAAGAGTAGATGCGTTCTCTCCAGCTGTGGCAACAATCGCCACAGAGGTTTTACATTAGTTTAATTTTTCAAAGTTCTACAAGTCCGCTGTACTTTACCAGAGGTCATGTACAGAGACGGGAAGTTTTATCAAGGTCATTTTTACAAAACTATGACTAACCGGTAATGACTGACGTGGACCCCCCAAGTTCAATTACCTGGGAGCTTCAGTCTTGTAAAGCACCTGACCTGGAATCTGAACATGGAGGACATCCAACAAATATCGCTTCCCTTGCCATTCAAGCTGACCACACTGTGGGCTTCTGTTCAACCATGATGCGGATTTTTATATAAAGCTCTTAGTGACGTCAGAGACTTGGTGTTTTCTGACCAACTTTCGAATAAGGAGACACTTCTGCCTTGCGACTGTATGAATAAAGCACCCAACTAAATTGACTCTCTCTTGGCTACTGATCTGGGCTTGTCAGTCGGGTGGTTACCACTCCGTTATGCAGAGGTCAGAAAGTGGGCTGCAACTATAGAGAAAAGGGACACATAACTGCCTCAAGTCTATTTGAAGCCTGGGTAGCTTTGAGGCAGCAGCTGAAGCAGAAGATTAGGGCAGGCTGGCGTCTAATCTATTTGCCTCCACGTGCATTCTGACCCAAAGTAAAAAAAAAAAAAAAAAAAAGGCAGAACGGTAGGAAGTGGCAAGGAAGCTCTGTCCTCTGTCTGGGAGGGGCCACGGGCCCCCCTAGCCTTCGGCTTCTGGTTGAATTCAGCCCAGAGGAAGGCCTGCTAGAAGACCACAGGCGAAAGGAAAGCAACAGCAAGGCATGCATGCCCTCAGCTCCTCCCAGCTGACTGCAAAGCTTCACCGAAGGTTATAGGTCCTGCCAAAGCAGCCCACCGTACCTAACTCCCTCCTTTCGGGCCCCGGAAACACCACCTCCCCTGCGTCTCTCAGGGCTTAGAGGGATGACAGCCACTCGGCACTTTACTATCATGTAAACTTTCCCTACGCTCTACCCACGCCTTTGTCACTTGTGCCTCAAACCACCCTCCCACCATCCCTGTAAAAGGGCACGGGGGAAAAAAAGGTGTCACATTTATTCAAACACTCACACCATGCACAGCGAAGACTCCTCAGCCACATTTACAGGAGACGACCTCCGTTAGGGGCATCTTCGGACATCACTGTCCACCTGCACCGTTCACTCAGCCCATATTCGCTGGTGACTTCTCTGTGCTGGACACAGACACTGTTCCGTGCAAATTGGCAAACGCGGGTGCGTGTGCTGGGTAGCCCCAGCTCCCCACGTTAGAGATGAAGTCTCTTGGCTTCCTGTTTGTCTCACTGCCATGCCCTGCTGGAGATCAGGCCTTCATCACTGGAGTTCAGTGCCCAGCAGACTCCAGATCTGTGCCCCTGCCTCCCTCCTGCCCAGTCCATCCTCTGCCCTGCCGCACCACAGTCTTCACAGCACAGATGAAAGAGAACTTATCAACTCCTGAGCAGGCCACGTGGTCCTTGCCCGTCTTTCCATCCCATGGTCCTGTCCTGCCAACACCTATCGTTCCCCCCAACCTGCCAGGCTTTTACATGCCTCTACGATTTTCACATCCTCTTCTAGCTGCTTGGAATGCTGTCTTCCCATTATCTTCCTGGGAGACTCCTAGCTCAAGTGAGCCCAAAAAGCCTTCCAGGGACCGATGGGTGGAATTAAATGCTTCCTTCCGTGTGGTCCTATAGCAGCCCCACACACACACACACACACACACACACACCGCTCATAATGTTCTGCTGCAAAGCTGCTTATTCTTGTCTCCCCTACTATGCTCAGGGTGTAGGCAGGGGCCTTGTCAAATGCTACTTAAAAGCTGCCTATAGCTATGTCTGCGTTCCAGGTGGTGCAACATGTTTCTCTTTGGGGAAGATTTGGAGGGGGTTTTTTGGGGGGAGGGGAGGGGGGAACATCGTGGTGTCCTTTTTAATTTACAAAGGAAATGCCCGAAGCCTGATATGAAAAGAGAGACTAAGACAACAAGGAATCAAACATTGTTAAAATCCAGCCTTTGGGTGGTCCGGTAAGCCCCCAGGGAGACATTACCTGGCTGCTACAATAGTCCCCCTGTCCTTCCCCAGTGAAGAGGCTGAGGCTAAGGAAAGGAAAAGCGAAATGGGTGACCGTGGATCCCAACAGCAAGAGAGCTGCAGGACATGCTTTAGGAGCAGTGATAGCGAATCTCTCACTTATCTTTCCTTTTCTATGTTGTAATTCTTTCACAATGACTTCTAGGATATCACTGTCATCTGTTCCCCTCTATATCCCAATAGCAGCCTTGGGGGATGAAGGAAGAAACTGTATTTGTGCTTTGGGGCCAGCCAGAGCACAGACAGGCAGTGAAGCAACCGTAGGTAGAAAAGAGGGGCAGCAAAGAAGGGGAGCCCAAGCCAGAGAAGCACCCAGAGAAAGATGATACTGGCAGGTGCGGGTGCATCATCTTTGTTCTTCCTGCCAGTTCCATCCTGTTTCTCTTTCCTTTAGTAACTTTGTTCTTTTTTTAAAAAATGTTTTTCTAACGTTTATTCATTTTTCAGAGAGAGAGAGGGGGAGGGAGGGAGAGCATGAATGGGGGAGGGGCAGAGAGAGAGGGAGGCACAGAATCTGAAGCAGCCTCCAGGCTCCAAGCTGTCAGTACAGAGTCTGATGCGGCGCTCAAACCCACGAAACATGAGCTCGTGGCCTGAGACTAAGCCAGACGTTTAACCAACGGAGCCACCCAGGTGCCCTGCGTAACTTTGTTCTTATACCTCCTTCAGGACCTGGAGAAGAAGCCAAAGGCAAAGAGAATGGGACCCTATAGTGACAAATCCAAGGGAATAACCTTGGTAAAAATGGGGGGAAATGGTTGGCTAATTAGTCCAAGACATCCAAGAGCTTCTCTGGGTTCCAATGAACTCTTGACTCCCGCCCCGAGGCACCAGCCAGCCTCATCTCCACAGCTGCAGCCAATGAGGCAGGTCACAATTTCCTGGATGTGGCATCCAATTTGCTCCTAGTTTTCACTTTCCTGAGCTACTAGAATGATCCTGGGCAGCTGAAGGTCTAACTTCTCCAAGCCACCAGGACAAAGAAACAGAAAAACACAGAGAGAAGAGGGTCAACAGGCCCCTCACAGGGCAGGGAAACACGGTACGTCCTGGGAGGTGCGGAGTAGGGACCATGGAGCTTCCGGGCCAGAGGTTTTGGGGAATCTGTGGTCAGTAACTCTACACTCATAAGTGTTTATTCAGAGAAAGCCCTCAGCCTTCAGAGGCTCCGCTGACTCTCACAAAGAGACCCAAAAGACATCGGTGTTCCCAACTTTGACCTCCACACCACGTCCTTCCTCTTAGGTGCACTTCCTCTCTTTGGAAGACACTGGATTTTTGTGCTATGAAGCACAAAAGTTTCGCCCTCTACAAAGTAGCTAAGAGGGCAAGGTCACAGGAAATCACCACACACAGGCAGTGCAGGTGCAAGGCGCTCAAAACCAAGGCCACTGATGTGGCTGGGGTGCCTCCCAGGCGGGGGGCTCAGTGAGGGGCATGTGCAGTCAAGGCCGCACAGCCAGTGAACAGGCCCGCAGGCATGTGAGAAGAAGCCACAGAGCCCCCCGCTGCCAGTGGGCATTCTGGACGTGGCTGTTTACTATTTTAAGTGCTTCTGCAAAAGAATGTGATACACAGAAAAGGTCAGATTTGTGAGCTGCCCGTTACTGTTCATGGCTTGAAGTGGACGAGGAATAGGAAAATGACAGAATTAATGATGAACCAGGAGACAGAACAAAGGGGAAATGACACACAAGCAGGGGTTGACAGTGTGTTTAGATATACTGCTCATTGCTGTCCATACAGAGGGGCTCCAAGACTGAAGGGGGATCAGAACAGAGAAAAGATGCCGTGGTAAATGCATCCAACACTTTAGTCCCTTGGACGATAATATTAAAACACAGGTGAATTTGGGGGCGCCTGGGTGGCTCAGTCGGTGAAGTGTCTGACTTTGGATCAGGTCATGATCTCACCGGTCGTGAGTTCAAGCCCCGCGTCGGGCTCTGTGCTGACAGCTCAGAGCCTGGAGGCTGCTTCGGATTCTGTGTCTCCCTTTCTCTCTGCCCCTCCCCTGCTCACGCTTGCTCGCACTCTCTCTCTCTCTCTCTCTCTCTCTCTCTCTCTCTCAATAATAAATAAACTCTAAAAAAAATTTTTTTTAAAGCACAGGTGAATTTTATCAGCAAAAGGTGAGTTGTTGGTTGATGGAGTCTGCATTTGGGGTTTATTTCTCTTGTTCATAGGAGCACGCGCTTTCCTAGGAACACAAAGCAAAGAACACTACCTTTTAATATGTGTAGTACAGCTCATCAGTAGATTTCTAAGATACAAACCTGACAATATCAGTTCCTATATTTGGATTTTCCTAGCTAGGAAAAAAAAAAAATCAAAGACAAGAGATTGGCACCTTTTTGAGAATATAAATGAAATCCTGAGTTGAAAATAAAGCTCACGTATCCATGACAAATGTAAATCCATCCAAAAACCCAAAGTGGTTAATAAGTACTGAAGTGTCATGGAGATAAGACGGCAGGAAGGAGGGGAGGGAGGGAGGAAGGGAAAGAAAGCATGGGTCTTAGAAATCTCCAGGCCTCAGACTCATTCCCGGACCCGCCACCTCCTTTGCAGCAGCCACCAGCGTTCTGTTCCCCCTCCCCAAGCCCCAAGTCCCTCTCTGTGATCACGGAGACCACAGTAGCTAAGAGGCATAAAGGTTTAAACCTAGAATATAGCAAGCACAGAGGAAATATGAGTTTGTCCCTTCTTCCTTCAGAATGGCTTTGGGGAAACAACACTGAATTCTTTTTATAAGGTCTTGAACTTCAGTTTGTGGAGTCAGAGGCAGTCAGGAGCAAGAAAAGAGAAATGAACTAATGAGTGAAAATGAGGCAACAGGAAAGTAATCCCAAGAAATGGAAAATTGTTCTCCGTCACTACAAAATCACAATAAATATTTAGTTCTGTCCTCTCACTGTGGGCAGAGCAAATGCCCACAGATGCACTGAGAGCTTACTAAGGGGGCCCTTGCAAGGCCAGTGACCTCTGAGGAGGCATCATCGCTCACCTTGGCTCCGGAGCCACTGACCTAGATCATCTTCCCTTTCAGTGTAGAAACTGAATCAGGGACATCATCATCATAACCAAAGAGTTCACGGTATAACTCTAGGTTTCCTCTCCGAACATGTACTCGGTCATCCAACTTTACTGTAGGGCAGGAGTTCCCAATATTTAAAAATATGAAAGCTGGAGAGCCTGGATGGCTCGGTTGGTTAAGCAACCGACTCTTGATTTCAGCCCAGGTCATGAGCTCACCATTTGTGAGTTCGAGCCCCACATTGGGCTCTGTGCTGACAGGGCAGAGCCTGCTTTGGATTCTCTCTCTCTCCTACCCCACTTGTTCTCTCTCTCAAAATAAAAAAATAAACTTTACAAAAAATTAAATATGAAAACAGTCTCGTCTGCAACGTCAGAACGTCACAGACCATGGGGCACCTCGGTGGCTCAGTCAGTAAAGCATCTGACTTCAGCTCGGAGCATGATCTCACAGTTTGTGAGTTCGAGCCCCACATCCGGCTCTCATGCAGACAGTTCAGAGCCTGGAGGCTGCTTCAGATTCTGTGTCTCCCTCTCTCTCTCTCTCTGCCCCTCCCCCACTTGTGCGCTCACTCATGCTCTCTCTCTCTCTCAAAAATAAATAATAAACATTAAAAAAAATTTTTTTTTAAACAGAATATCACAGACCGGAGCTGCCCTTTTAGTTCCTGTCAATTAAGAAAATCCATAATCTCAAAAAACTACTCTAAATGTACATTAGATTTAGCCCCATGGTATCTACATATATCGAAAAATAGTCATGACACTTGTGTGTAAAGTAGCATTGATCCCACAACAGAGGACACTTGGTGAGAATACAGCTTTCTGGATGCATTGCAACAGGGTAATATACACAACCTCCCTCCTCCTGGGGGTGCAAAGCCCCCAGATGAGGAACTACCTGTCCGGGGCACTGAGCCTCTTGCTTCTTTTACATAAATCTCCATCAAAAAAGCTGAAGATGAATAATGATTTGGTCAATTTTGAAGCCAACTTTTAAAAATAGAAAGCTGGAGGGGTGCCTGGGTGGCGCAGTCGGTTAAGCGTCCGACTTCAGCCAGGTCACGATCTCGCGGTCCGTGAGTTCGAGCCCCGCGTTGGGCTCTGGGCTGATGGCTCAGAGCCTGGAGCCTGTTTCCGATTCTGTGTCTCCCTCTCTCTCTGCCCCTCCCCCGTTCATGCTCTGTCTCTCTCTGTCCCAAAAATGAATAAACGTTGAAAAAAAAAAAAATAGAAAGCTGGAGAGAACAGCAAGTATTGAGAGTAAACTTATCCCTAATGTAATACTGAATGAATAAAACGTTGCGTATAAACAACTGAGATTTATTTCTCACAGTTTTGGAGGCCGGACGGGTGCTGCCATGGCCTAATGAGAAGCTCTCTTCCTAGTTCATAACCAGTGCCTTCACTGTATCCTAACTTGGGGGAAGGTAAGGGATATTTGCCTAAGGCTTCTTTTTTCCCTCTTTGTCTTTTTTTAAGGAAGAGATCAAACATCCCAATATCTCTACTTTGAAGCGCTACAAAACAACAGTGGAAAAAAAACCAGTTTTTACAAGGAATTATTGGTACGGTGACATAGCTGTGTCTCAGAGTCCTCTTGAGAAATAATGCTGATTAATTCTTATTATTAATTGTGGCTGTTAAAAATGGAGCTGTGTATTGTTGGATGAAATTTAAATTTGCCATAACAGGCAAGAGCTCATAAACTCACTGAATGAAAAGTCTTTAAAATCCGGTTGTTAAAACAGAAGGAAAAAACTGCAGACATTCAGACAATTATTTGGCATGTTAGGCTAAGAGTCTTGGGGAAAAACCAAAGCAGCTAACTGAAGCCTCCTTTTTACTGCCTGAATACCTTGAAAATGACAAATAAATAAACAAACACCCCCCAACAACACCTTCTGTCACCCCCATCAACGCCATTTTTATGAGACCACCCCCAGCAGGTGGGGTGCAAATGCTGAGTTCTGCCATGTCGCTGGTTAACGTGGAGGCATCCCATCAGCCTGTGGGAGTAGGCCTGAGAATCTGCCTCACACATTTGGTTATGGTCTATGTCAACAAATGCAGCAGCGGAGAAGGCCCAGCAAAATTATTCATCGGGGACCTGTTTACATTTCTACTGTCAATTCTGATAGGTTTTTTATTGAATTAAATTCTTCTGCCCTCATTAGAATCATGATTGCCTGTCACTGACTATGACATGTTTGAATTCCCACAAGGGTGTCAGACTCTCCATCTTGTATATTGCCCAGGAGGGATCAAGGACAAGGCGCAGTTGAAAATTTTACATGTCAATCCTTGAAATTGTGGTATAAATACCGCTCAGCAAGTAAGTGATTGTGCTTCCCCGCCAAAGCAACCCAGAGAGCTCCTGGTGTCCTTTTGTCTAGCAGGACTTACAACTCTGCACGTGGTGACATAGCCAGGCTGACCTGCCACCTCCCAGCCTCAGCTCATAGGGGTAGCACCTTGTGGTTTCTCAAGTCTTGCCAGAAAACATGACAAGAACAACAAAACTTTCAGTATCTAAAGGCGATCAAGGCTTACAAACGTGAACAGCCACCTGGGGTAGGGTTTAGGGTAAGGCTTACTGCTAAGAACACAATTGAAGGTGCAGAGGAAACTCGGGCATTGTGGAGGGCAGATGATTCTCTGCTAGATAAGAAGACAGAGACCCCCAAGTGGAGGTCACATTTATTGAATGCTTATTCTGCCAAGCATTTGTTATACTTTAATTCTTCAAGAATTACAACTCAGTGAAGAATAATGATTGCACCCATTTTCACAGCAGAGGCCTCTGAAGCTCAGAGAGCCATCTTCCCATAGAGTAAGCGGCTGAGCAGGATGGAAACCACGTCTGTCTGACTCTCATATTACATATTACTCCCCTTCTACATTGGCTCAGGGCAGAGACCATCCCTCCAGAAACATGGAGTGTCACAGAAGCTGACAAGGGGGCTTTCAGGACTCAGAAAGGGTCCTGGCTAAGAGGATCAATGGAACCATAAGCCAGAGATCTGGAGCACAGATATAGTCCCAGCTGGACCATCCCTAAAACGTGTTCAAAGTGTGGGGTTTGCTCTTGCTTCAGTAAGTAAGTGGAAAGAGAAAGAGGGCTGTACTAGCCAAGAACTATGGTGGGAGAAAAATGGACCATCCTCTATTTCCTTGATCCTTAATTTTCAATCAAACCGATGTCCCTCCATGAGAATGTCTTTTGGGGAGGATTTGTAACTGGCATCAAATCAGATTGCTTCATCCTCTAAGCCCTAAAATTTTTATGTGTTACAGCTTGATCCCATGTTCCAACTTTCCCCAACCTGAGTTTCTCTTAGAGATGTTGCCTTCTCTTGAGAATCCAAATCCCCGGGGATGGGGTCCAGGCAACTACATTCTCACTCAGCTTCACAGGAGGTTTTAGAGCTCCCAACACAAGAGTCCTGAGATGTAAAGCAAGTTAACATTTTGCAGTTGGATATCAATCAGTCATGGTGTCTTTGTGGGTTTTTTTCATGGTGTCTTCATTCGTGGAGAAAATGAGGAGGTATAGCTTTTGGACGGGAGGCCATGAGAAGTAAGCTGGCTATAGAGAAACCCATCACTATTTAAATTCTTCTCTAAGAACTTAAATTCTCATCACTATTTAAATTCTTCTCTAAGAGATTCAAAATCAACTGTACTGGAATATCCAAAAAATTCTATTAAAAGCAACGGTAACCTAGAGAGAGCAGAGTATAAGGATAGGGTTTGTTTGGTTGTTTGATGGCTTGCTTATTTGCACTTATAAACTCAGAACTTGACACCTACATAGGGAAGCAATTTTGCCTGGTGACTCACTACTGCCTGCCTGGTTGCCTACTGAAACAACCTGATTCTTAGCCATGTCTCTTTAATGATATAAAGCAGGAAAACAACTTCTCTCTTCCCAGATAATTTCTCTTTCTCTTCCTCTAACTCCATCTTTTCTTCCGTGAACTCTCCTTTCTTAATTCTTTTTTTCTCTCTCTGTCTTCGTTCTCCGCATCTCAACTTTCTTGGACAACCTATCTGTACTTGGCTCCTAGACACTTCCTTCTGTTTTGATTTTTCTCTCCTTTCAGACTTCAGGATGCCTTCTGTTCTAACATCATTCCTTTCCCTGCCACTCCCAGGCTCACGGTTTGGTACCCAAGCTGTTTTCTGCTCACTGGCAGCTAGCCTCAAATTCCATTCTGCCACAGGATTTGACTGTAAGTCAGGCAGTAAATGGGCTCTTTACAAATCTCGCTTAATTTAAAGAACTCTCTCCGTGAGCTGCATTTCTGGGGACATTTTTCAAGGGTGTTAGCCATGAGGCTATATGCACTTGCTTGTACAACAGCAGACTGGCTGCTGCTTCTGTCACTCTGAGAGACCAAAGCTAAGTCTCAAATTAACTAGCCAGTATAAACTGCAGGAACCAAGAGAGTGATTTCACAGACTCATTTTTTTTTTCTTCTAATTTGTATAGTTTCAGTAACTAGGGCATGAGGTACACAGGCCCAAGCGTCAGCGTGGTGGAGGCAGCAGGAGAATATTGAGCTGATCAGCTTGGGGGCAGGTTGGAGGTGGGAGAATAGAGAAGATCAGAAGTCATTATTATTCCATCATGCAACCTGGACGACTGGGAGAAAAGCTTAGGGATTGTCTTTCATTGCTACATATGTGACAGCTCATGTTCTCTCCCTTTCTTATTGTGTCTACTTGTGACTGTTGACCTTTGGTTCATAAGGTCATTTTTTAAGGGGCTCATTTTGATAGATAAACTCTCAACAGGTCTCTGAACAACTTTGACAATCTGTACGAAATAGCATTCGAGTGCCATGCTGTGTAATGCTAAGGAGGTGGCATCACCATGGCCAAGTCCATGGAGAAAACAATACTCAAGCGCCCGGAGAAGATGAGCCCACCTAACTCATTTGGTTTCGAACGTAGTTTCCGTTGTGATTAAGACTTCCCACCACCCCCAGGAAACAAGGAACCAAGGCAGAATATGTCCCATTCCATTCTCCTGTCCCTCCTCAGATGCTAATGAGGAGTGACATGACCAACGCAAAAGCAGCAGAGGAACATGGAGAAACAAGAGGGCATGGTAAGATGAGATTAAGGGGAAAAAAAGGAAAAACACGACATTAACAACAGCGGGACTGTGATGCAGACCAGCCTCTCTGTATAATACAATGGTAAGCTTCATTAAAAAAAATAATAATTGGGGCGCCTGGGTGGCTCAGTGGGGTAAGCATCCGACTTCGGCTCAGGTCATGATCTCACGGTCCATGGGTTTGAGCCCCGCATGGGGCTCTGTGCTGACAGCTCAGAGCCTGGAGCCTGCCTCGGATTCTGTGTCTCTCCCTCTCCCTGCCCCTCCCCCACTCTCTCTCTCTCTCTCTCTCTCTCTCTCTCAAACATAAATAAAAACATTAAAAATAGTAATAATTCATGAAAAAGAGACTCTCCCCTGGTATTATGGGTACAGCCTAGTCTTTCAGTGCAAAACAGTATCCACTCACCATAGGTAACTATTTAACTTTAAATTGAAATTTTAATTTACTTTATTAAATTAATAAATAAATAATAAAATAATAAATAAATTAGTTCTTGAATCTCAAGTGCTAGTAGCCCCATTGGATCAGTGACGCCTGCCACGTGGGATGGGACAGACACAGAACATCTCTTTCATCACAGCAAGTCCTATGGCGCTCAGTGCTCTGGTATATTCCGGTCTGATGGCGGGCTCTGTCGTACAGCTCAGTGGGCAGCTATCGCTTGCCAAAAAAGCTGTGTGGGGAGGAAAAAGCACAGAGGGGAGCGGCCTCGTAGCAAGGCTCCAGCAAAAGCACGGAAACCTTGCTGCAGACACAGCCAGGGAGGAGGCAGAGATGGGAACATCTCCTTCCCAAGTCGATAGCTCCTCTCCCTCCACCTGAGGGTCCAACTGGGAGCAGTGAGTTGAGGACCGATTCCTCATATAAATTGAGTGAGAAGGGAGGTTTCTCCCAGCACTCAAGGCCTCGGAAGCCGGTAGCTCCAACATGATTAAATAATTGAACTGTCTCACCTTGCCCAGTCAAGCTAGATTCCAATGAGGGTAATTAATCTTCATCGTGCCTGTTATTCCCTGCCCTGTGCATACTTTTGCTGCTGTTCAAAGTCAAGTTTCCCAACCTGACTGTTTCTTCCAAGAGAAGAAAGGAGAGGAGGAAGCAAAATAGAAAGACTTCCTTATAGAAGGACATTAATAGGAAGTTATTTTCAGATCTGATCTTCCTGTGCCCCCCCCCAAAAAAATGGGGTAATTAACGCTGCAATTGTATACAACTTTAAATGCAAATTTCAGAGAAACAAGAATATTGGGGGCTTATAGTTGATCTTGGAAGCTGAATTTTAGAACTTTCCTTCGAGAAACTATCGGCGGTTGTAATCTCACAAGCCCAGAAATGACACAAAGACTCAGATAAGGACATGTCAGGTGTCCAGCCTTGCCTCAGTCCCCAAAAAGATCAGAGAGAGAATAAGTGCTCAAAAGCAAAACCAAGGCAGGGGGAGGGCCCCATCATCACACATGTGTTTAAGTTCATTCATTCACTCAACAAATTTATTGAGGGCCTTCTATACCATGTACTATCCTAAGAAGTTGGGATACACTGGTGAACAAACACACAATCCCTGCACGGGCAGAACTCACATTCCTAAAGCTGACGGTTGCGTTTCTTTTTAACCCACCCACACCTTCTCGATATGACTGCATTTTCAAGATGTAAAATTTTAGCATCCATTCATTTTGTATCACTCTCCATAAAATGATGGTTTGCCTCTCATGAAAGTGTTTGTATGGGTGCATAAAAGTAACTATAATCCCCAGGACTCTCCCAGAATCATGCCCATTGTGAGCCTGATTTCATAGCAAGAAGGGAGGGGGCTTTCCAGCCAGCTCTATACACATCACCCAGGCCTCCCAAAATGACCAACATTACCTAGGTACGGCCAGCTGCCAATCTGTCTCTTCCTGGAGGGAAGTAGACGGGAGAGTAGCTGCTTGGCAGCAAGGCAAGAACAGTGAGAAGAGATCAGAGAGCCAAACAAAAAGTGGGAAAAAAGAAAAATAATCTCCCCGCACTATCCACCACCCCTAAGTGTGTATTAATGGACCGATAAAGTATGCCCTGGAGAGTCTTAACACTACAATATTAAACTCTGTGCACCAAGAAAAGCAAAGATGGCACAGTATAACAAAGAGAGTTTGGGTTCTGTGTTGTTGGTTTTCTGGTTCTCGCTAATGTTCTGGTTTTTAGTTGTGCTCGCTTGGATGTATTTTCTTTTAAAGGGCTGTTGGCCGCGGAGAGCATTTTCCAACAAAGTGCAATGCTGCCCCCTAGTGACGGTATTATGGAAGAGCACCTGCAGAAATCAAGCTTCTTTCCAAGCTTCTCTTCCTTACACTTCCGCCTGGATTTCACTTTGCTCTCTTTTCATCCTCGAAAGTGCAAATATTTCATCCTTAAAGATTCTCTGCACAGAGATATTTTATGACTCAGCCTAGTTCACGCCACTAATCAACATAGCATTTTATTCTAAAATATGAACTGTGTGCTGATTATAAAATAAGCGTCGGTAGTGAGCGGATTTCTCCCCCTTTTGCTTATAAATTAAGCAATCTCCCCAGAGAAAGCTCAGAAATCAGGCCTATTGCATATAACCTTTAGAATCCTGATTGGAATTCTCACTGGAAAGACATTTACTGAGAACTCAAGCTCCAGGAAATCAATGCCTGGGTCTGACAGACATTCAACTCCCAGACAAATGTATTTGATTTCACATCATCCTTCAATCTTTGCACCGGGAATAAACCTGAGAGCGAAAGCTCTGAAAATAATGCGGGTGATACACTGCACTATCAGAAGCCCCTTCCTGTGTTGCACAAAAACACAACTGCTATCTTAGAGAAAATTATATCATGTGAAAACACACGAGGAAGGACTGAGTGAGAGAACTCCTCAGGCCATGATTAGCTAAGGCCAAGTGCCTGATCTCATTTTCTTCAAGCCATCAGCCCAACCCCCTGCATCAGAATAACCTGGGAGTTTGTTAAAAATGCAAATCTGGGGGCCTGATCCAGGTCCTTCATATCTGAAACTCCGAGTACAGGACCTAGCAGTCTGCATTTTACCACATGCCTTGGGTAATCCTGTGCACACTAAATTTTGAGAATCATTGAGTCAAATTTAATTTTAAAAAATTTCAATTTGCATGTAGAAGATTTTCCTACTCAGGCATTCTCAAACATCGTGAGGCTACAGAACCACAAAAAATTTCGATTTACCAATTAACACATTTCCTTGATTTTCTACAAAATTAAAGGATAGCATTAGGCAGCGCAAGGCCCTCTCCAACCAGTAAACAGTGATAATGGCCAACCAAAATCATAAATACCACTTGGCCATTGCTGGCGATTACTTCTAATTGTACTTCTTACCCCAAAGCCATTTTTTTTTTTTTCAAAAAGCTCTGTTCAGTCGGTAGCATGGAATGATGCACTAAGCAGAAACATTCACTAAACCAGAAGATTTGACGGTCTTGAGAGCACAGAGCTCTCTGCACTCATATAGAAGGATCTGACAGAAGTGAGCAAAAAATAAAAAACAAAACCAATAATCCAAGGCACTTCCCTATCTTTTTACCCCTTCTGAACCGCACGGCTGTTCCTGGTCTTGCCTCCTGCGGGGGGGGGCCCCCCCCCTTTCCCTAAGCCATTCTTCTCTGCCTCTCTCTGTCATCATTTTAAGGCTACTTGTCATCAGGTCTGTCCCAGCCGTGGTGAGAATGAAGGGTTTGCTGGTCTTGCCAAGCCCGGGCTAAGGTGCCAGAGCAGATGGTCTCCACACAGGCTGAAGCGACTGAGCGGGTGCCAGCACCAACAGGTTGTATTTCATTGTTTCCCATTATTGCTTGACTAAGCCACCAGAGGAAACAGCAAGGCTTGGAAAAGGGTTATGTCTTTGCCTCAAGGAATCAGCAGGAAGCTTAAAGAGGGTCTACCAGCTCTGCTGACCAGCCACTCAGCTATCACTGGGTCACCTGCAGAAAGAGCCAAAGGAGGCAGATCTCTGTTTCGCAGCCCATCCGTGGGGAAGACCGTGACTCAGCTGTATCAGGCTGGGCTCTCCAGAGAAACCAGTCACGAAAAGAAATTTCCCTCACGCCCACACCACAGGAAGAGCAGACTGACGTGGGAATCTAGAAATGCCGCAAGGTCAAGCTGATAACCAAGAGCAACGTCTCTAGAGGATGATCTAAAATCTTGAATGACATCAAGAGAAGCACCTTTTGGGTTATTCTGAAGAGGGATACCGGGACCATGTCAGGTCTGTTTGTTCTGGGAGAGATCGAATATTACAGAGCATCCTTTAACTTAATATAGAATTTCAATACATCTGGGAAAGTGGGCTCTAAGTCACCAGTGCCCACTGACAGCAAAGAGAAGCCCAGGACCAGAATTTACCACAGAGGTTGGCTCTCGGCATTTATGTCTGGCTGCAAAGAGAAGCAAACTGCAAACTTAATGATAAAACAGTTTAGAAGACAAGGGTTCTTTTAATGAATTACAATAAATATATATGAATGTAAGTGCTCTCCCACAGGTAGGATTTGAATTTTCCTAAATCAGCTAATATCTTAGTCAATTCTCCTCCATTTGCATCTGGCCCATGTCACATCTGAAAATCCATACCACTTTATAGCTCTCTGCAATAGCTCCATGTGGGTAACTTGCATTTAAAACTAGTTATCCTTGCCACTTGACCTTTAAAAGGAGATTAGAAAGTAAATTTTTCATCCTACAAAACTACTATACTTTCATACACATGAAATAAATCACAGGGTACAGTTGAACGGGAATTCAATTAATGCTTTTGCCATTTCCAAGCCCATATGGGACCAAAAACAATTGTTTCAAGAAAAGAGAGGGAAAGGGGAATCCAAACATGTGTTGGTTATTGCATATTTATAAAAACTGATTTCCTAGGCCGCTTTTGCCCTTTGTTCCTGTGATAGGCAGAATAAAGTTCGCCCTAAAATGTCCACATCCTTACCCCTGGAATCTGTGAATATGTTATCGTCTATGGTAAAAGGGACTTTTGGAGATGTGATTAAGTCAAGGACCTTGAGATAGGAAGATTATCCTAGATTATCTGGTGGGTTCGTTAGAATCACAGGGGTCCCTCTAAGAGGGAGGCGGGAGAGTCACTCAGAGGAGAGGCCCTGGTGGAAGCAGAAGCAAGAGGGAAGAGACCGCTGGCCTCCATCCAAGGCACTGAGGAAGCCTCCAGCAGCTGGAAAGACAGGGAAGCAGCTTCTCCTCTCAAGCCTCCAGGGAACGCACCTTGATTTTAAGTCTATGAGACCCATTTTGGACCTCAGACCTCCAACACTCTACGATAATAAATTTGTGGGTTTTTCAAGCCACTAAGGTTGGGATAATTTACTACAGCAGCAATAAGACACCAGTACAGTCACCAAGTCCCTCCTGGGAGGAATTATGTCTACCATTTTCCATGTCTCAAAGACTGACAATACACCAGATGGGGGCAAACACTCCAAGTTGATGATTTGCCCGGGCATAATTAAAATCTGACCCATACTTTATAGCGATGGGTGCCAATTACCAGCAAAACAAAAACAAAAGCAAAAACAAGTAATGTGGGACATTGTATTTTTTTATAGAAAACTTATTAAGGATTCATCACCCAGCGCACTGAAATGATGGAAAATGCTCACGTAGACTGACTTGGCGGCCATTTTAACTGTTTCATCATTTCCTCTGATCTTTGGATTCCTCTCAAATGGGAGGAGGTAGGTGCCTCCCAGTCATGGAGGACCGTGGGGGAAATAAGCATGAGGGGGAGCCATCACAGAACACAGACCTCCCCGCACAGAGGGAAGACCGTGTCCAGGCCCTCACCGAGACGGGACCCTAGGGGCCTGACAATGCAGGAAACCCTGCCTTTGAACCGGACTCGGACTCGTAAACAGCAACTCTTTCCAGGCTAGCTCAGGAAGAGCACAGGGGGGTGCGACGCCCCAGTGTGAAGGGGTATCAGACACCTTTCTCTTTTACCGTCAAGATCCTGGGCGGGCCCCTGATACGCAGGCACTTAACTCCGATATTTGAAAGGGGGAAGCGTTGCAAATGGTTTGTAAAGAATATTCCGGTCTTCCCCAAGCCTCACGGAAAGACTACACTACTGGAAGCTTCGGCTTTCCGTAAAAGTTTCACTTCCCAAAGAGTTTCGGTTTTGTTTTTCCATTCAAGTTTGTTTTCTTGTTTTTTAGATTAATGATATCTTGGGAGCTGGCCAGGAGGAGGAAGGGTGTTTGGAAGGGAGAGAAGGTGGAAAATGAAGAGGCAGCAAGGGACTCACTCGGGCAGTCAGACAAACAAATCATCTGTCTTCTGGGCTCAGGTCGGGAAGGAGGGAAAAGCCCTGCATCCTGTGCAGCAGCCCAGAGCGGGCCCAGTGTGGCAGACGCTCTCTGGCTCTGAGGGAGAGAGAGGGAGACAACCCTCAGTTCTCTCTGAGCAATAAATAACAGAAGATGAGGCTGTGTCCATCTCATTAGGAATAATAGAGAGAGATTGCTTCTAATCATCCCTAATGGGTTGCCAGCTTTCTGACGATGGGTTCAGCAGTTAGTTTGTCCATTCTGAACCAAATGTAAAAATAATAATCATCCCGAGTGAGCCTTTGATCTGTCCTACCACCTTTCACCTGAGGCTCCCGAGGCCTGCCTCTGCCACACCCACTTTTGACCAAGGCATTAATCCACCGCTTACAAGGTCTCTCGGGAAAATTCCACAGAAAACCCTGGCCATTCACCCTTTCCTGTCCTGGTCCCCCTAAACCTTAAAACAAAACAACAACAACAACAACAAAAATCCCCTACCTTGGTTATAATCCGGGCTACACCAGAGACTGGCCTTTTAAAACATTCGGCCTCTGACCTCCTTACATTAAATTAGTGTCATGATTAAGAAGTCATGGCTGCCAAGAAAATCTCTCTGTTTTTCTTTCCAGCCCTCTGACTATCACGGGAAGAGAGTGCAGCCCTGTCTAACCCCGGTAGGGAGGCGACAAGAAACCCGGACGGGACCTCCTCCAGAGGCACGGGCTGGCTGTGCCGGGAGGTCACAAGGAGGAAGGAGCGACAGGAGAAGATATTTGGGTATTGGCATCCCGGAGGATGGTTCTGATGGCCTGGTGGTTAACATTCTGAACTGGTGACCGGGACCTCCGTGGAAGGCCTGGCTGATTCTATCCACGAAATTTCCAGCAAATACCTGCAATGCTTCTGTGTCCTTTTTTTCCCTCTCCTGAAGAGAAAATAATGCCAAACCCCACTACCACCTCTCCTCAGAGCACTTGAGAAAAAGCCCTCCCTAATTCAAAGCCCGGTAACCATGTTATTAATATCTCCTCCACAATTGCTGCATTCTTTCCAAGTTTTGAGATGTTTTACTGGCACCCACTTCACCTCATCACAATGGCAGACCACAGGCTAAGGGCAGAGAGAGACAGTGTTCTGGTCAAGGACAGACACATAGTGCACCAGCAACTCCAGAGCGGATCTCTCCTCCCAAAGCTTGCACGTGAACTTATCCGCTTAGAAAGAAAAGGGCATGCTGGGAAAGCAGGAAGGTCCACTGGTACAACAATCCCTGCTGCCCCCACACAGCCCCCCCCCAGTTCTCCCGTCCTCATGTGGGTGTCCCCCAGATACAATAAACTACCAAGAAAGAGCTCATTTTACTCTGTGCCGATGAGTGCCACACAAACATTACCACATTCTCAGGAAGTTTCTCAGTCCCCTCTGTAAAAACCACCCATGCAATTATTCTGTTGCATCCTCCATGGCTCATAATACAGGGTTGTTGTTTTTTTTTTTTTTTTTAATGTTTATTTATTTTTGAGAGAGACAGACAGAATGTGAGCAAGGGAGAAGCAGAGAGAGAGGGAGACACAGCATCCAATGCAGGCTCCAGGCTCTGAGCTGTCAGCACAGAACCCGACGTGGGGCTCGAACTCACAAACTGTGAGATCACGACCTGAGCAGAAGACGGATGCTTAACCAACCGAGCCACCCAGACAACCCTATACAGTTTCCATTATATACTTCTTCACTTATTTGTCTCTCTCTCTCTCCCTGGAAGTTCCTAGAAGGCAAAGACTAGGACTGTTTCATTCTGGCACCTAGCACAGTGATCAGCACACAATAATCAATATCTGTTGAGTTCATTGATTAGAATCCTTATAACAACCACGGAAGCCAGGTACGATTATCCCTATCTTACAGGTAAGAAGCTGGAGTCCCAGAGTGCTGTCGTGACTTTCCCAAGGTCACAGGGCTAAATAACCCTGGAGGCTAGCGTGCAACCCCACGCTTCTTGGACCACAACTCCCCTCCCTGGACCCATCTTCATCAACCCAGTACCTCCCTTCTCCTTCCATCAGCCAAGCCCACCCCTCCCACTTTATTAAAAGAAGTCAAGGGCCACCGGCACCTTGAAGTTTTATTTATTATTTCTCCACAATCGCTGAACCTTTCCAGTGGTCTCTCATATTTACTTACATGATAGCTTACATGTGGGCTATTTGTCTATCTGAATGATACAATGGTCAGAAGAGAAAGAAAACTGGAGGGAGGGAGGTCAGAAAGAGAAAATGGAGGTAAATGGATTTCCAAACAGGGGAAGGTATTTGTGCCATGCGCCCTTGAGAGGCCTTGAGAGGGATAGAGGGAGCTGAGGAGTGAGGCAGCCAGAGACAAAGAGTGCCTCCTGCCTGTCGGGGGAGGGAGCCAGGACACGTAGAGACGCACATTCACGCTCAGAGGCTCGTGAAGTTTGGTTCTGCTGCGTCCCAGCAAAGAGTTGCCATGGGTGCCCTGCAGAGATGGAGCCCTGGGTACTGGGCAGGGGCACGGGGAGATGTTCCTGGCTTAAGGGGAGATTTTCCCCTAAATGACACCAGACCACAACACCTGACTAAGGTTCCCCACACTTTTGCTATTGGGAGCATCCCAGTCCCTCAGGACTTCACATCTACGACCAGCCTGGGGCCGAGGTGGGCAAAGACAGGCTATAAAGTCAAGAGGACAGAAACTGGGTCCATTCTTAGCACACATGAAATTTGCAGGGAAGGGTGTTGCTCTGTACCTGCTATGCTACGTGTTTTCCTGTGAAAACAGGACTGTCTGACTGTCCGCACTTCAGCACGGGACTTCTAACATGTTCAGACACAGACAAAATGAGCTCTTCCCCCTCCCTGGCTCTTGCATCTCAAGAGAGCATAACTGCTTTTTCAGATCCCTTTACTCCACCCCCTTGGAGGTGCATGGGTACCTCAAGAGCAAACAGAGAAAGCAGGGCTTAAGATGCAAAGTGGAAAACAGCTCTCTGGCTAGTCAACACTGTCGTTACAGTGTAGCAAGATTTCAAATGCATCTGCACACACTTTTGAGTCCAATCACGACATGGAGGAACCCAGAATCATTTATGGGTTGAACGCCCCCAGTGCTGCCTTTAATGGAGGTGAACTCATCTCTTAGCCCACATTATGCAGGACAAAAGGGATAGATATAAAGAATCACCTATTTATCAGTTCTTTATTCTATTACAGGTAGGAACAGAAACTGACACCCACAAGGACCCTTTTCAGCAAGGGATTATATATCACACCACAGAAATACATGAAAGACAAATTATCCCTGAGATCATCGTGCCTCCATTGACCTGTTCAAGGTTTAAAGGAAGCTACAATTAGATGCCATGGTCACAGATCTGATGGCAGCTTAGAGCGCCAGCATTTACTTTAATCCTGCAGAAACGAACCGGCATGAATTTTGTGGGCATGTACTTCGTCTCAGTTTGAATTCTATGCGTCTGATTCAGATTTGTGGTAGTTTAGTAATTTGCTTTTGTTAACAAGATCTTTCCCAGCTTCTGCAGTGTTTACAATATGAGATCTAATTTGAGCTTAAAATGCTCATGGAAATTAACTGCATTACTTTTAAAAATGCAATTGGGGAGAGATGGAGAGGGAAAAGGATGTCACATGCCACAAACTTACCACGTTTGCACATTTGCTGGAGAGTTCTCCCAGCTGCCGGCGACCGACGCTCACAGGCTCTGCTGCTCCAGCCCTTGGGTCTGACCTGACTCTCCGATGTGGGGACGAACTGTGAAATCTGTCGTACTGCCTTTTGTATTAAGAGAAATTGGAAATCTATTTGGGATGGGAGCACTGAGGTTTTACTTGTTTTAGCACTTAAAAAGCATACAAGACCCCTGATGCAAAGCTTATGGAACACAGTGGAAATGGCTGCTACGTGCATAATTGTGACACCTCTTCTCTAGAATAGTAGCTTTCAGGGGCACCTGGGTGTCTCAGTCAGTTGAGCTTCCGACTTCGGCTCAGGTCATGATCTCACGGTCTGTGGGTTCGAGGCCTGCGTCGGGCTCTGTGCTGACAGCTAAGAGCCTGGAGCCTGCTTCAGAGTCTGTATCTCCCTCTCTCTGCCCCTCCCCTGCTCATGCTCTGTCTCTCTCTGTCTCAAAAATAAATAAACATTAAAAAATAAATAAATTTAGAATAGTAGCTTTCACTTACTGAGTGTTTTCCAAGGGCCAGGCACAGTTGTGAGTACTTCACTTTCATCGCCCCCTAGCAACTTGATAAGGAGACTGTATAGCACAGGCAGACAAGTAACCTTCCCAAGCCACAGGGCACCTCAAGGGCAGATCTCGAATTCAAATCCTGTCCACTGGCCCCCAACCCTTCACCCATCACTCTGATATGCAGTTTCTTGTTCTAAACCTCTTTTTAAGAAATATATATGTACTAGAAGAGATCCATGAGATTGTAACAGCCACATCCCCTGAATATAAACAACAGCTAAAATACCTTTCATTTATGAGCTGAAGAAAAGCCAGTCAGTTACATTTAAGCCTACAATGCAAAAAAAAAAAAAAAATCAGTCCAAAGAGACTCAAAAATATGGGTGTGGACTTAAAAAAAAAAATGCAGGGGGTTTTTCAGAGCACGGGGATTTAGTGTGTTGCTTCCAGGGAAAGGTCAACTGCCTGTCTCCACAGAGTCTAGATCCTTCCAGCCAGAGGCCCAATTTCTCCACTACACCAAGACTGGACCCAAGTCCACCTCAGAGATAGATGAAGAATAACGATGATTTATAAAACCGGAATCCCAAAGTGTTAATTCCGAACAAAAATTAGACCTGCTATGTGAACCATAGTGGAAACTTATCTACCTAAATCTTCCCTTAGGCTGCCCTGCAGACGAAGTCAGCCCGTAATCAGAAGGGGGTTGGTGAACAGGAAATCAGAATATATGCTCTTAGATGCAGGTTTAATAGCATCTCATGATGGTAGCTTATCAAGGAATCTAGGTCCACAACAGGGACGGATGACCTTGTGAATCAGACCAGATTTCAACTGGCCGAGTCTTCCTTAGACAAGATTTTGAGGAGGGGCAATTTCTGTGACCCACTTTGCTCTCTCTAACTGTGACTGAATGATCCCTCTTCTCACCGGCAAATTCTGTCAGGTCATAACCAAATCCTGGCTTTCCTGGAAATCAGTCTGTCTTTATTAAGTGGTGTTCATATATCTGTGCTCTGATCTCATAGGGGATGAATTTTAAGGGGGCCCCAGGTTAGGTTCTCTGGGAAGCTAACTTTGAGATAGAACATATGTTAAGGGGTGCCCTTGGGATCATACCACCTGCAGAAGGGCAGCCTGGGTGAGCAGAGGGAGACACTGAGCAATCAGGCAATGCCAGGGGAGACCTCAGCCAACCCCTCAGGGAGCGCGGGGGCTGGGACGACCCTGCAGAGTTGTGAGCAGTTGGGGTGAGGTGGTTGAACCTTTATACTCACTCCTAGGCCCCTCCATCAGTGGCTGTGGACCACCCTGGGAAAGGGCTGGGGTGGCTCTCTTCCACTGATGCAACCTCCAGGACGAACTAGAAGCGAGAGCTCTCCCATCAGCAGCACCTACAAAGTGGGGAGCAAGACCTTGAGTCCCCAAGAGGGGTCTGCCAACACATTGTAGCATCCCGCACAAAGGAAACTCTTAAATCCCTGGAGAAAGCCTCACTTAATCCCAACCATACTGAAAACCAAAGAAACCCTGAAGCAGTGGTGGGGTGGGACGGGCGAATCAGGTCTCAAGTCCACCCTGCCTAAAACGGGTCAGAAGGATTGGCATGCCTCCCTCCAGCCAGGGCTGCCCTGTGGCTTCTAGCTAATTCCAGGGTTAGCCTCTCCTAGTCTGCCTCTACTCTCCAGCCATTCTGACCTTCTCCTTCCTCGTGAGGGCCAGGCTCTCGCTCACCGCACGCTGTGCTGGGGCCCTGCACTGGAGCACTCTGCCCTTCTCTCCCCTCACCTGATTCCTGTTCTCCCGCAGGTCCTGGCTCAGACGCAAGCCCCTCCCCCAGAGGGGTGACTTCCTCCTGCTGGCCCATCTTAGAGCTTCCGTCACTTCTCCATCCTGGGTAATTCTTCTCTTCATTTCTACAGCACCCACTGAACGCTCTATAAAGGAAGGGACCGTGCATGTCTGTTTCACTCTAGTTTCATCAGTGCTTGGCACAGACATGGGAACTAATAGGCACTCAATAAACACTGAATGAGTGAGTGAGTGAGTGAGTGAGTGAGTGAATGAGTAAAGGTTGAAAAGAATGGATTCTTAGCACTTCAAGGCAGCCCAGAATAGACCTCCAGCCCTGAAATGGCTCTAAAGATGGTCCCACTTCCAGAGACGCCTGGGTGGCTCAGTCGGTGAAGCATCCAACTCGATTTCTGTTCGGGTCATGATCTCTCAGTTTGTGGGTTCAAGCCCTGCATCAGGCTCCACACTGACAGCATGGAGATTGCTTGGGATTCTCTCTCTCTCCCCCTCTCTCTCTGCCCCTCCCCTGCTTGCTCTCTCTCTCTCTCTCTCTCTCTCTCTCAAGAATATATACATTTTTAAAAATGATCCCACTTCCAGAGTCAACTCCCCAAAACCTGGGTTCAGCACCCCAGCAAAATTCTCCAGTAACACCTTACTCCTGCCACAGCACTGAATGTGTTGCCTTGCAATTGCCTGTCCGCTGGTCTTTTGTGTGTGTGTCCCCAGCACATTGTAACCTTCATAAATGCACAGCCATTTCTACCTTATTCACTGATCCCCAGCCCCTAGCACAGGGCCTGGCATATAACAGGTATGCAATAAAGATTTCTTGAACGAACGAAAAAGAGAGAGAGCAAACGTTTATGCAAGGATAATTCAGTGAAATATTTTCAAATTTACATTGGCATTAAAGTGAAATATGGTGGTGCTTAACTGGCTTCCAATAAAGCTATAAACAAAAGAGCATGGATTTGGGGGCCCTTCTCTGAGGAATATGGAGGCCCCGTGAATGCTGCTGTGGCAGGAGACTCCTCCCTTCCACGTGAAGTGTTGCAAGCTGAATGACAGTGCCAAGGACTCGCGGAGAGTCCAGCAGGAGGCTGAGCATGGCATGCAGGCAGTATTATCTCACTAAATGTCCCTAAAATCACAGTGGTGCAAGAATTATTATCCCCATTTTTCAGACGGTGAAGTCAAGGCCTACAGAGATGCAGTCACCTAACTGGTTAGAGGTAGAACGAGAACGGAAAACCAGGTGTGCCTTGCTCCAAAGCCTGTTCCTATCCTAAGCACCACGGTAAACTCCCTCTTCCACATAATACAGTGTCTCCAAGTAAGTGAAGTAAGTAGGACATTAAATAGGAGCACAAAAATAATCCTGGTATCGGTGCTATTTGAAACTTTTTAAGTATCTTCCCGCCATCCCAAAATCTACCATATTATACCCACAAGAAAGGCAGGGCATAGCTAATTATAACATCTCAAGGGTTGAATAAAGCAACTCTTTGGAAATCTGGACTGTGGACTGGTCACCAATTCCATCCCGAACGATGTCTCTTTCCCATGTCTATTCATCCAAGTCCCACAGGCGATGTGCTTTGCTTTTTCCGTACGTACCCAGGGCAACCTGTTCACAATAAAAGTGTGCATTTAAAATGCATATCCGGCCAAGCTGTGAGGCAGAAGAGAGAGAAGAGGAGGGGTTGGCCTTGCTCCCCACACAGCACTGCTTGGAACAATGACCTGGGTCAGGGTTATGTTTTCATTTTGCCGTGCCACACCTCAGGGGGAATGGCAGGTTGGTGGAGGAGACCTAAAAATTAATGGATTAACACATTTTTCTTATTTTTTATTTATATGTTTCCATGGTAACAGAACCATCAACCAACAAATGTGTCCTTCTCGCCTGCAAATAAATAGTTCTCAAGGTGGAAAATGATAATAACACGTTCATCCACTTTGATAAGTAACATACCTAGGGAGCTTCCAATAAAATCCATACTTTTTTCCCATTTCTATCCTTCTTCAAAGACTTGCCCAAGAATTAAAGTTTTGGATAAAGGAAAAGTAAAGCTGTCCTTTGGATAAAGGAAAAGTAGGCAAGCTTTCAGTGTAATGAAAACATAGGTTACAAATCTAGAAGGATTTCAGTTGGCCTTTTTCCTGAACCAAAGACAATCCTAGGAATATTTTTCCTCATCCTAAATTTCCCAGTGCCTTGTTTCTAAACTATCCTTAAACATATCTACACTGATTGGGTCAATTCTGTAAAGCTGGCAAGCCCTGCAGGTCCCTGGCCAGGCACTAAAACTAGCCCTTATACTCATCCTGGAAACCCTTCTTCCTGTCCCCTCCCTGGAAGGCACTGAGTGCCGCCTCCACTCTATGTGCTTGGGTTCCCCTCTGGAAACAAGGCTTCTCATTTCCCCAGTGCTCCTGGAAGCCACGGAGTAGTAACAGAATCGCCCTGTGCTTTCTAAGCCCTGTGCTTCATGCACAGAGAGGGCAAGGAGCTCTTCTCATGCAGATCTGACCTCAGCATCTTTGAAACAGGGAGGGGTCAATTTATCCAGGGCTTATTTTAATATAATCTGTGCAACTCTCCATTTTTCTTCCCTATCACTAAGTTCTTTTAGCATGGTGATGTTACACAGGAGTATGCATGGAGCCAGATTCCTGACCACCCTTCCCTTGCATTGTCCTGGACTGAGCCTGACCAGTGACAACCCTGAAGAGAACTCCTGCTCCTTTTAAATAACAGTACTGCCACAGGGCACCAGGGTGGCTTAGTTGGCTAAGCATCCAACTTCAGCTCAGGCCATGATCTCATGCTTTGTGAGTTCATGCCCCACATTGAGCGCTGCACTGACGGTGTGGAGCCTGCTTGAGATTCTCTCTGTCTCTCCCCGGCTTGTGAGCACTCTCTCTCTCTCAAAATCATAACATAAAATAATAATTTTTATGTACTTACACGCTCTCTTTTCTTCTGTCCTTTCTAATTAAAAAGGAAGGAAGAAGGAAGGGAGGCAGGGAGGAAGGGAGAGAATCTAAACATGTAATGCAGAGCCAGGCACCCGAGATGGAAAAACACTTCATCCTCAAATCTTCCTGAAGGCAGTAAGACCAGCACCCCTCTCAACGTGCACTTCATCTGAGTGGGTTGTGGAGGGATGTTTAGGCTTGAAGTTCTCCAGCTGCTTCACCTGGGCTGCTCTGCAGATGTGATGGGGGCGAGGACAGTGGATTTCCTGTGCATCCAAAGGACGCTCCTTCGGGGAAGGTCTGCCTGCAGGTAAGACAGCTCGGGCACCAGCAGCTGCAGCGACCGCTACCAGAAACCCTGTTTCCAAATCCCACTGTCACCTCGGGAACCTAAGAGTAAAGTATTCAAGACCCCCCAGTGCCGGAGGATGATTCCGCAGATATGGGGAAGAGCTGAGCACGGTAGTTTCTAAAATGTCCACAGGTGCCTCTGCTGGGCAGCCAGACTTGGCACCTGTGGGTCTCGGGCGTGACCCCGAACGGAAGGCACGTTTGAGAGGAGCTTCCCTTCCCATCGCACCTTCCAGATTCTCCAAGTTGACATTAGAGATGAGCAAAAGCAGTGAGGTAACAAAACAGGATGTACTCTCTTTGTGTTAATTTCCTCTTCCTGCCGCAACAAAGCACAACAAACTTAGTGGCTTGGAACAACAAGCACTTATTATCTTATTGTTCAGGAGGTCAGAAGTCCAAAATTGGTCGTCTGGGACCAAAGCCGAGGTGTTGGCAGACCTGTGTCCCTTCCAGAGGCTCAAAGGGAGAATCTGTTCCCTTGCCTTCTTCAGCTTCTAGAGGCTGGCTGTGTGCCTTGGCAGGTGTTCCCCAGGCAGCAACCACAACACACACCAATCTCTGCTTCTCTGATTCTGACTCTCCTGCCTTTCTCTTTTACTTAAAAGGACCCTTGTGATTACATTGGGCCCACCAGGATAGCCCAGGATAATCTCCCCCATCTGATAATCCTTAATTTAATCACGTTTGCCATCGAAAGCAACACGCCCACTGGTTCCGGGGATTAAACGTGGACACGTGGGGGAGGGAGATGGCGGGATTATTCTGTTTATCACACTTTTCATCTGGGAACACTGGGGTAGCCCAATTAAAGTGGAGAGTGGGTGTCTGCCAGAGGGTTCTCTCATTATCAAAGTCTCAGAAACATCCTCAGCCTTAGTAGTGTCTGTTCATTCTGCTTGCTACTTATTTCCACTCCTGTGTTTCCCGCTTAATGATTCTCTCCCATTTCATCTCTCCTTGTCTTTGGAGTGATTCCACATAGGACACAATGCTCATTCCAAAATGAGACAAGGGTACCGCACTTGGCATGCACAAAAGAAAAGTAATTTTAGAGCGTACGTTTACAAACTTCGTGCAAAACAAGCTTAAGAGATTCTACAGCCAAATACTGTCAATCAGCATTCCTGGCACACTGCTCATTAAATGCTATGCAAGTCAAGCAGGTCTTTATCGTTGTTGAAATAGCAAATCTGCACATTTTGTGTGATTTGAAATATTTGTAATAGAACTGCTACTAAATATATAAGCATGGCACTGGTCCTCACATTCCAATTCCTTTTCGATGGTGAGGGAGAGCATCATACCCAGCAGTATAGCTCTGGGGAGTTTTGCCCATGATAATAGAGTATTTTGGAGGGCAAAGAGGGAGAAGGAGGGGGAAGCAATTATAAAACCAAGGGAGACAGGATATGGGGCTCTATTTGCTAAGGGAAAAGCAGCTGGAAACACACCATGGTTGTTAGAGAAAATAAGAAAGTATTTCTTGGAAATTAAATTCAGGGAGGATGAAATTGAAAGCAAGAGGAAATGAAAATTCTCTTTGATTTAAGGAAGGCACATTTAAGAAGAAGTACAATGATGGTAAACATTTTCAGATACATCCATGTATTTCTTGTTTGTGAGTGGCCAGTTCTCCTCCAGTCATTTTTCCATTACAGTGTTCATCTTTTTTATTGATTTGTAAGCACTCTTTGTGTATTAGGTCTATTAACCTTTTCTCTGAAATATGTATTGCAAGTAGATTTCCTATTTGTCGATCTTGTTTGCGATAGTAATTTTTTTCTATGCAGAAGTTTTAAATTTGTAATCAGTCAGACTTATCATTTTTTCCTTCATGCTTTGTGAATTTATTTTTAAGCTCAGAAAGGCCTCTCTACACCAAGATCATTAAAATTTCCACCTGCAAAATTACGTGCAAAATTACGTGCAAAAAATGCACGTAAAAGGTGATTAAGTTTTTACCTATCAGATTCATTCATTTCCTCAACATATGTTTGTCAAATGTCCGTTATGTGACAAACATTGTACTAAGAGCTGGAGAGCCAGAAATAAAGCACCCGGGGGCCCGGCAGGGGGGCAATGTTCTTTCCTTGTGACATTTACATTCATTTGGGTCCAGAAAAGCAACAAGCAGGATAAATAAGTAAACTACATGATATACTAGAGAAGTGCTATGAAATAAAATAAAGCTGGAAAAGGGGATAAGGGATGCCGGAAGGTGGGACAGGAAGAATTTTTTTTTAATATAATTTATTGTCAAGTTGGCTAACATACAGTGTGCAAAGTGTGCTCTTGGTTTTGGGGGTAGATTCCCATGATTCATCGCTTACATACAACACCCAGAGCTCATCCCAGCAAGCGCCCTCCTCGATGCCCATCACCCATTTTCCTGTCTCCCTGCCACCCCCCATCAACCCTATTTATTTAAGAGCCTCTTATGGTTTGCCTCCCTCTCTGTTTGTAACTATTTTTCCCCAACCCTTCCCCCACAGTTTTCTGTTAGGTTTCTCAAGTTCACATATGAGTAAAAACATATGATATCTGTCCTTTCCTGACAGACTTATTTCACTCAGCATAATACCCTCCAGTTCTATCCCCGTCGTTGCAAATGGCAGGATTTCATTCTTTCTCATTGCCAAGTAGTATTGCATTGTATATATAAACCAAATCTTCATCCATTCAACTGTTGATGGACATTTGGGCTCTTTCCATAATTTGGCTATTGTTGAAAGTGCTGCTATAAACATTGGGGTATGTGTGCCTCTATGAGTCAGCACTCCTGTATCCTTTCGATAAATTCCTGGTAGTGCTATTGCTGGGTCGTAGGGTAGTTCTATCTTTAATTTTTTGAAGAATCTCCAAACTGTTTTCCAGAACGGCTGCACCAGTTTGCATTCCCACCAACCGTGCAAGAGGGTTCCCTTGTCTCCACATCCTCCCCAGCATCTGTCGTTTGAGACAGGAGTCATTTTAAATAGGATCATCATCTGGGGCACCTGGGTGGTTCATTCGGTTAAACGTCTGACTCTTGGTTTCCGCTCAAGTCATTATCTCACAGTCTGAATTAAAGCCCTGCATCAGGCTCTGGACTGACAGTGCAAAGCCTGCTTGGAATTCTCTGTCTCCCTCTCTCTCTCTGCCCCTCCTCTACTTACTCTCTCTCTCTCTCTCTCTCTCTCTCTCTCTCTCTCTCTCTCTCATAATAAATAAACCTTTTAAAAATTGCACAGTGTCATCAGGGAAGGTCTGCTAGTGATTCAGGGAAGGTCTGCTAGTGACCCAGGCAGAGCTGTGAGCCAGTGTGAAATCCTCAAGAGCAGGAGCTTCGTGATGTCCTCCAGAAACAGCAAGGAAACCCATGTGACCAGAGGAAGAGGAAATCGGGGTTAACAGTGGAAATAGGTGGGAGGAGGGTAATAGGACCACAAATTCAGAATTCTAAGTTATCTTACAAATTATCCAAAGCACTCTGGCTTCCGTGTTGAGACTAGACTCCCCCGGAAACAGACGATGTGTTAACGGACAATTCCAATAATCCAGGTGAGGGATGACAGTGACTCTGGCCATGTGGTAGCAAGGGACTGGATGCAACTGATATCTGAAAGACTAGTCAAAACGGCACCAAGGCTTTGGCCTGAGCAACTGGAAGGATGGAGTAGAAATTAACAGTGAAGGAAAGGCCACCAGGGAAACAAATTAGGAGATGGGGAGAAATTAAGGGATTTAGTTTCAAGATACCAACTAAGAATCTAAATGGAGACGTCAAATAGTTCCACAGGTCTCTTCCATCTGAAGACGTATACTTGGAAGCCATCAGCATATACATGGAATTTAAGGCCATGTGACTGAATGAGACCACCAAGGGACTGGCAAAGGTTAAGAATATGACAACATATGGACGCCTGGGTGGCTCAGTCGGTTAAGCGTCTGACTTGAGCTCAGGTCACTGTCTCACGGTCCATGAGTTCCAGCCCCGTGTCAGGCTCTGTGCTGAGAGCCTGCAGCCTGCTTTGGATTCTGTGTCTCCTTCTCTCTCTGCCCTCCCCCACTTGTTTTCACTCTCTCTCTTTCTCTCTCAAAAACAAATAAACATTAAAAAAAAAAAAAGAATATCGACAACACCAAATATCGACAGGTGCCTAAGAAAATGCACATTCTCATATGCCCTAAACCAGGATAAACTCTGTGAGTGACAAGATTTAACCAAGATGTACCAAGATTTAAACATGTATACCTCTGACTCAGCAATTCCATTTCTAGGAATTTGTTTCAAGGAAGGAACCAGGCAGGTGAGTAAAAATAAGGATGCTCATGTTATTAATTACTATTCTAAAAGCTAGAAACAACCTAGGTGTCCTACAGAAGGGAATTAGTTTTTATGGCACACACACAATTAGTACTCTATGGCCATTTAAATTTACAGTATAAAGATGTGTATTCACATGTGCTACGGTATCCATAGTTTACTAAAGACTTTAGGAAATATAGTATAATAGAGATGTGCATGGGTTTGCTTTTTTCCTTCTTTATAGTTTAGGCTACACCCTAGGAGACAATTGTTCTAATCAGGAATCCACACCCCGGCATGGCCAGCTAGCCTTTTATCAGAAAGGCCACTCCAGAGGCCATTACTAAAAGCCCTCCTGTAATCCACATCTTCAATCAACAAGAAACCTTTAGCTAATTAGCATAGTGAATTTCAGAAATGGGTTTTCATAGGGGAAATTAATGGATTGTTAATGAGCATAATGGATATTAGAAATGGGCAATCAATGGTGAAATTTGTGGAATTCAAGAAATGTGAGTTGGCTAAAATGTTTCAGAGACACCCCTCCCCTTAAATGAGGAGAGTAAAAAAAAAAAAAAAAAAAAATCTAGAGAAGCCTGAGGGCTGTATTTTCAGCGATGTTCCCTGAGCCTGGATCCTTAAACAGTCCTGCACCCATGCACTAGTTTAAAGATTTCTGGTTGCCTATTGCTGACACTAAGGATAAGAGAAAGTTGTCTAGAGGTTTCAAGTGAACCTTTCCATGAAGTTATGCTTGGAGCCCCTATGAGGAGAAATTACAGAATTTCAGTGAATTTCTGGAATAGGGTAGACGTACTGTGTCATTTTGCTCTTGCCTGCTAATGATTGTTTATTCGCTGAAGGTCTGCATATGTGGGAGAGCTAGCTGAGATTTACTCTCATGGATAAGCAAGATCTTGAGGAACAGCCAACGCTCACCTGTCTCACTTTTCAGAGGACTACTCTTTTTCACCCAGGAGAACCCCAGAGCTGTGCATGTCCCCCCAGAGGGATGACCCAGGAAGGGATGTGAGACAAACACCATCTTCCCCAGGTAGCACAGGACTGGGATCGGAAAGACTGACACTGGGTTGCAAATTAAGCAAAAACACAAAGCTCAAATTATCTTGTAAAAACTGAAGTCAAAATAGAACATACAAAGCAGAGGAGATGGGTGAGAAATATCCAGGGAAGTCCATCAACTTAAAGTCAACTGGGAATTGACGCTTCACCCCCACTCCTGCCTACACTACACCCCTATGTTTTTCAATAGTAGCATTTAGGGCCTGACGTACCTACAAAATGTGTTCTACTTGCTTTTCCCTCTCTCAGGATCTATCATCATGTCCTACTGACCAAATGCATCTGGATAGGCATTGAGCTCCTCGTGTTCAGCCCATACAGCTCCCCCACAGACAGTCAGCGGTATTTATGGATTTATTTCCTATCATCTGTTTTAAGTGGCAAGATGTTATTCTTGGTTGTTGAAATTACTAACATTTTCCATTGATTCCCGCTTCTGCCTTTCTTCCTTCCTCTCTCTCTCTCTCTTCCTTTCACTTCATAAAGTCATCCCTGATTTATTTCCCCAGGCACCCTCTTTCCTTTCCTCGCTCTTACTTTCTCCTCCCCTCCTCCATCTCTGTCTGCTTACTCCTCTTCTCAAGCAGTCCCAGGGGCCCAAGGAAAATAATAGTAAGTTAAGAAGCATCCTGGTGAGGAGATGCCCCAAGAGAATTTCATGGAGTGATTAGTACACCTCAACATTACAGAAAGAGCGAGGTTTATAAACCCATACTCTAAAACATGCCGTCAACGAAGACTGGAAAAAATAATAATCAAATGATAAATCATTTGATATTTGAATCAAATTTGAATCATTGAATAAATCAAATGATAAAAGTTTTCCAAAAGCTTTTTCCCTGGCTTTATAAAGGCAAAACAGAAACGGAGACAGGAGAGAAGTCTAAACCCAGGAATGCAAGCCTTACGTGCTCTTTTTTTTCTTAATGCTCTTTGATTTTAAACTCTCCAATCCCTGTCTGGATGAACATATGTTACCGCACGATTATTCCCCTTTGAAAATCTCCACTGTCCTACAAACCAGCAGGAAAAGGGAATTTTCAGGCAGGAGGTGGGCAACAAGACATGAGATGCCTGACCCTTTTAACTGCTTTAAGTGGCTGGCTATTTCCTTTCCGTGTATCTTTCTTCCCGCACCCCACCCCCCTGCCGCTATGACTGTTGTTTCTGCTTTGCAAGGACATGTCATTTTACTTACCACTCTCTCTCCCCCTTCTTAATTGGCCTGCAGTAAAAATACAAATTGCACCACTGTACTTTATTATTAGCCATTTGATGGGCCAAAAATGCCTCATAAGTACTGCCTAGAGGATATTAATCAGACCTGCTGACTCTTCTAAGCACCCACTTTTATATCTTGACCCCCAGATGAGGCCAGTGGATGGTAATCACGCCCCCTCCCCTGGGAGCATTTAGCTGGTCCCTGCCTCTCCATTAGCAAAGACACAACCAAAAGGTGTGGCGTCCGTCCTGCGGGAGGCGAGTACACCGCCAAGATCTCCCCTTCTGTCCATTAGCTTTAATGCCTGTTGTACTTTATGGACATGAAAAGTCTGTCTCACTTTTTCCCTCTCTCTAGGTAATAGAGCATGGAATGAATGTCTGAGTCCTAAAATGGCAGCTAAGCTTTGTAATCTTCTTTAAAGTCTCATGGCTTGGCAGAGACAGCCTCCTTTCTTAGAAGTAAAATCCAGGAAAATTGTGGTCCCAAAGAGGCTGATACAAAAGTGCAGTTCCAGCTAGATGAACATAAGGAGCTGGCTTGGGGGAGGTATTGTCTGCTCGGATCTTCCCACCCTGAACATACAGTTGCACGCTTATTAAAGATCCCAGTGACGTTATTAATGATGATGTGGGTTTATTGTGAGATTTCAGTTTTGCAGAGCTTGATTCTTTGTGTGAATCTCACCACCAACCTTCTTGTATCAGATATCTTGGAATTCAGATCACTGTGTGGACTCTGACACGTCAAAAAGGAGGAAACAGGGGCGCCTGGGTGGCGCAGTCGGTTAAGCGTCCGACTTCAGCCAGGTCACGATCTCGCGGTCCGTGGGTTCAAGCCCCGCGTCGGGCTCTGGGCTGATGGCTCAGAGCCTGGAGCCTGTTTCCGATTCTGTGTCTCCCTCTCTCTCTGCCCCTCCCCCGTTCATGCTCTGTCTCTCTCTGTCCCAAAAATAAATAAACGTTGAAAAAAAAATTAAAAAAAAAAAAAGGAGGAAACATGTGCCTCTATGACAGAAACGGTGTAGCAAAAACACATCCTCATGTATTATTGAGCTTATCGGTATATGCCCACAGCTCAGGGTGGAATACAGTGGAACTTCAATTTCATATTTAACTTACGGTAATGCCTCATTTATAATTTTGTCTGAGCTGTTTTCTTTACCTTGGCTCATTTCTTCAATATCTCTATTTCCTGTACAAACTTTCATGAGTTCCAAGGTTTTGTGGCCATAATGATATTTTTAAGAGAGCATTTCTGATCCAATGGGAGATTTCAGTGCATTCCAGCAATAATTGTAAGGTAGTTAGAGGAAAACACCCAACGTATTCTTGCCTCCTGATGTTATTGTGTTTCTGTTGTTATCGCAGAAGCGCACACATCACTGATATACGTCTAACTCCTCTGCATCCATGACTCTTCTATGGCAATCTCTTCTATGATCACAGATCAGTCAGTGATAAGTTCAGCATACTGGAGGTTTCGTGCTCCGTTCCTTACTGGAAAATCACTTCTCGTGCAATGAGCCCATAGAGGAAAGGTCTGGGAACAGGAGTCAGGAAACACCAGCATTCAAAGCCACAAAGGGAATGAAAAGGATCAGTGAGCAAGAGTAAAAGCAAAGCTGGAGAAATAAGGAAATGGCATCACAGAAGCCCAGGAAAGAATCAAGGAGGACAGGGTTCCATGAGCAAGACATGACAGAGGACCAGGAAAAGAATAAGGAATAGGTCCTCACTAAAACTAAGAGAAACACCACAGAAAAAAAAGGAGGGTAATGATGAAGGTCATGCGTCAAACAGTTTAGTCAGTAAATCACTTGAGGGCAAACCCCATGACTATTATTTCCCTTATAACTATCCTAACACCTAGTGGTGTTAGATAGATAGATAGATAGATAGATAGATAGATAGATAATAGATAGATAGGTAGATAGGTAATAGCTACTATATATAACGAACATTAAGTAGTCTCCAAGTACACTTTCATAGATTTTTCTGCCTGAAACACAGGAAATTGCAATCAAAATGTGGCTTACGCAAAGAGTAGCCACTGCACATAGGAGCCTTGGCAAAATGTTAAGCTGGTGATATTTGCCCAGGAGACAACATGGAACAGAGAAAAGCTGAGTGGACGGCAAGTTAAGGGACTAAAATCTGCACTCTGACCCTGCAATGAAAATGGCTCACCTCTGACCTTGAGCTAACCCTCTACCACAGTACAATTAGGGGAGTGAACTCTGTGGTGCTTTTTCCAGCTACAAATGTTGAGGACAGCATCCTTTCTGCTCTCCCACCTCAAGTTTTATCCTGCACCCATTCAGGCAAAGATTTTTCCCTGGGTGCTAAGTCCTCCTGGACCCCTTACGCTGTCTTCCGATTGCACCTAATCTTCACACATAAGCCTCTCCTTGCAGAAATGCCCACCTGCTCCAAACTCCTTTTCCTGCAGAGCAGCTGGTCTCAGCTAAATGTTACGAGGAAAGTGAAAGTCTATTTGATTGACTCTCTTCTCATTCAGGAAATTAGGTTAGTGTTAAGCCTGCCTCCCATTTGGTAGAAATGTACTCTCTACCCTCTATCCTTACCTTTGGGGAACCACATCAGCAGAGCTCCTGTGCCTTCTGGCCAATGAGAAGTCCTAATAGGAAATGGGAGAAAGGTAGAAAAAAGAGCTATCTACCTTCAGGGTAGGTCAGGATACTATCTCTCTGGCTGCTTCTCTAAAAGGTTTCCTGGTGATGCCTGATAACTGAAGGTCACGCTTAAGGAAACCCTTCTTTTTTATTTTATTTTATTTTATTTTATTTTATTTTATTTTATTTTATTTTATTTTATTTTATTTTATTTTATTTTTTAATTTTATTTGAGAGAGATGGGGAGAGTGTGCGTGACCCTGGGATCATGAACTGAGGCAAAATGAAGAGTCAGACACTCGACAGACTGAGCCACCCAGGCGCCCCAAAACTGTGTCCTCTTACAGGGTTTGGTAACTGGTGGGTAACCTCTCCTCCCTCACCTCCTTTCAGTCCCAGGGGTGGTAAGAGCTCAATCCTTGTAACTCTAGTTTCCTAAACTATCCTTTCTGGTTTCCACAAACCTATCTCTTTGCTAATAAATCTCCTTAGATTTTTTTTCTTGAATTACCCTAATTTGAGTGTTTCATCCGTTTCCCGTTAAGACCCTGATATGTAGGGGCGCCTGGGTGGCGCAGTCGGTTAAGCGTCCGACTTCAGCCAGGTCACGATCTCGCGGTCCGTGAGTTCGAGCCCCGCGTCGGGCTCTGGGCTGATGGCCCGGAGCCTGGAGCCTGCTTCCGATTCTGTGTCTCCCTCTCTCTCTGCCCCTCCCCCGTTCATGCTCTGTCTCTCTCTGTCCCAAAAATAAATAAAAAAACGTTGGGGAAAAAAAATTTTTTTTAAAAAGACCCTGATATGTAGAGACTGGTATGGCTGGGTTTGGAGGAGCAGGGAGGGGGAAGGAATGCTTTAAAACCGGCTTGTTTAGGTAAATTAATCTCTAGTTAGTAAAAGTGGCGCAAAGTTTTGTGTTGGTTTTTTAAGATCAAAGTTCATTCTTGGTCTCTGGCCTATTCGCGGACCAGCCTGGTACCCTTCACCCTCCTACAACCTCTGAAAGATTGTGAGCCTTGGTCTGTACCGATCCAAACCTCGATCAAATTTCACTTACTAGAATTAAAAACACATCTAAAGTCCAACGTGAACTCGGAATAATTTACCCAAATTATATGATTCCCCCCAAATACACGCCCTGAAGATATCATATGTATTGTTCACTCCACCCATTTTGAATTACTGATTTTAAAGCGCCCTCAAAGAGTAGCCGTCTGTTCGCCCTTCCCAGGAAGCTTCTGTTACAATGTAAGCACCTCTAAGTAGGCACCATCGGACAAGATTACTGAACCTCCATGAATTCCCAAAAGAGGAATGGCCAAGGGAAGGGCACACAGCCAGGTGGATATCACCAAACTTGGACTACATTCTAACTCCAACAGCACTGGCCTTCGAGGAAGTTACATTCCCTTGCTTGACATGTCATTTTATATTGTGTGTTGCAGGGGATTTTTTTTCTTGACCTGATTTTATAATCACTTTGCTTAGCAAGCACCATATTTGGAAGTTTGGAGGTTTCTATGCCACAGCAGCTCCTGAAAATAGAGATGTTCTTCTTATTCAGATACAGCAAATGTCTAATTCTTGCCTCTAAATAGCCGAGGTTAATTGTCTCTCTTAATATCCTACAGCAGCATATTCTGCAGCCTAATTCAATACTACACTAGAAAAAAAAAAAAATTCCCTTTGTGTGAAATTGGACCCCAACGTCAAACCAGGGATGGAGGGGAGGTAAGGTGGTAGAGTTTACCTGTTCCCCAAATGAATGTTATCTTGGTTAACAATCTCTGGAGAAAACGTTAAGTACATCTCACTCTTCATGAAGCCAATCCAACATGGATGTATCATCAAGCAAAAGCTGGCTCTGTAAAGCATATACAGAGAATCTTGTATCTGCGTGTATAAATCACATCTCTTCCGTGTGACAAGTCGAGTCCAGGCAAAGCTTATTACAAATTCAGTTTAAAATCTCGAGAAGGAATAGGAGAAAAATAACAACAGGTTTATGGAGTTATACTCAGGAAATGACTTGAACTCATCCCA
The DNA here is from genome assembly GCF_014898765.1 of Herpailurus yagouaroundi. Lineage (NCBI taxonomy): Eukaryota > Metazoa > Chordata > Mammalia > Carnivora > Felidae > Herpailurus > Herpailurus yagouaroundi. Next base: position 49,613,569 of record NW_024412376.1, on the reverse strand, counting down.
ATTTTAAAGTTCCATTCTATACAGCAAGCAGCTAAAACCCCATTTTCTGGGGGAACTGCCCTTACAGGGAAGGTGTGGCAAAGCCATCTGCTGCTTTATAGTGATGGTTTTCAGCCTTGTTTTTCTGGTCCAGCTATGAAATTGCACTAATCACAGAAACAGACTGTTTGGCCAGGAAGTAGTGTATGCCAGATACAAGTGAATTTAAGCCCACATGTATTGAGGCTGCAAGCTTAGTTTGCAATTTATGTGCAAGTGGCTTTGTATTTATTGATCTGGACCGAGTGCAGGTCCTATAGGGGAAATATGACAGATTTCATCTGTCTGACAGCCAAGTCTAATTGTATTTTCAGTCTGAAATGACCAAAGACAAAAGTGCACATGTCGAGAGTCCTCACTCTGGTGCCATATGGAGTATTAGATTCAAGGCTCTGGTCACTGTAAGTGTTCATTTTAATAACTATACACAGAGTGCATCCTGAACAGCTAAGGCAAGAGAGGTGAGAGTTTTTAATTCAAATCTGAATTAATAGACCATCTGATTCTGCCTGAATGTGGGTGGGCCATTTTAAAGAGTGCCTTTTATAGACATGATTGGGAGGAATTTAAAAGATGTGTCATATATTATTGATTCATCTGGACCATGAAACTTCCGAGCCAAAAGTCAAACACTTCCCACAATAGTTGTCACTAAAATTATAACCAATACTTCTAGGAAGGTCTGGTATCTTAAAAACCAGAAGCTTCTTCTATAACCTTACACTTTCTAGTTGGGAAGACCAAATTGTGCCTGTAAGATTAGCGATCCGTGATTTCTCTGACCATATCTCCCTCTGTCTGCTCGCTCGCGCTCGCTCTCTCTGTCCCTCTCTTTCCCTGTCTCTCTCTCTCTCCCTCTCTCTCTCTCTCTCTCTCTCACACACACACACACACACACACACACACACACACACACAAACACAGGTTGATCATTGATGAATATCAAACAGACACATCATTAAAAGCCTTTATATAACTAAAGAGATAGTCAACAAGGAAACATACTTCAAAAAAACAAAACAAAACAAAACAAAAAACAAAAAAAAATGCTACCTAATACCCAGCCATCCAGAGGCTGGGTTTCAACAAAGCATCAATCAGGATTCTGAATTCTGAATTCTGATTGACCAATCTTTTACAAGGACTATTTGACACTGTAGATCTTTCCTGCTTCTTGGCTTCAGTGATACCACATAACGCAAACTCTCTCTCTCTCTCTGTGTCTGCTCTGTCTTTTGCCTTCAGGAGCAGCTACCCTTCCCCTAGCTGTGCACATGATGTGAAAGACCATTACTGGCTGATGGATTATGGGCAAGCTTAACTTCTCTAATTCTATACTTATCATCTATAAAAATGGTGTTAACATGATGTCATAATAGAGGGACAAAATGGAGGGGTGTTATGAGGGTTAAACTAGTTAACATATATTTTAAAAATAAAAGGTCCTCTAATGCCTGGTCAAAGTAGGTGCTCAGTGAATGCTAACCAACCCTCCCTCTTGCCTGCTGTCCTTAGACTATTTCAGAGAAGTCTCTTACATTCATTGCTTCAGCTCATATCTCAGTGTCATCTTCCAGAAGCACATCTTCAACCTCAACTCTTCATCTACTATCCATCCTATTAACCTAATTGGATTACCTGTTCCTCTATTATCATTCCATGTTTCCCCAAATCCCAGGGCTTGATTTTTCTATCAGTGCGTTAGGTTCAACATCAATAAAAATAGGCTTACCATTAATTCCAGCCCAACCACTCCTTCCTGTTCTCATGCAACCTGTTGTCCATTCTAGCTCCCTCTCATCTTCTTTTCTGGTTGAATTGAATCACTATCCTTTCACTGTCCAGCCTCAAAATGCTGAAGATCTTTACTGATGGAGCTGCTTCTCTGCCTTTCACAACCAGGTGGGCTTTAGATCCTGCCATGCTTCACAACCTTTCAAATTCATCTCTTCTCCTCAGTTCCCAGGGTCACCCACCCCTAGCCACATCTCCGGATTGCCACACTCACCCAGCTATCCTTTTACCTCTAGGTCGCCCCGAGGGTACTCTAAGTGGAAGTACTTTTGACCTACAAGTCTGGGCCTTACCTACTACATTAGTTTCCTATTGCTGTAGAACAAATCAGCACAAACTTAGTAGCTTCAAACAACACAAATCTATAGAAAGGTCAGAAGTCTGATATGGTCTCATGGGGCTAAAATGAAGGCTTCAGCAAGGCTGCACCCCTTTTAGAGGTTCTAGAAGATAATCTGTTTCCTTGCCTTTTCCAGCTTCTAGAAGTTCTTGGCTTGCAGCTTCCTTCCTCCATCTTCAAAACCAGCAGTGTAGCATCTTCCAATCTCTCTCTCTCTTTCTCTCTCTCTCTCTCCCTCTCCCTCTCTCCCTCTCCCCATCTCTCCCTCTCTCTCTTTCTACCTTTCTCTCCCTTATTCTGATACTCCTGACTCCTCTTTCACTTACAAGGACCCTTATGATCACACTGGTCCACCCAGACAATCCAAGATAATCTCCCCATCTCAAGATTCATAACCCTAATTACTTCCATAAAGTCCCTTTGCCACGCAAAGGGACTTATTCACAGGTATTAAGAGACGGATAGCTCTGGGAGCAATTATTTTACCTACTACTCCTACCTTGCCAGTCTTATTTCATAGAATTATCCCCTACTTTCCTATGGGTCCCAGCTCCACTGATACTCTTATTATTCCTCGAATAAGCTATAGTTATCTCTGCCACATGACCTTTGCACATATAGATCCCTCTGCCTTTACTTCATTTGCTATTAACCATCCTTCAAGCTAGGCCAAGTGCTCCTGTTAAATACCCTCAGTATCATATACTTTTATTTCTTAGAATATATCACAGTTTTAGTTACACCCATATGTTTGTGATTAGTTGATTAATGTCTGTGCCTCCTACTAGACTATAAGCTCCATGAAGACAGAGACCATATTTGATTTCGCTTAATATTGTCCCAGGGCCTAGAACAGAAATCACATGATAAGCATTTGATGAATATTTGTTGAATGACTAAACCAGGCCAGTGGGTGATGACTCTCTCTCATGACAAATATCTGTAGGAATTAACACATACACACACACCTGAGTCAATAAATAAATAAATAAATAAATAAATAAATAAATAAATAATATATCCTAGAAACTGCAATGAGCTATAATCTGCCTTCTCCCATCTAATCCCATAACAAACTTCTGAGGTGGCTACAATCATAATCCTCTTTTAGAGATGAGGTACTGAAGAGAAAAAAGGTTAAAGAACTTGCCCAAGAACACATAACTAGCAGGTAATTGAATTGGATTCTACCCAAGTTGGGTTTGCTTCCAAAGACCACACTAATGTCCTGGGATTTTTTTTTTTATAAAAGTTTATTTTTACTTATTTTGAGAGAAAGAGAGCACAAGCGGGGGGTACGGAGGGGCAGAGAAAGAGGGAGAGAGAGAATTCAAAGAAGGCTCCACACTGTCAGTGCAAAGCCCAACGTAGGGCTCGCTCTCACAACCATGAGATCATGACCTGAGCCAAAATCAAAAGTCGAATGCTTAACTGACTGAGCCACCCAGGCACCTCTCCTAGGGTTATTTTTCTATGAGCACCTAAGTGGCTGGAACTATGGAACAAATCCAGTTGAAGCACCTAGATGAGATTACCCCAGTGCACACACTCATGAGTCTACATGGATACACACAACTGGGCAATTTGGAGGGCATTCACAGAAGCCTAAGGTATGACAGATCCCTGCTGGGATCCCCACAAAAAGAGAAGAGAAGTTGGAAAAGGCAGAGATGCTGCTAGATTCCATCTGCTCAATAAGAAAACAGCTATTGCAGGCGCTCCTGGGTGGCTCAGTTGGTTAAGCGACCGACTTCAGCTCAGGTCATGATCTCACAGTTTGTGGGTTCGAGCCCTGCGTCAGGCTCTGTGCTGACAGCTCGGAGCCTGGAGCCTGCTTCGGATTCTGGGTCTCCCTCTCTCTGCCCTTCCCCAACTTGTGCGCTCTCTCTCTCTCTCTCTCTCTCTCAAATAAAAACATTTTTAAAAATTAAAAACAAAGAAAAAGAAAATAGTTCTTGGGGGCTAGTCCTTCCCCTCCCAACTCTCACCCCTGCAAGCCTACAACCAAGGTAAAGAAGAGTCACAAGTCCTATCAGGTTATTAGGTAACTCTCTCAACTAGGAAGGTTAAGTGTCCCATCTAGGCCAAAGTGATGTGACAACAAAATAGGCAGCAGCAACAGGCATCAAAGAGTTTGCAGGGTCCACAGGAAATCTCTGGAAACTTAGCCGAGCTCAGCATGGTAGGTGGAAGAAGACAGAGGCAGTTCTAAAGTAACTACGTGCCACTTGGGCCAAATAACCAGATCAAGGGGGATGTCAGCCAGCCAAGACTTCAGGAGAGATGACCCAGCTTCTAGATGCAGACAGAAGAAGCAATACTTTAGACTGCAGTGGAAGGAACCCAGGACACCTTTAAAACTCCTTTCAGGCTTTTTCCTTTAAAGCCAAACCTCTGAGGGAAGGACATTCAGGAGGATTTTCAGAACTGGAGTACCTGCCTCCCCTCCCAGAAACAATCCCACTTATCAGCCAGGAAAGGAGAATGTGGGGGAATGAATGCAACTTTATCTCACGACAGGCTCTGAAAACCCTTCAGTATAGAGAAATAGAGAGTCTATTCAACTTCCCTACCCAAATACCCACCAAGTGGGTACTTATGTTTAATTTGGACACAGCCATAGGGGAAGTTTGAGAGTCCTGCTTAATGTTTCTTTATGTTCTTTACTAATTTGATATCAGCCTAGAGAAGTCTATCCTGTATGACACAGAAGTGATAGAAACATCTGCTAATAGGAATTCATCCAGAAGAGAGAGAAAAATATAACATCATGGAAGAGATCAAACTGAGACGGAAGTTTGGAAGATGGGTACAAAATTAGAGATGAAAAGCAATAACATTCTAGACTGGAAGAGTCTAGGTCCACATAGAAAATATCGGCTCAAAGGAGTCCTGCTGATGAGGTTGGCAAGGTATGTCCTTGAGCTAGACAGGGAATTTGGGTATTTTCCCATAGTTCGAGTATAGTTAACTACTGTAGATCGTTGAGCAGGAAATCGCCTGGAAGTTTGACTCTTACCACAAAGGAAACTTCAACCTCTAACAAAGAAGCAACAATTACAAACTTATAAAATATATTTACATAGTAAGGAAGAAATTGTTTTTTTAACCATACACATCAATATCATTAATTAGCATTAATGTATAAAACTGCTTGTAACTTATATTTTACTTCATTGAATTTTTACAGGTAGCCAAAGTAGTCAAAACGCTCACGGTGGACTCAAGTACGACTTTAACAGTTTTCAATTAAAGCGCAAAAACCCAAGGATAATTCATGAGTGTGTTAGCTTTTCTTTCAGAGCTATTGGCTGGTTTTAGCCATAACATATCAATTTTCAAAGAAATGAATAGCACCTAGGACACTCCCTTGTGTCTGGGATTACTGTCAACTCAATTGAAACAAATTCTAAATTCTGCCTCTAGTGCTTCTTTTCACTGGTTTTTCAAAGATGCAATTTGGAGTTTTGCACTGTTAGACATCCAGTTTACGTGGTTGTGAGGAGCTGCTAAGCAGTTTATCTTCTATCCATTTTAACGATCAAAACCGAATTCCAATGGAACCCTTATACTGGCTGTTCACAAGGTGAAAATTGACCAAATTTATAGCCAGCTTTATTAGATGGGGTTGTAACAAACTACTCTGCATAAAGCCCTCCAAGTGGAGTCAGGCTTTGGGGGCAAAAAAAAAAAAATTATAAAACACAGAACCTGAAATCAGCTTGGCCAGGCAGAAGTTTCCTCCAAGAGGTTCAAAGCATCACAGTCAACAAGTTAGTAAGCCCTGTCCTCAAACAGACTCAAGATTCTAAGCTATAGCAAAGGAGAATTGCATGAATTCAATGCTAATTTGCTTTATTATTTCCTGCAATAGCAGTACAACAAACAACTGACTTTTTTTTTTTTTTTTTTTTTTTTTTAGTCTTTAAAAGCAGCGAGGTTGGTGGTGGTTGTTGCCATGACCATCCAATGAATGATTCATTCTCGCTCAAGTGGAACCCGTGGGAAATGTTGCCAATAACTTGGTTTATTTCTTATCTTCAGTTCTCAGCAGACAACATATTCGTCTATATTTTTACAAGAGTCATAAATTTTTCAGTTAGTGTACAAATAATAGCACTACGTGATTCCATTTGGTCTCAGTCCTCAGGGCTTCAGGAGAGGAGAAGGAAAACCCCATCGCCTTGATCAACGGTGTGGACCGTGCTTTCTACAGCCTGCTGGGAAGCCCTGGAAGAGGGTAGAGGAAGGGCCGTGTGCACAGTTGTAAAGCCTTAGGTACATTAGCAAGGCAGCAGGTGGCATTTAGCCAGATGACTCCAACTGACTTTCCCAAATCAAGGCTACTGCAGGGAACCGAGAGACTTAGCCTATGTTTATCTGAAGGGCTCTAAGAGGAGGTTCAACACTGTGTGTGTGTGTGTGTGTGTGTGTGTGTGTGTGTGTGTGTGTGTGTGAATCTCCCTCGCTCTTGCAACCTTGCACAAATTACTTCTCTTATATGTGAAAATGAGGAAATACCCTGCAGGGATATTTTGAGGTTAAATTGAAATACTACATGAAAAATTCGTAGCGCTACTTACAGTAGATCCTCAACCAAAGTCATCTCTCAACCTCCTTTAAATTTCCCCATGAGGGGCGCCTGGGTGGCGCAGTCGGTTAAGCGTCCGACTTCAGCCAGGTCACGATCTCGCGGTCCGTGAGTTCGAGCCCCGCGTCGGGCTCTGGGCTGATGGCTCGGAGCCTGGACCCTGTTTCTGATTCTGTGTCTCCCTCTCTCTCTGCCCCTCCCCCGTTCATGCTCTGTCTCTCTCTGTCCCCCAAAAAAATAAATAAACGTTAAAAAAATAAATAAATAAATTTCCCCGTGAAAAGAATCTCATGAAAAGGTGGCCCTTCACACTCCCCTTACCACCACTTCAGGAATTACAGTCACACTTATAGGAGCTCAACCCTGATTTTCAACGCAGTCCCTAGGTAAGCTCATACCAGCAGTCCACAAAGAGATGTATCTGAACATCAGCCTTCACTTTATTGGGACCTAGTGTAAATCTACCTAAGTGATCAGACCCTCTACTATAGGGTCTCCCGAAGAATAAAAATGGTGCCCTGTTATTCTGTGACTGTGCAACAGAGCTAGCCAAGAGGTAATAAGATTTGATCAAGAGCTTTGCAAAGCTCTCTTCTGCTGGCAGGTATCGGTCATGAGGCACTCACGGAGGCATTATTCTTCAGCCCCCAGCAGTCTCTGTTACAGAAACTACCTCTCCTACAAAAGCCCCTTCTCTGCCCCCACAGCCTGCCTCACCATGACCTTTTATCTGACCTGCAAAGAGACCAGCACTTGCTAATGTCACAAGAGGATAAAGTTGCCTGCTTTTTCCTCCCCTTTCTGCAGCCATGCTAAACCCGCAGCCCCAGACATCTCTCTGCTCTCCAATCAACCTTTCCCAGCCTTGCATGTATTTGCAGCATTTTTTTTCCTTCTCGGGAGAAGAAAAGCATTCACTCTGAGGCACGTTTCCGAAGCAATAAACAGCTCACTTCTTTGTGGAAAAATAGGCAATTTTCAGGTAACCTTTGGAAGCATCTAAATAACCCACACATATTTATGGCTGAGTGACTCTTTGGATTGAAGAAACTTTAAGTTTGTGTTTGCAAAGATTTCCATTAACATCTTTGAGCAACCTCTCATCTCATTTTAAAACAAATGGCTCACTCCACAGAAGAGAATCTGGTTGGTTTTTTTCTCTCTCTCCTCCCCCAGCTTGGCTTCCTAAGCAGAGATCTGATGCACGCACGTACGAGCTCAAGTAGCGAATCTTCACCCAGAGGTCTCGGGGTCCTGGGAGTGAAGACAAAAACCTCCGTGGTGTCCAGGGTCAGCCTTTTTGTCTCATTTTAAATGAACCTCCATCTCACCTCACCCCCATTTCTTCCTTCTCACAAGAAATAATTCCCCAAGGAAAAAGAAAGGGCTCTCATTTTCCTACCACCCCCCCTCCCCACACACACTGCTGCAGAAACACACTGTTTTTAAAGGGTTTGTTCTCAGGAGAAAATGCCATAAGCTATATTTATCTCTAACTAATCCATTTCTCTCTACTCCAAGATTAAGGAATTAATGACTGCTACAGCTGCTGTCCTTAGCACATTAATTACTGTAAATTGGCTGCAGCCTCAAAAAAAAAAAAAAAAAAATTCCACTCAACTGACAACCAGTGAGAGGGCAAGGTTCTATGCAAAGCATTAGGTACCTAACCTAAATAATAAATCAGGGTAGCATCGAGACCAAGAAGATATATACAAGCTTGGGCACTGGGTTTCCACCCACAGGCTGTAAGCAGAGAGAACTGGTAGAGGCAGGTGAGTGAGGAAAAAAGTATGTTGTCTATACACCTAACTTTCCTTGACACCCAGAACATCAAATGTTAAGGAAAACCACTTTCGTATTCATAAAAGCGTGCATTGTCGCAAGTCCTCTTAGGTCATTTTTCAGTGAATTGGCTGTTTTCACATTTGCTAAAATCCTGGCAGACAGGACAGTGAAAATAGATGTTTAGGAAGACTCGTCCGCCCTGGTTTCCTGGGGTCCCACACTCCAGGTACGCCAAGTCACTGTCGCAAGGCCCACACTTTTCCCTCCTCAAAATCCTTTCAAATTCCATTTTCTCTGTGTGTGTGATACATCTTCTTCCCCTTTCTTACCCGTTCCCCATCCACAAAGTTTCACTAATTCTTAGTCCCAACGCAATGCCCCGCTCCAGGAAACCGAGTTCCTAGCTTTTCCTATGTACTTGCGTGAAACTTACATCTTTGTGCCCCAGTTTCACAGACCCAAGCCTCTGGGTACCCTGAGGACTGGACTCCTGCAAGTTTTCCTAGCACATTGTAGATCCTCTCTGGAAGCCCAGCCATCCCCTTGCCCATCCCTCCCTCATCCTACTCCCTCCCTCTCCCTTCTTAGCCAAATCTCCCTTCCAGGTCACTTTCCTCCTCCGTCCTCACCTCCCTTCATATCTCACCCCGCTGTATTCTGGTTTGTGGAGCACATCTCTCCAATAGAACTACTTCATCTAATATCACCTCGCTAAATCACCTTGCTATAGACCTATCTCGGTGAAAATATCCCAAGTTGGAAACCTGGCGCTCATTCTTAACACCCATACCACCCCTGTCTCCAACTCTCAGGACTGGGCTCTAACAGCTCTGCTTCGGTAGCCTCAGTATAGCTACAACACCTTCCCACCTGCCCTTCCTGCTGCCAACCTAGCCTCTCCCCACTGTGGCCACAGTGATCCTTCTTAAAAGCAAATCATATTATCGAAGCCCTCTTTTTAACATCCTTATATATTTCTCTCTTTTCCCTAGGATAAATTCCCAACTTCTTCACATGATTTACTAGGGCTTTCATTGTCTCTCTCTCTCTCTCTGTCCAATCTC
>NW_024412376.1:49529028-49603853 GCF_014898765.1 Herpailurus yagouaroundi | reverse complement strand
TTTTTTTTTTTTTTTTTTTTTTTTTTTTTTTTTTTTTAAGGAGCAAGCTTGAGCAAGGGGAGAGGGGCAGAGGGAGAGAGGGAATCTTAAGCAGGCTCCACGTTCAGCGCCGAGCTGACGCAGGGCTCGATCCTACAACCTACCTACCAACTGTGAGATCATGATCTGAGCCGAAATCAAGAGTCAGACGCTCAGCTGAATGAGCCACCCAGGCACCCCTCAGTTCTCATCTTAGATATCATTTCCTCCAGGAATCCTTCCCTGCCTCCTCCAATCCTGACAGAGTGTCCCCCAGATGCTCCCATAGCACTCAATACATTCCCCCATCTCAGCACTTATCACAATTTGGCAACCGCCTGTTTTTCTGCTTGTCATTGCATTTTCTCCGCAAAGAGTAGAGATGCCCTCAAGCTAGACCAAGCTGAGTGGGATTATTGCAAGGATGCAGGGGGCCTCACAGTCATCTGAGAACATGAGCTTCATAGGAACCAGAACATAAAAGCCATTAGAAATTGCAGCTTTTCTTTCTATCTCCCGCTCAAAGATCCTAAGGTCACACAACATCATTGTTTGTCTGCTCATCACTCCACATCCTCTCTCTCTCCCAGCCAGCTTCCCCTACCTCAGCTCAACCCACCAGCCCACCCCAGCCTGTGCTACATTACCTAGCTCTCAACATCACCTTTCATCTTCTGGTTTCTGATCTCAGCTTTCTGATTCCAAGCTCCTAAAGGAAGAATACGATTGGTCCCTTTTGTCTTGTGGTTCTGTGCCACATGTATCTGGGTGGGTTAGTGCCCTTGATTCAGGTCTAATCAGCTTACCCAAGGACAGTGGGGTGTCATGGTACAGAATGCGGCTGCATTTACCTAGAGGTACAGTCTTAAATAATAGACAAGTCTGGGCCACCCCTGTTACACTGTATGTCCTGGAAGGTAGCCAAACTTTCATTGTTGAGCTCTGCCCAGCAGGGAGTCAGACACAAGGGTTTGCTGAGTAATGGCCTGATGAACACTTATCAGAACTCTGTATCTAGAAGACCCATTTGGAGATCCTTTTTCAGGCAAACCGGGCAGGGGAAGCAAGTTCTTGATCCCCATATAACAAGAAGATAGCTTTTGTTCCTTAAAGGGAATTGCCCAGATAATAAATGTTTTCTGACTCTTAACTTCACTTAAAGTTCAACCTACCACTTAGCTGATAACTGCTGCTAGCAGCTTTAACCAAAACAGCAATAATCTTTTGTAGCTTCGGCCTGCTTGTTTGACCTCTTCTTAAAATAATTGCCAACTTGGGCTTTAGAAGTCTAGAAGGAAATCAGATAAAAAGTATAAACAGGATTACTGCAATATTTTAGCACTGGTATAATAACAACCACCTCCAGATCTGACCAATTTGAAGTTCACCTCTAGACTCTGCAGATTTACAAGCCACCGAGTGTGGCTTCCGACTTTGGTAAATATGAGAGGCTCTCCCTTAAGTTGGGTCTTTGCTGCCCAATCCAGGATTTCACCCTTTATTGCACTTTGAGATCTTTTTTGCTGTCTCTCAATTTTGTCTCTTTCCCTATTTTTTCTCCTTCCCTTTCCCCTCCTCACTCATTTGCCTTTCAATACTCAAGACGAGCCATCTATTTTATTTCCATGATTTCTTTGAAACCGGTAATCTCCTAGGGTTACTAAAAGGAAGGAAGGACTGCTGAACACTCAAAAATCCTTTATGAAAGAATCTACTCATTTGTAAAAAAAATTATATAGGTAGATAGATATAGATATAGATATAGATATAGATATAGATGATATAGATATATAGATATAGATATAGATATAGATATAGATATAGATATAGATGATATAGATATAGATATAGATATCTGCCATGATATGGAACCAAAAATAGACCTTAGAGGCACGAAAGGTGAGACTCTATAGTACAATGTTGGACAGCTCCCCGTCCACCAGCCACACGCACCCCTTTTTGCCTTAAAGGCATCACCACTGAAGACTGTAGAACAGCAGGTTGTTCCTTAGACTTGCCTGAGCATCAGCACCACCCAAAAAGCTTGCTGAACATACATATTTCTGGAACCTACCCCACTGACTGAATCAGAATCTCCAAAAGGGAGACATGGGAATAAATTTTAAGTGAGCATTCAGATGATCCTTAGGCACTGACAGGTTTGGAGACACTGTTCTACATAGTCTCCATTGGCTCTTCTCAAAGCCTGTTCCATTAATGCAGGGGTTTTCATCCCCGACTGCACACACCAGCGCCTACCCAGACCAATTCAGTCCGAACGTGCAAGGTGTGGAGCCTGGGAATTTTAAGTCCCACCCACACAACGATTTTTATTCAAATCTGCAGCCATGGATGAAAAGCACTCGTGGCACACCAGCTCTGTGAGATGCTCCATGAAACACGAGGGCTCTAAAGGAAGATAAGTGTACGGGGCGCCTGGGTGGCGCAGTCGGTTAAGCGTCCGACTTCAGCCAGGTCACGATCTCGCGGTCCGTGAGTTCGAGCCCCGCGTCGGGCTCTGGGCTGATGGCTCAGAGCCTGGAGCCTGTTTCCGATTCTGTGTCTCCCTCTCTCTCTGCCCCTCCCCCATTCATGCTCTGTCTCTCTCTTTCCCAAAAATAAATAAACGTTGAAAAAAAAAAATAATAAAGGAAGATAAGTGTAGAAGGCAGTAGTCTAGAAGCCCTTCTCCTAGATTCCCAGTGCAAACTGTCACCTCGAAGACTCTGGAAGTGCTACAACAAAGAATCCAACTTAATTTTATTTAAATGTATTTAAATTTTTCTCAGATTTAATTGCAAAAAGAACTTGTTTTGTTTGCTTGTTTGTTTGGCGGCTAGATAGTTGGTTTTTACATAATATGAATGAGCCTCGTGTATAGTAGAAATATACTTAAATAAAGGCTGTTACCCTGTTTTCTGAGTGGAGAGCCTGCCTAGATACAGTTTGTAACAATTTCTATATCACAATTCTGCTTTTATTTAATTCCTCATTTCTACCTCTATTTCCTATTTCCTATTTAGTTCATTCCTATTTCTGGATTTTGTACTGGCACTGACTCTCCCAAACTTGATTGTAGGAGCCTCCAGGGTTCCTTTCTTACCCCTTTCCCTTCACTCAACCTGACCTGAGGCAGCCTGGTAGTACCAGCACTGCCGAGATGGGATGGCATGTCCCCAAGTCTCAGGCAAACAGATCATAGCCACACTAATAGCATGCTTTCCAGGTTATCCACTCCAAACAAGAAAGCGATGGAAAAAGGGAACGTAGAGATCACATATGCCCCAGAGCTGGTCCACAAGAAGGTCCCATTGCAGGAAAATTAACACAGAAAGGAGGTTCAACAACCATCCCCACATATGCACACCCTTCCCTACGCAGAACAACTTCCTGAAGGGGAGTAAAGGAAGTCATTAAAATACTTGAGGAAAACATGGGGTGCCTAGGTGGCTCAGTCAGTTAAGCATCTGACTTCAACTCAGGTCATGATCTCACAGCTCTTGGGTTTGAGCCCCCCATCGGGCTCTGTGCTGACAGCTCAGAGCCTGGATGGAGCCTGCTTCGGACTCTGTGTTGTCTCTTCTGCCCCTCCCCTGCTCGCACTCTGTCTCTGTCCCCTTCAAAAATAAATAAACATTAAAAAAACTTTTTTTAAATACTTGAGGAAAACAAAGTGGAAAATAATGGACTCTCTACTCATAAAAAAAGAGAAAAAGAAATGGTGAATTTTAAGTTATTTGACATTAAATTTCTCTCCCACTCATATAGTAGAAATAATCATTTCAACTAACACTGACTCTGTGGCAAGATTTCTCCACAGCAACACTACTGACATTTTGAGCTGGATAATTATTTGTTGTGTGCACTGTAGGATGCTTAGCAACATCCCTGGGCTCTACCTACTAGATGCCAATAGCATGACCCCCTCCAGGTTGTGAAAATCAAAAATGTCTCGAGACATTACCAAATGTCCCTTGGGGATAGAACTGCCCCAGGTTAAGAACCACTGTTTTAGGGCATAATTCCAATATGTAAAACATCATGAAACCTAACCCCAGTTGGGGAAATAAAAAGTTAAATCATAAATCTTTTTTATGGATTATTTTACTCTAACCATGAAACAAACTATTCATAAATATTTTTCCCCTCAAATTTCCCAAAAGCTTTGTTTCCTATTAAAAACATTAATGACACTCTTCTTTAAATCTTCAGCTGATTGGCAGGGGCCAGTGTTGGGGGAGGAAGATAAATTTCTAAGCTAAACCTGGATTTTTTTTTTTTTAGTTGCCAAGAAAGTTGAGGAATTACTATTTTACCATATAAAAGTTTAAAATACTGCATGTTAAGAAAAAAATAACCCAAATAAAAAGGAAAAACATACGTAAAAATGCAAAATACATATAACAAAATTAATGTTCAACATAGGAGATGTCTACCAAATCAATTCTGTAAAAAATTAAAACCACTGAGCTTATAATTGATAAGTAGCCAAAATATATGTGCAAACAGTTCACAAAACACTCAAAAGCAAATAATAATGAGCACTAGAAAATTATAAGCATCACTAGAAATCAAAGAGAAGTAAGTTAAAAACAATTTTTGCCTATAAAATCTTTTTAAGTAAGAAGATTCTATACTGATAAGGGTAAGATGAAAAAGACACACATACGGATGGAAGAACTTCTAAAACTAATCTGGCAAAATTTATTATGAGCTTTAAGAACATTCACTTTGCATAATCTATCCTAAGAAATTAATCCTAATTACTGGAAAAGCTCAAAGATACTCATTACAGCATTATCTATGATAATGAAAAATTGAATATCACCTATATGCCCCAAAGCAAATATGTTGTAGAGGTTATTTGTGGCAATTAAATACAGTATTATGAAGCCAAACAAAAGTTGCCTAAGAAATAATAGGTACAGGGGCTCCTGGGTGACACAGTTAGTTAAGCGTCTGACCCTTGATTTTGGCTCAGGTCACGATCTCACGGTTCGTGGGTTCAAGCCCCACACTGGGCTCCACACTGACAGTGCAGAGCCTGCCTGGGATTCTCTCTTCCTCTCTTTCTGCCCCTCCCCTGCTCTGTCTCTCTCAAAATAAATAAACATTAAAAAAAAGAGAGAATAGGTACAAAAATCATACTAAAAGTATCATTACAATATATATATTCAAGGGGGCTGGATAGATACCAACTCCCAACTGAAAGGCTGGCTCTGATTACCTTTGGGTAGCTGGAATACAGGCGAAACTTTTCACTCCTTCTATTTTACATTTTCTACATTTTTTGTAATGGCATGTATTACTTTTACAATGAAAAAAGTAAACTCCATAAAAAATGATTAACTTTTCTAAAAGTGCAGCTCAGTATGGTTTAGACCTTAAAATAAACTGGCTTCTCTGTCATGTTCTCTTCAGATTGGGCTATTTTGAAGACATTCTCATCATATAAAAATTGACTGAAGCCAATGAAACCTAATCTGCTCTAATTTCAGGGTCATCAACCCCAGCCACATAAATAACCAGGAGAAGATAGATTCTGGACTGCTCTTAATGAAGCCTTAAGACAGGACATTTCTTCCTTCTCTAGTCACATTTTTTCACTGAATACATCCAACAGCTTCTTATCTACACACCAATAGAAAATCCCAAACAGGGAAAAGTAACATTAAGTCAACTCATTCGCAGAGATAACTTTAAAAATCAATCAATCAATCATGAATCCTCAGTGTTTCCCCTTCCTCATTATTGAATCCTGATTTTAAAAAAAAAATGTTAATTATAGCTCTGTTTCTCTTATCCTATTGCATTCATGAGACATAGGAAAAAACAAAAGACATAAAGAGATGGCAATTCTGAAATGGTAATATAATTAGGAAGTAGAGAAAAGATAGATGAGTGGATAGATAGGCAACTATTTCCTAACAATGCACGTCAGAAATTTGTAGAATTTAGGAATTAGAAAATGCTTTAAATACAACTATTCCTATTCCCTCATTTTGTAAGTGTTTTTGTGTCAAAACAAAGAAGAATGCCAGAAAAGATCATTGCAGACAGACATCAGAGCAGACCACAATGGTGGGAAGATCCTCAAAATCAGTCTTAGATTAAATTAAGATATTAAATTAAATTAAGCAATTAAAATGGTAGTGTAGTGCCTTTAGCCATCAAAAGCAGGATTCTTCTTTATATCCCTGACAGATGGTCACCCAGATGAGGTTGGAATCCTTTAAGAATTATCACTGATGCCTTCATCCCCATATCAAATTCCAAGTCATGTGAATTTTACCTTGAAAAGATCTCTTGCATCCATTCCACTTTTTTGATTCTGATCAATCTGGATGGAAATGGGGGTGGGGGGGGTGGGGAAGAACAGCATTAATCCAGACAGAAAATGAGGATCCAGTCTAAGATGGCGACAGAGAACAGGGGAGAGATGAGATATACTTTAAAAGAAAGTAAACAAAAAGCCTGATGACTGGTTAGATGTAAAGGTGACGTCCATGTCTTCTGAATGAAAATAAAAATGGGACACATGGCCTGACAATCATGAGGGTACTTTTGAGTTCAATGGGGCAGAATATTTGCTCTCAGACTAACTCAGAAAATCCATACAGACAGGTTTGGTTTGATTTTTAAGTGAGCATGGCTGGGAGTTATAGAATGGGAGTCAGGAAGAAAGATCAGGAAGAGCCAGCAACAGGTAGAGAAAGAAGCCCTCTGTACGCTCTAAGTACTAGCTTATTTTCTGTTTCTATTCAAGCATGTTCTCTTCTGCTGGAAAATGCTTTGTTAAACTGATCTGAGGTCGTTTCCATCCTCATGAGAAATCTGATGCAGTATTTCATCCTCAACATTATAAAGCTTGGCATTAAAAGCTTCCCAAAGCCTATTTTCCCCTGGAGTCAGGTACCGTTTGTCATTTGCTCACACATTCCTTCTGGCAGACTGCTTTACGATGATTCCCATGGGCAGCTATGGGGCTGGAGAGCATCCTTCACACATGACTTCCCTCTGAGTCCAGAGGCCGATGGACACAAGTAGAAAACTAACTCACCCCGTTATTGATGGCATCTAACAGTTAGGGCACACATGAGTTGTCTTCTTTTCTTACTGTTCACCTGGGTCTACAATGCGCCACCAAAAAACAAAATTTGAAAGCTGAGAATAAGTTCTATATTAAAGTACTCATCCTATGAATCCAATATTGCTCTTTTTGGGGTGCTTGCCCAAGTCTATCTATTCCAAAGAGACAGGGAGCAGTAAGTATACTCTCAGGGCGAAGACAGAAGGGATATGAGCAGTATTTTAACCATGAATATGGTGATCAAATTTTCTGAAACAAAAAAAGTATGATTTATGATCTAAAAACATTTTTATACTAATACAATGGAGACCGAGAGAAAAGTATTTTTGAAGTTAACACTGAAAACCCTAAGACCTTGGTTACTACAGCTATAGAGTCAGAGAACAGACTTTATTTTTTTAACTCTTAATAAAAAAGACTTTTTCAATCCTAAATTATTAAATTTAGAACCAAGAAGGGGAAGAGGTGGGTATCAGAACGTATACTTATGTTACTAATTACATTAGCAAATCATCATCTGTTTTTGTAAATAAGGTTCTCGGTCAGAAGAAAAATTGGGGGGCCATAACACAGCTTTCCAATACTCTTTGGACTAACAGCCTAAACTGAGTATTGAATACTGACCCTGTTAGGAGTTGTGGGAAGTGTACAGAGTGTAAATTTTTCTTACCTTGTGATAGGAAGGAATATGGGTGGATGAGTATAGGAAGCCCTCATGAACAAAGCACCCTAAAGTAGCAGTTCTATCATCTTGTGGCCTTGGTGGCGGTCTGTTTTATCCTTAGAATGCACGCCTAAAAGCTATTACAGTTGATGGGGGTGGTGGTGACACAAGACACAGAGCTCTAAATAAGACTTTCCAGAAGCTGTCTCTGTGAAAACGAGGCTAGGTTTCTGGTATCTATTAATGTTATTGATTAAAACCACAATGCTTCTATATGCCCAGAATGTAGTTTATGTTTATCATTTTTCTTTTCAATCAAGATTTTCTATACCTTTCAGCTTCCCCGTATGCAGTGGAAATTTTTCTCTGCTCAAAGGGCTATCATGATGTAGAAAAGACCCCCACCTCTGCGCACCAAAGTGGGGGATTCCTGAACCACTAGACAGGCTTTGTGGTAGTTAAAGCCACATCTGCATGACCTCTAAGGTGTGTCTCTCTCCATCTGACCCCGTCTGCAGTGACAGGTTTCCCCCTCACAGCCCTAACAGACCTCTGGAACTCCAGATCAGTGTTGGGTGTGGTCTTACACCAATAATCCTATTATTTCAAGGAAATGACAAGAAACTCCTACCTTGGGCGAGTGAGGAGGTAGAGAACAGGTATCAGACCCAGAGTAACCCATTTCCACAGGGGACCTTGTACCTCCCCCAAATACCAAACAGATTCTGCCAAACCCCAAAAGAAAACGGGCGTATTCTCAAGGTGTCAAAATACTGAGGAAAGATCTAAGGGAAGAGGCTAGTGTCACTCAGTACCACAGCCATCAGGGTTGTGTCTACACACAGAGAAGTTTAAGTTTTATTTGTTGAGTTCAAATGACAACCCAGATAGAAACTTGGCCCCATGACTTAGGCTTATGTTTAAATTACCACACACATAAATATCAACAGGTATAACTGTCCTCAATAGTAGGACAATTTGGCAATACTTTTCAAAAGCCTTTAATATGTGTGTGTTCTCTGGGACTGGGCAATTTCCCATCTAGGAATTTATCCTGAAAAAAAAATGGTAATACACACACACACACACACACACACACACACACACTTTATGCGAAGATCTAGCTATAAAGGATATTTAACCTATATTTGCTAAAATGGTAAAAAATTGGAAACAATCAAATGTCTAGCTAGCATTAGGGGACTAAATAAACTCTAGTATATTGGTACGAAATGCTAACACCATTTAAAAGTAGTATTGTGGAAGGATATTTAATAATGTAATACGTTCACTGAAAAAAAGATTATAAAACAGTATGAACCATATGATTCCATTTGGGAAACATATCATAAAAAAGGTAAGTAAACAGAATTAAGAAAATCAAAGGTCTCACCAACGTGTTTATATTTTGGTGTGCTTTCTGAGGTTTATACAACGAAAATGGACTATTTACAATAAAACACAAAATAAAGTTTTTTAATCACTACTTCTAAATTTCAAACAAGTATTCCTCAATATTAATTATCAACACAGCTATTGGGAAAGAAGAAAGAAGGGAGGAGAGAATTAACATGAGCTGTTTTTACATATATTATTTCTTGTTCAATTGCATCAAAATGTAGGGTCAACCTAACTTGCATTGCCCCCTTTTGGTGGCTATCGTGAATATAATTAGAATGTATATTTACACTGAAAAAGCAGGAGGAAAATGCCTTGCTTTTTCTCTCAATCGATTATCATTACAACCCTATGATTAAGATTACTTCTATTTACTGAACTGGGTGAATTCTAAAGTTACTTTTTTTTTTCCCCCCCCTGAGGTGAAGGTGTTAATTTGCATTACCTCTGATTACTCATTCAAAAGAATGAGCCAGGTTGCATCTGCTCTATATTATGCAGTGAGCTGTTGATTATCTGTGGAGACAAGGACAGTACAAATAATAAAAATCCACAGAGAATACCCAAACTTCATTTCAGCCAGAAGTGTCAACAGTTTGCCAGAGTTGTTAGCAAGGAACAAAGCTGATTTGAGTTTTATCTCCCAACTCCCTTCCATATGCTTGAGGATTATGCTAATAAGAAGTGAAATGACCAGCAGCAGAGGCAGCCCTGAGTAATTCCTAGTCTGGAGAATTGGTTTCTGATTAATCAAGATCTGGCTAAACTGGAGCACGGGTATGCAGCTATCTCCTGATAAGGATCCTAAATATTCTTTAAATATTCATCGTCTACAAAATTCCATTTATTTGACAACATGTCTCCCAGAGTTGATTTCACTTACAAAACTCAATCTGTGTAATATCCCATGTCGGCCCTACCTGAACCCTACACACACAGAATAAACAATGAACTCATCTCTCTTTGTCATACTGTCCTACTAAACTATCAAATTAAATTTTCTAACTATGTATTTTGTAGTAATTACAATTCCATTTACCAGATCAATCTATTTAGGCGATATGCAATTAACATAAAATTCAATAGCCCAAAATGACTAGCTTTCTAAAGCTTGGAAGGGAAATGTGTCCTTCTGTGACCTTCCTTTAGTCAGTATAATCCACAGAAATTCTACACTCCTGCATATTTACACACATACATAAACCCTAGCAATGTCCATGATTTGATTTAACAGATGCCTCTGACATTCCATATGTCCACATATCTCATTTTAAATTTGAAATTAAGAAAGTTAAGACAGGCCTTTTCAGACCTTATGAGAAATATCATTTCTCTAAAACTGCTTTTCTTTGCAGGAGTATCATATATTGACTGACAGGGATGTTAACTGCATTAACTTTTTAAGATTCTTTCAAGCCTCTGTCTTTTATGAAATGACTATAAATTTAGATTGGTGGTTCACATGGCTTTTTTTTTTCCCCACAACAAATACGAGTAAGATAAATGGAACTAAAACTCTTTTATGCCTTATTGAATAACAGCCAGTAATAAGGCAGGCTCAGAGAGCAGATTCTAATATCAGATGCATGGCTTAGCTTTAAATATCTTCTATTGCACTGGATAACAGGTTAAAATCTGTCCCCTTAGTAGGAGATTCAAATTGCTTCTTCTAGACTTTTCAATAAGAACTTTCTGGCCTTCCCTTTTGCAAAGTGATAGGATTTTCTTCTCCTGGTGTATACTTCATTTGTGTCCCCCTCCCAGGAAAACATTCCATTTTCACCACAACCTAAGAAAATATTGGGCATTCTGAGGAGAAACTGATTTATGATTTGCTGATTTTCAACAAATTATACTCCCTCTGTGATGAATACTGTGAGTCATTGTCACCAAAAGACAAACCTGAGCAGCAATCCTCCTCTGTTTGTTATAAGTTCAACAAGATTCCTAGCTTCGTAAAAATTAATTTATTAGCATAAAATTTCAGAAAAAAATTCCTAACTTAAATCTTTCTTGGCCCATATATTTACTTTCTGACTCGGGCTTCCTTTCTTTAAATACTTCGGCTTTCCCACTGGACTCCAGAGGTAGAGTGGCTTTCTTCTGTGTCTGTGACTACTTTAAATCAAGCCTCATGGTCACTAGCACGGTATCTCCCACATGAGGCCCAAAAAAGGGAACCTAACTCATTAAAACATTGCACAATGATTTCTAACATTCACTTCCTGCTCTGTGGGTAATTTGTTCCCAAATCTGATGAAATGTTTTAAAAAGATAAACATATATTTTCCAGTTAGAAACAATCCAATCAAACTTATTGCAGTATTTTAACATCCCATAAAATTCAGCTTCAATGTCAACACTGATTGACCTTTCTGGACCTCAAAATGTCCCTGTTAGTTTCTAAAACTAAAAACTTGAGGAAGTAGGATTGGAAAAAAAAAAAAAAATAGCCTCCACCTAAATATATATAGATCACATATTCATCAGGCATTCAATAATTGCTTACTTTTAGTAAAACAAATTCTAGTGGCAAGGATAGGGAAAATTATGCATTCCATGATAAAAAAAATATGATGCCATTTTATGACGCAAATTTTTCCAGAATTGGCAACGTTCTTTTTTTGTTTTTAACACTTTCCTTACTCTTTCACCTCATTTCAACTTGCTGGCAGTGGTCCTGTAAATTGAAAGCTTAAACTCCGAAGGGAACATGTAATTTAGCCCAGAATCAACCTGAACTCAGTGTCAGGCCAAGGGCTGATTCTCTCTCATACATAAAGACGCCCAAGTCCCCAAGTCCTTACATTCCGTCCTTACCTCGTAAAATTAACTTGGTGAAGAACTGACAGCCATGTTTATTCCCCTAACACAACAAGGGCTTGAAAAGTCCTTTCGTCGAGAGCACTGAAAATGTTACGCAGTTTAGTTACAAAAAGAAAAGTGGAAAATATGGTATTTGTGGGTCTCATACTGACTTTTATAAAGAAGTCGGCAATTATCATTTTAAAAAATTAATCAGGGGCACCGAGTCGGTTGAGCGTCTGACTTCAGCTCAGGTCACGATCTCGCGGTGCCTGAGTTCAAGCCCCACATCAGGCTCACTGCTGTCAGCCGGTCAGCACAGAGCCTGCTTCAGATCCTCTGTCCCCTTCTCTCTGCCTCTCCCCGCACAGGTGCTCTCCCAAAAAATAAATATTTTTTAAACATTAATGAATCAAATGTGTTTTGCGGGTTCAAGAAAAATGCTCTTTATACAACTAAACGTTACCTGAGGTTAAACGTCTACTGCTTCTTTAGCTATTATGTGAAACTAAACTCATTTATATCACACACACTTATTTTCAACCAATGTATTAAACTAAGGTACATTCTTTATCTCTGCTAATTCAAAAAAGTCAAAAAATAAAGAACAAAGTAGAAGTCATAGTAAAATAGAGTCAGAGGAAAGAGAAGATGATTCCATAGATTCCCTGTGAGGAACATTCCCCTGGCAAGGCTGTGTCACAGAGGGAAAAAAAAAAACTGAGAATTGAGCAATGGTCATTAATTGTGTTAGCTATTTGAAAAAGGCACACTAAGTGGAGTCTGGTTCTTCTTTAATAGCAATACTTTGGGGCCTGAGATACCTAGATATCAGCTTTTTGCTTTGCTTTCCATGCAAGCCTACACTGAGAACACTCCATTTAGGAATCCATCTTGCTCCTTTGCTCTACAAGGAAACTTGTCAAAAAAACAAAGAAATCCAAAGGATTTCCTTTGCTGCCCTTTCTCTGCTACATACCGGGCCACCTGCTTCTGCCCCCACCACTCCCTTCAACTGCTCTCCCTAATGTCACCAGTCACCAACCGATTGCTACATTTTTGACCACCTGACGGGGCTGTGCCTTTCCCTCACCACTTGTCCCACGAGGCTGCACAAGTATGACCTTCTCCAAGAAGACTTGCCCAACCCGTGCCCCAGCGGCGACCTTGGGGCTTTCCATCACCTGTGGTCCTGGAGCGCATTTGTATGTTCTTAAGAGGATCTGTGCAGCAAGGTACCCATTTGTTTGTCTCCCCCACCAATTATGAGCAATGCCAGTGCAGAAGGTTTTGGCCTTATTTGTCTTCATACCCACATCACCTACCCCGTGTCTAAAGCGTGGCTGGCAAACTGCGCTCACACTCAGGAAGTAGAGCGGCAAGTCCTGGATACTGTGTGGTAGTTACCTCTGGCGGCATTAAGACAGAGAGGTTTTGCCTAATCTCTTTCGCGGCAAAGGTCCCATCCCCCGTTCCTCACCCCAAGCAAAAGGGATCCTATTTCAGCCCACTGTGTCATTAAATATCTCGCGACTCCTTTTTGCACCTGAAATGGGGCCTGAACGGAAGTGAAGTGCATGGTGGCTAGGGAGAGGGAGAACAGCAGAAGCCTAGAAAGTTTCCAAAATAAATCCAGCATTCCTGCCTTCTTCCCCTTCTCTATTTTCATCTCTTTCAGAAGCACTGACACCTCCTAGCCATCTAATCAAGACAAATCTTTTATGCGGTAATTAAAATACAGCTCATCTTCAAGGGGAACAGAAAAACAAAGGCTGAAACAATTAGCTGACTGCGCCAAACAGCATGGTTCGCCCCCCTCTCCCGCCCCCACCCACTCCTCTCCCTCCTTCCTCCAATTGCTTGCTTTTAAGTATTTTCACAGGAAGGAAAACTTCCTTTTGCTGAAAGGTAAAAAAGAAAAAAAAAGAAAAAAAAAACTGAACAGACACTTAGACTAGGAAATAGTTTAATTGAATTTCATATGAAAAATGCTTAGGACTGTTTAAGACAAACGTCAGGTTCCCTGCTCAGCTGGAATCGCACCAGGCAAGAAAGGGAGATACTCGTTCATCTGTTAAGGTCAGGTTAGAACAGGATATTGTATTTGCATGCAAAAGGACACAGACCAGCAATACGGGGAGAGACAAGCCTTCCCAGAATGGAGCCGGCAGAGTGGAGAGGTAAATTGTACTAGTAATAACTCAGAAGGTGGAAAATGAACTTGTTCCTCGTAAGGCTGTGTGGGCCTTGATTACATTAGCGCTACTTGTGATATTATGCAGTATATTCATTTTTTATTGTATTAGTTTTTGAATAGTCTGTAAAAGGCCAGTGTTTTATTTGGCTCCCTGAGCCACCTGTCTTTTCTACAACATCCCCTACCAGCACATTCAAGCATTAGCATTCAGGTTTTCTAAAATCTTTTAACCATTGATGGCTGCCAGCAGTCAAATTAAATTCAAAGGGTTTAGTATAGCTCCAGGTTTTAGCTATATAATTTACTAAGAATGCCCAAAGCACTAGCAATCTAATTTGCAGTTCAGCAATGAATACCATTTCCTGACGAAATCTACCTGAAATTTTCTTTTGAGGCTCTGGAAAAAAATACACTTGTGACACCAGTGTGTCTTCCTTCTGGCACTGACTCAAGAAAAAAAAAACAAAAAAACAAAAAAAAAACCTGTCGAGAGAACGATATACCTTGTGCAAAAGGGGGCACAGGAAAAGGAATCACGGGTATGGACTTGCTTTTGTTGCCAGGTTATCTGAACCAATACGGCCACTCTATATTTTTTTTTTTTTTTTTTTTGAGAGAGAGAGAGCGCATGCATGGAGAGAGCAGAGGGACAGAGAGAGAAGGAGAGAGAGAATCTTAAGCAGTCTTCACTCCCAGTGCAGAGCCTAAATTGGGGTTCGATCTCACCACTGTGGGATCATGACCTGATCCAAAACCAAGAGTCTGACACGTAACTGACTGAGCTACCCAGGTGGCCCTATATTTCTTTTTAAAATTTAGATTGTTTTTCAATATCTTCTAAGTCCATGCTATATCCATTACAGCTTCACTAGCAACCAGCACGGACTTTACCAAAATCTTGGCTCTCTGATAGATAATCGATAAATAGACAGCTAGACGGATGATAGGTACTAATACAGGGAAAACCCAGGCTTGATCATTCCATACCTCGCTGGTCTATTTTCCCTGGCAGACCAGAGTGTCAATTCCTAATCCCAGTGCTAATTTCATTTCTAGCACTTAATCCGGAAGCACCATGGTTTATAGCATCCTTGTGCCTCTAATTCACCCTTGTGGAAGGGAAATAAAGCAAAAAGTTACTATTCGAAGTCCACAGCTAACATAGAGTATTATTTTGTCTTATAAAAAGATAGCCCTCTCTTGCCTGAGATTAAGGCACGAGGAATCCTTGCAAAGAGTTTTGGGAATCTTCTGTGAAAGCTGAACGTGTACAATGTTATTTAACTTTTATTTTTTAATTTCATCTCTCTTTCTGGTATATAGGAATTCCGATTCCTAGTGACAAAGTGATCATGACAAAGCAGCTAAGAACAATGCAGCTAACGACTACCAGGTGGAATCTGAAATCTTACAGGCATTACCTGTCATAGAGACAACACTCACCACTGAAGGAAGCTATAGAAATAGAATCGCCAGGCTGAATTAATTTAGTTAACAAACGGCATCATTTGGAAGCCTGTTAGAAAAGCCAGAAGTGCTAGCTATACCCACAACAGTGTTAATCACTCATCATCGAGCCAACTTAAGGTAACTAGAAATCAAGCCATTAAGGTATAAATTGGAAAAAGCCAAGTTTGTAATGACTCAAATGATCTAAATCTGGTTATGGATCTCCTTTCATTTTCCACTCAATAGGCCCCTTTATACCTTATAATAAGCTCTGTCATTTATAAAATTTGAAAATACTAATGGAGAGACATTCTTAATGTTTTTAAAGCCTACCAAAATATCACCCATTAAAAGGGAACGGAGGGGTCCCAGAACAAAGAGGCAGAACCTAAGACTGCAGGAACACCTGCCTGCAGGTGACACGTCCCATTGCTGAACCCTCTCCCCTACGCAGACTCTAAGGATGCTTCGAGGGTCCAAAAGTAGGGTAGAAAGTGCAACAAAAGCCAATGCCACAATATTCTGACTTTTCATTTCTATCACAATGGACTAAAAAACATAACTTACCTATTTCATAAAACTGAAAATGAATCTGCTTTCCAAACGTCACCTTGTTCCTCAGTCCTAACCGAACGGATCTCCACCCACTTGAGCTTCTAACAAGAACCTGTATTTGTTTGTGGAGCATGAGACAGAAAATTAATGTCGTCGGCTGTTCACTTTCCAATTAATTTCGTGAAGCAGCAACCAAATAATCCAATTCTCTTAAGTCTGAACATAAAAACATCAGCCACACCGCACTTAGTAGAAACAGAAAAAGGAAGACAAGTAACCAGCATTTTTAACTACCTTCTACATCAGGCACTTTGTGAGGCCCTTGCACGTGTTGCTTTATTTTCATCCTCACAAGAACACTGAGAGGAAGGAACTAGTATTGCCATTTTACATAAGCTCTCCTTACATAGAAAATTTAAATAATTTCCCAAAGATCACAGAACAAGTGTTTGGTAACGCTGGGATGGTGGTACCCAAGGTCCCTCTGGCACCTTGACTTCAGATGGAAATGAATGAATGACAAAAACTATGACGCCTTATGGACAATTATACGCTAAGTGAGAGCCTGTACTTAATATTTTTAATAATTCTTCTTATTTTTAGTTTTAACTTTGCTCTGCCTTTACCTTACTGTTACCTGATTCTTAGGTGTGGTCACTTACTTCTTAAGAAACAAGAAGTTCGTCTGCACCCACTCCTTTCCCTTCCTTCACCTTCATCCTCTGCCATCTTCTTTGACTTGTTTATATCTCCCAAAGATCCAGGCAACATGACAAGAGTATGACTTGATGGGAATTGATGAATGGTGCTTAATGAGAAATTAATTCTGAATACAGATTGTTACATTTTATGGGTACTTCTCATGTGCATTTGTGATCAGAATAACTTTACAGTGGATTAAGGTCCCATAAAACCCCACAAGATGTACAGTGTGTGTTTCAGACATCTAAAAATTCTTGAGAAAGCAATTATACTGAGTGCTGTCTAATAATAAATCCAAATGGACAGCTATGATACGAACTGCATTTCCTAACAACACTACCCCCACCTGACTCCGCATTGCAATCTTTGCTAGACTCTCTGCAAAAGAACAGATGTTCTGCTTTGGGTTGAGAAATCAACAGTTACCATTCATATGTTCCAAAAATTCAAGGGCCTAGTGCTGCTGTTTTAAGGATGCTAATTAATTCTAGCCCTTATGCTCCAATATTCCTGCAGTTTCAATCAATTGCCTTCTCACAGGACTTCGGTCCCAGCATCTCCTTTGAAAGCCCATGGGGAAAAGCAAGTAGGAAATGTACACTTCAAGGACCCGGGGGGAAGAAAAGGATTGATCTGATATGCTCTGATTTCGTCCATTTCTCATAATGTTCTCATTGCTGTCCTCTCTGTTGTATTGATTTGAACAGGTAGGCACAGCCCAGATGACAAATTTAATTGAAACCAAACCTGGAGATGCCTTTGGTCATATTTTTTTTCCATTTACTTACCATTGAAACACAGAAACACAGACTAATTTCAGAAGCTGCCCAGAAAGAGCTATTACTGAATCTGTCTCTGGGTTTGTTTGTCTGTTTGTTTTTATATCTAGTGTTGATTGCGCATAATATCCAGCTAAGAGCATAGTAAAAATGCAGGTTCCTGGGCTTCAAAGCACACAGACCAGTGGATCTGTGGAAGTACCAGGGTGTCTGCAATCTTTAAATAAATGCCCTATTCTGAAGCAGATGATCCCGGGGACCTCGGGAAATGTTGTGTTCATCCACAGGCACTCCTGAACACGGATGTTAACAATCGGTGTGACCTTTGCCCCGGTTGAGAGAGCGCAAGCAAAAATGGTGCCCTGGGTCAAGTACGGTATAAAGGTCCCATTCCATTTACTTTAATGGACCCTATTCTGCTCCTGGCCCCACAGACACCCTTCACACCAGAGTATCCCACAGTGTCCTGTGGTTTGAATCACCGGGGATGATCATGATAATCCCTGGGACCTCGGATGGAGTCCAGCGATTTGCTTTTTTTAACAAGCATCCCAGGCAAATGTTATGCACCCTAAAGTTTGCTGAGATGCTACATAACACCCAAGCAAGCATGCCCAGGAAAAGAGCATTGGCTGAGGAGTCAGCCAGACTTGGGTTGAAATCCAACATATTTCACTTCAATTACTTCACATTTACTTCATATTTTTTAATATTTATGTATTTTGGGGAGGACGCAAGCAGGGGAGGGGCAGAGAGAGGGAGACAGAGGATCCGAAGAGGGCTCCGTGCTGACAGGCTGACAGCAGTGAGTACGATGTGGACTCAGTGGGTTTGCTCTGCCAATAACAAGCAGAGTGACCTTGAACAACTCCTTTAAACTCTGTGAGTCTCACTCCCCTTCTCTATAAAGGGAAGTGGTCTGTACGGTCTATTTTGTCCCTAGGGTTCAAGGTAGAAGATGTAAGGTCCTGAGAAGAGCAACTAAAAATACAAAAATACAATGAACCATGAGATCACAACCTGAGCTGAAGTCGGACGCTCAACCGACCGAGCCACCCAGATGCCCCGAAGATATTTACTTCTTTTTTTTTAATATTTTTTTTTAATGTTTATTCACTTTTTGAGAGACAGAGACAGAGTATGAACAGGGCAGGAACAGAGAGAGAGAGGGAGACACAGAATCCAAAGCAGGCTCTGGGCTCTGAGCTGTCAAGCACAGACCCCGGCGCAGGGCTCGAACTCACTAACCGGCAGATCATGACCTGAACCAAAATCAGACGCCTAACCAACTGAGCCACCCAGGCGCCCCCGAAGATGATTACTTCTAACTGCCTCTCTTGGGCAAGTTCCTTCGCCTTGCTTTAATCTCTGTGAGCTTTAGTTACCTCCCTGCAAATTTGGGATAAAATGTTACTTTCCAAATTGTTGTGAGAATTAAGTATGATGATGTATGTCAAAATTTCTGACACAGAGTAAAAATCTGAAAACAGTAGAAACAAGTGGTTTCACATCTGTGTGTTGCCCAGTCATCTAAGGAACAGGGCTTGTCACCCTTCTAACAATTATTTGCATGAGTTGATACACAAGACTCTTTTGGTGTTTTGCTGAAGGAGAATAAGGGATTATTCTTGGCTTGAAGAGCATTTGAGAGGCTCTGGGAAAGAGGAGGGAGAACTGAAGAACACAGAGAAGGGAAGAAGGGACCTGTCCCTATCCTGCCACTCCATATTGTACCCACGTCAGGGAGGACACGGTCTGACGGAGTTGTTTTCCAAAGAGATTTTTGTGACTGTATACCCCAGTGGTGATGTTTTAGGGCAAAGAAATGGGGGAGAGCCATTCTCTGCTTCTGGGTAGAATCCACTGACAGTCTAAAGCCTAAAGATAGGTATCATGAGAAGAACCAAAACACAGCACTCAGCGCTAGAATCAGTGGCCTCCCAGCTGCTGCTGTTACAGATGGCAATGGAGAGGCCCCCCTCGGATGGCTTAGAGGGCCATGGGTTGGGGGGTTGCCACAGGAAGCAAGAAAACTTCAATAATGCTGCTTAATTTCTGGCTGAAAATTCAATTGTCAGTACACGCCCGACCTCACTTGGGAACCTCACACACCTGGAGAGGTCTTTGCAGGGAAGCCCAACGCCCTGGGGGAGCAGATCAGGGCCTAGAGCAGGAGCCCAGAGCACCTGCCTTGCTTTGCAACCGCAGATGGGCGAACAGTCACAGTAACAGCTTTCTTCATAAATGCCTGTTATTGGTCCCAAGGGGGACCAGTCAAGCAAGAGCAGAGAGAAACAAATGTTTTTGCTTTGCCAGAACTAAATGTCAAAATCAAAGCTCAAATGGTGGTAAGTCTCAACTAAGCTCTGCATGGGCTTGGTTGTCACTGGCCTCAAACAAACTATTGTGACCTATGTAGATGGTACAATCTCCTCATCGGTGAATTAGTCTACTTGACAGAGATGCTCAAGGCTTAATATACGAAGATAAAAATAGCTCACAATGATATATAGAAAGGATATAAAAGAGTCAGAAAGTAAGGGTTTGGTCTATACCTGATGGTCAAACAGCACAGCCATCTGTGAATTATATTGTATTCAGATGGGTAGTAGAAAGAATACGGAAACTCTGTGGGTTTGCTCTGCCAATAACAAGCTGAGTGACCTTGAACAACGCCTTTAAACTCTGTGAACCTCACTTCCTTTCTCTGTAAAGGGAAGTGGTCTGTAAGGTCTATTTTGTCCCCAGGGTTCAAGGTAGAAGATGTCAGGTCCAGAGAAGAGCAACTAAAAATACAATCTCCTTGTGATGCCAAGGGAGTTACATCACCCCACACTTACAAGAATCCAAATGTTGACTGAGATACTCTGTAAGCAAAAAGAAACACTGAAAAGCCTCGTCAAGCATTTTGTAGTCGTTTGGTAATGCAGATTTGAATGTGTCTATCTTGAGCATACCCAGATGTTTATACCATTTGGATGTGTGTTAAAAAGTTAATGTTTCACTTAATGAGATGCATCCAGGCCCCTTTCTGGCATTAGAGCCACAGTGAAGCGTGGAGGAACGGAGCAGTGTATCCTCACACTGAGAATGACACACAGTAGGCACTGACACTGCTCATTGATGACACCGGCCATTTGAGTTCAATCCTCTGTGTTCATTCATTAGTTCGTCAACAAATATTGACCATGTAACTTTCCTAAGCTAGGCACTGTGCAAAGATGTGGGAAATGCAAAGGTATTATTCTTGCCTTTCCTGAATGTGAAATCTAGTTGGAAGAAAGAGGTATCCAAGCAATTCTAAAACAAGACAGTGTATCATAAGCGCCTCATGATTCTAGGCAGTGAGTACCATTTATCCAGTGGATTTTAAATTTATTCAATGTCTTTTTTCAGCTGAATGAGGCATCCATTCCAGATGGAATGCTCTAAGGTTTTTCCAGTGAAAGTGGAATTTGAGCTGGATGTAAAGGATGAATGTAAAGAGAGGAATGAACTGGAGGAAGCCACTCTAGCAAGGGAAATTAGCATAAACAAAGGCACTGAGCTGGGAAATCTCAAAGCCACCAGAACAAAGCACGCTAAGTCCTACCCTGTTGTTCAACGTGAGAAGCACCTACAGGTCCCTGCTCACCATTTCTATGCCTCACAAAAAGGATCCCATCAAATCAATCATTATAAACAGGTCCTTGGCACCAAGTGCTTGTTTCTTTAACCAGATTTACTCATTTATTAATTTAAGTGGTTAGGCAGACTACAGTCTAGAGATCTGCAGATCCAATCTTTCTACTAACCCAAGAAAAAAAAAAAAAAAACAAAACAAAACAACAACAAAAAAAACCAGACCTCATTTTTGCTCACATCCAGTAAGAACAGAACAGCGTGTGGCCTCCAATGCCCTCTTGGCTTTAGGTAGAACATCCGCCTTTAGCCAACCTAATAGTTTTAGTCCACAGTGAAGCCACTGGGGCATGTCAGGAGCACGAGTGGTAAATAAGCCAAGCCATGGGGCTTCCCAGTGGAACACAGGTTGACATATCCGGATTGAGCAGTAGGTCATTGTTCTGCTGAGCATGGAAGAAATGTTGTTAACCAATAGCCACCAATGATGCCATATCCCTACCATGAACTTTCCTTGCAAATTTTAAAGACCTACAAAATGAAATAGACTGGGCTGGAAACAAACTCAGGACTAACACCAACCATAAACACTAGGATAAGCAAGTATGTTCCCTGAAAGAGATAGCCTTCATACCATACAGCTAGCCACAACCTCCCTCACCACTTGGTTGAATTCATCTTATTTCACAAGTGTGAGCCTAAAATAATCCTCATTATGCTATATATTTTTCAGTAATTTGAGTGCTTTAAACCACACACAGCTTTTTACAAATAAGCTATCTTCTTTGCAAGGTTTTTATTTCAATTACCTTCTGCAGCACAGCAGGGCTATTATTTTCAAGTTTGGTGTTTATTCCTTCACCTCACACATTCCACCCTTTGACAAGTTTCTCTCAATTGGCAGTTTCTATTTATATTTCAATATATTAGTATAACAAATTTAAATAAAATCCTCCACTTGTATCATTAATTAGCATTTGGCAATGGGCCTGATTATATGCCCTTGGCAGCAAAATGATTTAAGTATCTAAAAGGTTATTTTTACCATTTATTAAGACTGCCTGTTCGCAAACTATTCGCACCAACTTCTCAACAAGGGGAGTCTGCAGATTCTAATGTAGCTCCTAAGGCACCTCTCCAAGTTGTGTTGAGCAAAGGACAGTCAGTGTGGTCAGTTTTTCTAACAAATGAGGAAAGCCTGTCTGAATAAAAGATGTGAATAAAAGATAGTTTAAATGATTAAGATAAAATCTTAAGTTTAAAAGATTAAAACAATGTTGCCAATCCGTGCTGGAACTTCAGGAAAGAAAATGTTCTCCTCAACGTTGATAGTTGAGCAAAATACGAACAAGGATGTATTTAACCAGTGGAATTCCTGATCTGTACCCTTCTGACTAAGAAGCTGAATGTACTTCTTCAAACACCCTGACTGAACATGAACTGCACTGAGCCTGGGAATGTTTGCTTTATAACTATGAACTCCCATTCCCAGGTCTCCTGCTGTGTATTTCCAGCAACTCGCCAGGGGCCTGGAATATAATGAATGCTCAATAAATATCTGTTATATAATAAAGGGAAGATTATCAGTTTACAGTATGCCTCTTAAGAGAGACAATGGCTTAAAGGTGAGGTGAATTGTCATATGTTTTGTACTTGTTTGTGACTCCATTTAAATAGGAGATACAGCTATACGATGGAAGACAATATGGAGGAAAAATTGGGGGAGCAAGCGAGGCAGTGAATCTTGGAAAATCAGCCACTGTGACAGTATATTTTCACAATCTACAAATCTGGGGGCACCTGGGTGGTTCAACTGGTTAAGCATCTGACTCTTGATCTCGGCTCAGGTCATGATCTCACGGTTCATGAGCTCAAGCCCTGACAGGGCAGAGCCTGCTTGGCATTCTTTCTCTCTCCCTCTCTCTCTACCCCTCCCCTGCTCTCTCTTTATCTCTCTCAAATAAATGAATACACTTAAAAAAAAAAAAAGATCTTCTACAGATTACTATGTCTATCTGCTATATAAAATGAATAAAAATATCCATTCACCATGACTTTTCCAGGGACAGTACTTTGTGGTTTTCTGACTCACCAGCAGAATTAGAAACAATTCTCGGGGCGCCTGGGTGGCGCAGTCGGTTGAGCGTCCGACTTCAGCCAGGTCAAGATCTCACGGTCCGTGAGTTCGAGCCCCGCGTCGGGCTCTGGGCTGATGGCTCAGAGCCTGGAGCCTGTTTCCGATTCTGTGTCTCCCTCTCTCTCTGCCCCTCGCCCGTTCATGCTCTGTCTCTCTCTGTCCCAAAAATAAATAAACGTTGAAAAAAAAAATTAAAAAAATAAAAATAAAAAAAAATAAAAAAAAAAAAGAAACAATTCTCCATGAAGATAATGCTCTGGTGACTAGACTAAAACCCTGAATGTTGCAAATGGAGAATATGATTTACTAGAGACTCTCCTGGGCTTTGAGCATACGAGTAAGTATTTCTTGAGCAAAGAGATTTAAGATGTGAAGACTTCCTTCAGGGAGCTTGCAATCTGGTTGCCTTCTATATGAATCTTGGAAGGGAAAAAAGAAAAGGAAAGGAAAATAGGGAAGTGAAAAGGAACCTGTTTCAAGAAAACCTTCGGGAAAGAAAGAAAAACTGGAACCTTCTAAGATATGCCAGAAGGGGAAACTACATAACATAATGCAACGTTACACCTGACAGAACCTCAATTCAGGAACAAAAAGACCATAATCTGCCTCCATCTTGAGTCATAGGTACCCTGCTATTCAATTTTAGCAAAAAAGAAAAAGAAAAAAAAATCCAAATATTGAAGGGAATGAAAATAGGCCTATGCCATATTGTGAATAAAATATTTATGAGTCGAGCAAATTCATAATCAGAAGCTGGCTACTTTTCGAATATAATTCAACAGTGAATGAGGTGAACTTTAGATCACATGTGTGAAAGAGGTTTGAGATAATCCCCTGAATATCAATGCTAGGTTTTGCAAACACAGACAACATCCTCTTCAGTATGTGGAGTCCCCTCCATCGTGGGAAATGGCCATCACATTAGTTGTAGATTCCTAGTTTTCTTAAGTTTCCTTAGTGCTGCTGAAAACTAAACAGTTCAGAACAGGCAAAAACATCAGACTGATAGCTGGACTTGGGTAAACTTACTCTGTGGTAAAAGGGGAAAAGATGGAGAAGAGATATTTATTCCACGTGCCAGATGCTGTATTAAGTATATTGTATGTATTATCTCTTTTAATCCTTACAACAACCCTGAAAATTAGTATTAATGGGAATATTATTTCTATTTTGGGAGATAAAAGACTTAAGAATTACAGAGGTTTACAGAGTCCTCGCAATGCTAACCATTAGTGAAAGTAGGGTACGAACACGGGTCAGTTGGGCTACAAATATCTGCGTTCACCCAACTCACCCCCACAAAAGTTCAGTAAAGTTAAAGTTCAGTAAAACCATCCTATACTCATTCCGGGCTACAAATATGCATTCAATCTTGTATCGTCTTCATTGTACCTAACTGAATGAATGAGGGCTTCCAGTGACAACCACTTGGCTGAATCCACTACCTGTACTCTAGAAGTAATATTCATACCTCTGCACCATGCCCTTTGGGGGTGCTTTTTAGGTAGCTCTCGTGTGAAGCTAATGTTGCTTGTTTTATAGATATTACATTTGTCTTCCGTTGTCGATTACCTCCACCACGCCCACCAACACCAATTTATCTTACTATTCTCCACAGCCCCTAACACAGCGCCTGGCAAATAATTGGTAGTAAATGGTTGCTGAATTGACCTGAAATATACTAAGGATAGTGTCTGAAATTATAGGATAAGGCAGCACAGTGCATGCCATCTTTGATTGAAATAATTATTGAGCACCATCTGTGTGTCAGATGACATTATATTTCATAGTACCATTCGTGGCATTTAGGTTTTCTACAACATCTTTTAAATAAGAAATGAGACCCCATTGGTTATACCATCATAACGGTCTCCTATAACGGGACACATGATGGCATTCGGTATCTTTAAATTTTGCCATTTAGAGCTATAAGCCAGTGCTATAAACAAGTCCAAGAAGTATTTCTATGTGACATTTTTCCCCCATTGAGAAAGTGGAAATGTGAACATTTTGTCCTGGAACCTTTTCAGTTATGAGAATTCAATTCGTGAGTTGTGTGAGGCGTTGCAGGCTTAGAGGAAAGGGGGAAATCTGAAACAGTAGCAAGATGCTTTGTGACTTGCTCTCTGCCCTGCTCAGGTCCCCTCTCTCTACCTTCTGTGGGAATTCTGAGAACCATAGACCCTGAGTAGGTTAGTCCACCGTTTTCCTCCTTCCTTCTTTTCCACATGGCCACTGCGAGGTGGCCATTCTGGTTGTTAAAGGTATGCAGATCCTTGGGGACGTAATTAAGGAGGCACTGAGATGCTCTCATCAAAGGGCAGTTCATCTCTTGCAGCTCTACTGCTGTTTGTGCGGGTTAACTACTTGGTAGTCCTTTCATGTTCCAGAGTCAATGTGTGTTTAAAGGATGGAGGTGAGTGGGCAGGACAGGGCAGTTTATCTTCACTGCCTTCTCATTTATGATTGCATTGCTCTCTCACATGGCACTACCTCAGCTGATCAAAATCAGGGACCACATATCACCAGAGTCATTGGGATGAAAGGCGAAATACATTCTTTGTTCAATCTACATAAGAGTATTTAAAATAATCATGGCAATAAATCTGATGGAAATACTCAAATGTAGAAATGGCTTATTCCAGAGCAGGAATTACTGTCTTCTTTCTTCTGCTAGCTTTCCACAGCACTTACAGACATCTTTGCAGTATATGAATATTCTCAATTATCAGATCAGCCTGTAAAGTCATGTCAGTTCACACACTCTGCCTGCAGCTAACACATCTGTGCTTGATTTCAAGCAGGGAATGGCCAGTTACCAGCAGGAGAAACTCAACTCCATTCTACTTCCTGACGTAAGGCCATAACCCTTTGAAAGACGTCAGCATAAAGATGTTCTACTAAAATAGGTTCGTCCAAATTGTGCTTTCTCTCCGTCTGAAATTCAACACAATCAAAATGTATTAGGTGCTCATCATGTTCCTAGAGGGTCAAGGTGGATAGCTGGCAAAACGAAAACGGAAGAGACAGAGGCAGATAAGACCTCAGGGAGCTGGACTATAAAAGATGCAACTCGGAAAGAAATCCTGAAGATTTCTCAAAATACCAGAAAGCAGACAAGCACGAAATATGAAAGCAGAGATTTTTTTCATCCATTG
Source organism: Herpailurus yagouaroundi (assembly GCF_014898765.1). Classification (NCBI taxonomy): domain Eukaryota; kingdom Metazoa; phylum Chordata; class Mammalia; order Carnivora; family Felidae; genus Herpailurus; species Herpailurus yagouaroundi. Next base: position 49,577,280 of record NW_024412376.1, on the reverse strand, counting down.
GAAAAAAAACAAACATGAAAAGTCAATCTGCATAAATGTGACAGTCCAGGACCCTTAACACAGAAAACCTGAAGCAAAAATCTGTGCCAGGAAGACAGATGGAATTCGTCATCCCTTTCAGTTTCCTAAAATATGCAGAGCTTTGCAAACTATCCCCCTGAACTATGAGAGTAAAATCATTCAGCACAGTCATTAAACGCAAGAGCCATAACGTGTATAACAACCATGTATTGGTGACATAATTCTACTGAAAAATACCCAGGACATCTCGAACTTTGCTGACAGACTGAACGACAACAACAAAACACTGTAAGGGGTTTCCCCATGATGCTGAGAAGCTGCCTGTTTTATCTAAAGCTCCTGAGAAAACACGACAAGCTCCAACTTAGCATCATTTGATAAGCATGTGATCGGAAATGCCCTGGTGGAGAATGGCAATCCATCTGCCAATAGATTAGACACAGGCCCGCTAACCAGGAGAGGCAGTGCAGTTACAGAGGGCAGCAGGGGAGGTTTGGGTGGCGTATCCATTCTGAGAACAAGACACGGCTTTTCTAGGGGTCTCTGGCACAGGGCGCTTTTGCCGCAGCAAAATGTTGTCTCTGAACAAGCCATTGCAGCACACAACAGCATGAACTAACAAAACCTGGAGTCCAGTGGAGGCCACCTCCTCACCCTGTTATATTATCTGTGACCAGTGACCAGTGTTGCTATGACAACTTTTCAAAGTAGCCTTATTGAGGATCAGAAAAAAAAAAAAAAAAAAACCCTCCAAGCACAGATTATGCCTACTGGACATGAAAGAGCTGGTCAATTCAGTCAAGGGTAAATGGTCAGGACAGCTCTTCAGCATTATTTAGAAACCCTCCGCCCCCAGTTTTTAAAATCTTCACTTATATTGCCATGAAAGTATATAGAAGTTTCTTGATAAACCTTAATACAGTAATTACACAGGACCCCAAAAGGTTGCCCTTTCTGATTCCTCTGATCGAAATGCAATTTTCTCTGTCCCAGTACAAGCATCTCACATTGCAGGAGATTTTTATAGCCCACTTGATATTCAAGCCCCATGAGAAGGACCTTTGATGCACAGAACCAAGTGGAAAGGGGAGATGAGAAAGTCCCCATACCACTGTGACTCCATGGTCAAGGACAGGCAATCAAAATAAGGCAGATTATAAAGGACTTTTCCTCCTTATCCAGTTCTCCCACAGAAAAAAATTACTTCCCTTAGTAATTATTTATTTTCCCATTTCCACACGTGGTTCTCATGATAATTGCTAACTTTGTGAAATGTTAGAACACTGACACTTATGTAAAGCAAAGTGCCTTTTGACATTTATGAAGTGCTGATTCTCTATAAATATAGAAAAGTGGTAATCATCACAAGAACTACTCAATGGAATAGATCAATAGCGAAGACAAATACTCTTCTTTCATTGAAATTCAGAAGGCAAAAAATAGGCCATGTTTTATCTCTTTGATAAAGTAGCACATTCTGTGACTTGCCAAATAAGATTTAAGATCAGAGCTATGACACAGACACAGGGAAACTTTAGGAAGAAAGGAATCATAGGTCAACTTGGTCTATTTCCTCTCCTCGTATAGATCTATATATAGATAGATGTGTGCAAACACCTTTGGAGACAGATAGTGGCAACTATACTGTCGTTCACCTTATGATCTCTTATGAAAAAAAAAAAAAAACGCTGATTGTGGGTAGCTTGTAACACAAAATAAGCAATGATATCTATCACAAAATTGCTGCAAAAGCAGATAAGCTTTGAAGAGTGATTTGGGGAATGTTAAGTGTAAATTGTGCTTTCATTTTCAAGTGACATTTCTTTTGCCTCACAATCACAGAACAGTGCTGGAGAAGGCGCAGTGCAGAGCGCACGTAGCCCAAGTACGAAGCTTCTCAAAGGGCTGGAGGTGGGCATTTATGCTTGTTTGCCAATTCAAGCCTCAATGGGCTAACCTACAATATGAGTGGAGCCCAAATATCTATAAACCAGATAGCACGCACCTTACGAGCCAAGGCCGTGTCCATCTCATGAACTTGACTTGAATGTCAGGCTAACGTTAACATCTGACCCATCTAGCGTGGCGCTCTGACGTCTCCTTCCGCCTCCCTTCACCATATTTTAATGCTTGAAAGGATCGGGGACCTAATTGCTATCCATAAGGTTCCAATTCCCACATGGGTGATTTGGGCCTCTGAAAAGATGTCAAGTGGCATCATTCATTTATTGAACAAATATTTACGGAGCACCTACCCTGAGGATGTCTCTGAGAGTGTGTAGTATAGTTTTAAAAAGGGTGGACCCCGGAGCCTCGCTGCCTGATTCAAATCCTGGCCCTGCCATTTGCTAGCCAGGGTGGCCTTAGACAAGTTAATAGTTGACCAATCTGTGCCTCAACCTCGTTCTCTGTAAAATGGGGATAATGGTAGTGCCTACTGCACATGGATCCTGTGAAGATGAAGGAGTTAATAGATGTGAAGACCTTCACAGTGCTTTGCATCAACCGGTATCAGCTCTTGTGTCTTACCAAACAAATGCTGATGTCCAATAATACGGTGAACTATGAGTTCCTGGTTTCATATTCCTTATCTGGTCCGTTCTGTTGGATTTACTACTCATCACCAAAGAAATAAATCAAGTAGGGCATTCTTCTATTTTTCTTTTCCACTTTGCCTCAGGTATCCAACTAAGTGTTTAAGAAACTGTTAATTCTACCTCAGTCTTTCCAAAGCGATTTACCATAACTAATCTCATAGTTCATTAGAACAAACTGGAGAAAAAAATATATATAGTTTGTTCCAACTTCCAGAAGGAAACACTCTAACTTTCCAATTTGTTATTACTAGTATTATTATTCATATCTACTATTTATTGATTATTTACTGTAGGCTAGGCAGTATGTTAAGTGTTTTATGAACTTTACCTCTTTTAATTCTTAGCAAAAATCCCATGAAGTTGGTATTAGTTGCCCCAGTTAATAGGTAAGGAAAGTGAAGTTGATAAAGACTGTGTACCTCACCTAAAGCCACACATGTAATAGAGTAACCCTCGCTGTCAGAACAAATCAACCCCCAAATCTCAGTGGCTTGCCAAAGCACAGCCTTGTTGCTCATGTCTCAGTCTGATGCAGCAGGCATGGGAGGGGTAGGAGGGCCAGTGGGCTGTGCCACAACGTCATTCAAAGACCCAGACAACTTCTGTCACCTCAGTTCTCTACCAGCCCATCCCTCCCACCCCCACCTTCTCCACTCAGCTGACTGAGGGGGAATGGGAGTGGGGCACATATGGAAGGGTGCACGCCTTGGCCCATGCCTAAAAGCGGCAATGCCCTGCCCCTCCTGCTCTCATTCTAGTAGCCAGAATTAAGTCACATGGCCACAACTGAACTGCAAAGAAGGCTTAGAAATGTGGCCGACCTGTGTGCTCAACCTCACACGCTAGGTCCTGAGCCAGACTCCCTGGGCTCCACAGCCCTTACTCTTGCCCACTACTATAGTCATATCTGCAGTAGCCTTTTATTTTTTTTATTTTTTTTTTAATTTTTTTTAATGTTTATTTATTTTTGAGACAGAGAGAAACAGAGCATGAATGGGGGAGGGTCAGAGAGAGAGGGAGACACAGAATCTGAAACAGGCTCCAGGCTCTGAGCTGTCAGCACTGAGCCCGACGCGGGGCTCAAACTCACGGACCGCGAGATCGTGACCTGAGCTGAAGTCGGACGTTTAACCGACTGAGCCACCCAGGCGCCCCTGCAGTAGCCTTTTAGATGTCCCTGCCTCACTCTGCCAGCTGACTTTCAACAGATTGTAAGGCTAACTCACTCAATCTAAACTCATACTTGCAAAAAAAAGTTTTTTTTTAAGTTTTATATATATCTAGTTGTATATAACCATTTACCTGAGATGGTTTATTTAATCTCATCAAAAACACAGCAAGAACATTCTATGACTTTTATTTGAATACCTTAATCTCTTACCAGCCTTTCCAGAAACAAAAACCATCTCTGACTGGAATGGTACAACTTCCACAAGAATTCAAAATTATTGCTGTCTCTTCAAAGTCCATGTCAAAATGTTACTACCACTAAATTTAAACTTGTGACATACAAGATTGCAATTATGTGTAGGATTTCTGTATAATCATCTTCATACCCATATCACTGGATTATTGTTTTTTAAATAAAAAAATAAAAAGACACATTGATGAGCCATCTTATCAATAAGTGATAAACATTAGGAGAGGACATTAAGGATAATATCCAAAGTCTGGTATGTTGATGCTACACTTGAAAAAGAAACTGATGACAAACAGAGCAAAGATCAATGCAGGGTTACACAATAATTCAACATTAGGAAAGGCTTGGGCCATATACGAAATAGCACCATAAAATTCTTAGAAACAACCCATAGATAATGTAAGAGTCTTGAATCTGATTGGTTAATTCTTCTACTTGAGCAGCACGCTATTGAAAATCATTTCAAGAAACTTATCAGTCCTTCACAGTAGCAGCCTTTATGTTCCACAATTGGAAAACTTCTATTATCCTCATTATTTCCATCTACCAAATACTTTCAGCTTTTTACCTTCCTAATAAAGGGTAGGAGTCCATTTCTCCATCCTCTTGAAGTTAGGCATGACCATATGAGTTGCTTTAGTTTATGAAATGTGAGTAGAAATGACAATTGTCATGTTCAGGCAAAAGACTTCAGAACAAGTACCTGATTTGCCACAATCCCATTTTTCTGCTCTGGTGGATTAAAATGGCCATAAATTCTCTGTGGCTTCTTCAATCAAAAGGTGGGGTCTTTCCCTCCTTTTTAATCTGAGCTGCCTCTGTGACTTGCTTTGACCAACAAAACATGGTGAAAGTAACAATGTGATCACTGTCCTCAAAAAGCCTGAAAATTTTGCCTCTCATTCTCTCTTAGAACGATGCCGCCATGTAAACAAGCCCAGGCTAGGCTCCTTGAAGATGAAAATCCAAGTGGTTAGAGAAATCCAGCCATCCCAGCTGTTCCAGCAATATCGGTTGAGCCCACACCTATGATTGAGGCCACTCAGCACCAGCCAGTCCCCAGCCTACCTACCAACTAACCGTAGCTGCATAAGTGATCCCAGGCAAAAACAGCAGAACTGCCCAGCTAAGCCCAACCCAAGGCACAAAACAGAGAACAAATTGTTTTAATTTTTTTTTTAACATTTATTCATTTTTGAGAGACAGAAAGAGACAGAGTGTGAGCGGGGGAGGGGCAGAGAGGGAGGGAGACACAGAATCGGAAACAGGCTCCAGGCTCTGAGCTGTCGGCACAGAGCCCGACGCGGGGCCCGAACTCACAAACAGTGAGATCATGACCTGAGCTGAAGTCAGACTCTTAACCAACTGAGCCACCCAGATGCCCCAAGAATAAGCTGTTTTAAACCACTAGGTTTGAGAGTTGTTTGTTATCCAGCAACAGGCAATTAAGATACCACCCTGGGCAACTGTAGAAGCAGATACTGAGCTTCTTTCTTTCAGCATGAATTCTGGGTGAGGAGACCAGATCAGAGTCCCTTAAAATGAATAATAGGAGTAAGAGATAAGACTTTGTCATGTAAGCCACCACACTTTCGAAGTTGTCTTTTCCTGCAGCATAACCTATCCAATCCTGACTCCGAAATCGGTACCAACAAGTGGCAATCTGCTCTAGCAGAAGAAAGCTAAAACGTGAGGTCAGGGAGTGGACAGAGAGGAAATGGTTACCAGAATTTCTGAGGATGCCCATCCCTATCACACAGTGATACAGTATTTAGTAAAATATTCACCTGTGAAAACTCGGAAGGCCACAATGTGCCAAACGAATGTGTAGCTTAAGGAGGAGCAAAAAGGACACGGAACAAAGTCCCTCAGCACCCTATAGTGGACACTTAGCATGAGCAAGAATAGACCTCCCCTTTTTAAGACAGTAAAACGTTTGTAGTTGATTGTTATCAAACCATGTCCTGACCGATAAGCCTATGAGCCATTCTTAACAATAGTGTCTGCCAGCACTGAAAGAGGAAAGACACCACGTCACTGCTTCACTGTGGCCGACAGAGAAATGTTCATCAGCAAAGTGAACAAGAGAAATATCGAACGAGGTCATAAAGTATTTGGTTCCGGAATATTGTGAAATGGAAACAGCAGCCAACTCTTCAAACAAACTGACTTTCATGACTTCAAGCATCTAGTAGTCTAAGAAATACAGGGCTGCAAATGAGAAGCTCAGAGACTGGGATTTCCTTCCCTTTTTCTATTCTTATGCCCTGACTGTTAAAAGTGCTTCGTTATAGGGGCGTCTGGGTGGCTCAGGTGGTTAAGCGTCGGACTTCAACTCTGGTCACGAACTCGCGGTTCCTGAGTTCCAGCCCCGCATCGGGCTCTGCACTGGTAGTGCGGAGCCTGCTTGGGATTCTCTTTCTCCCTCTGTTTCTCTACCCATTCCCTACTTGAGCACTCCCTCCCTCTCAAAGTAAATAAATAAACTCAAAAAAAAAAGTTCTTTGTTGTAAGTGACAACACTGGAGAAAACACAACTCAAAAAAAAAAAAGTAATTCTGTCTTTTTATCAATGTTTAAGACTGGTACAATCAAATATGTAGTTAGGGTGTTATGTAGAATGTAACTCAAAACAAAAGAGATGGTTTTATTTTCTTTTTTTATTTGAATTTGGAGTTAGTTTAGAGAAATGTGATTTTTTTTTTGGTAAGCCTGCAGGACATAGAGAAGCTGGTAAAAATTTACAGTGATTCTTAGACCTACCCAACCTTTCCTCTGATATTTTTATAGACCTGACCTCCACTCAACCTTTTCTCCTTCTGGAACTGCAACCACCATACTTGAAGTGTGCAAAAGAGGACTCAGATATCAGCAGGAACTCCAGGTGGGGGAGTGAGATTTAAGTGCAATTGATATCAGGCATCAGATAAATCTCAACCAAGGGAATGAGTCTGTTCCTTCTCAAGCAGCAGGCTTAAACATGCCCAGATCTGGGATTGATAGATGTGTGCTGCTGTTTCATATACGCCAAGGTGACCCCATTCACTCAGCCTGCCATAGCAATGATTCTTGAATAAATGTCCCCAACTGAGAAAGAAGTGCAAAAAGGGAATCTAACAAGCCAGACTCATCATCAGAATCAACATCCCTGAGCTCCAATGACTGAACCAAGCCAGGCCAGCCCTGGGGAGCCCAGGACTTCATCAGTCCCACTTAATGCAGCAACAAACAGGAGTTCCCTCCCTCTCAAAAGCCCTGCTGATGCTCATGGAAATGGGCATCCCAATATTAATACCAGCTGGGCAGCTAATACAACAAATATCAGTTATCCGGGAAGGCCATTAGTATTGGCTACCAGTAGGGAAGGGGACCCAGAATAAAGCAAATAAACCCAAGGGAGGAAAAATGTAACACTTCAGAAGAAATATGAGCAGTATGGGTAATGCTAAACTACTTGATCATTTAACTAGGAAAGAGCTGAATGCAAGATTAGTGAAATTGGTAAAGTGGTGTGTTTATGATTCAAAGGCACATTTTTTTTTTCCCAACAAAATGGCACCGGCACAGAATCTTAACTTTCCAATTTAAGGCGGATTGGAAAATACCTTTTTTTTTTTTTTTTTCCCAATAGTATTTGCTACAGGCTGAACCACTGTCCTCTCATGAATAATGCCTATAGTTGAGAGATACGGGGCTTCTTGATACTATATGGTTATCAACTTGGGAAGTATCTGATTCTATTATTTACATAGCCTTTAGAGATTTCATGCTGTGATAATTCTCTGGCACTTTGATTCTCTCCATAGATGAGTTTAAATATAAATACACAGCCCAATCCCTGCCACCACCCCCATGTTCAAGAATATAGTAATAGCAGGCAAAGTGAATGTGGAGACTCGGTGGAGAAAAAAAAAAAAAAAAAAAAAAAAAAGATTTCCCCCTCATTATTCCTAGGGAAAGACCACAGCTTTCTGTCGAAAGGCCCTTGAAACCCACAAAAAAGGGGATAAGTTTCCTTGAACAGATTTTTGTTTGTTTTTGTGTTTTCACAGATTTTTTTCCAGCTTTATTGAGATACAATCGACATATAATATTCAGTAAGGTTAAGGTATAGAATGTAATGATTCGATATATGTATATGCTGCAAATGATTACCACAATAAGGTCACTTAACACAGTCATCCCTCAGAACAGATTTTAACATATTTACCCACACAAAAAGAACTTAATAAAAAATCAAACAAAACCATTTTTAGTATCAAACCAAATAATATGATGATCTTTTAAATGTGTTAATTTGGTTATTATCTAAGCACAGACTATGTGAATGATAAAATATCAAAGGGATTTTTTTTTCCTTACCCCCAAACTGGGCTCTGTGCTCTTCACACCTTGGTTCATACCAGTTTCCACAATTCAACCGACACATTTTCAGCCCAGGATCTACCATTTTATCACTGGTTACACAACAAATCCTACTACCTAAACCAATCTCTGCAGCCTCATGTCCCACATGTACTGTTACAGACCCCACCTCATTCACCTGTGGTCCTGCCTCCGTAGACCACCTGACATTTCCCAGACCTGCCAGACTCTTTGACACCTCCCCGTGCTGCTTTCCACACCAGAAATGTCCTCCACCCACCCTTGAACGTAGTGAAATCCTAATAAGATCCAGTAGCAGTTAGGCAACACAATTTCTTTTAACAAAACCTGGCAGAATGAACAGCATTCTCCTCTCCATCCTTACAGATGCTCTTCTTATACCTACTCTAGGAACTACTATAAAACCATGTGCTCCTTAAAGATAGATCATTCTTTAGCCATCATCATATCCTGATCAGCTAAGAGAGTGCTATATTAGTTATCTACTGCTTCAAAAAAGTTACCCCAAAACCTAGTGACTGGCTTAACATGTCATTCATTATTCCACAGTTTTTGTGAGTTAGGAATCCGGGCATGGGCTCGGTCTTCCAGCTCCGGATCTTTCATAGACTACAATCAAGGTGCTGGCAGGGGCCATAGTCTCATTTGAAGGCCAGCTGGGAGTGGACTTGCTTTCCAAGCTCACTCCAGTGGTTGTTGGCAAGATTCAGTTCCATGTCAGCTGTTGACTAGAGGCCTTCCTCAATATCTTGCCACCTGGGCCTCTCCCTAGGGCAGCTTGCAATATGGCAGCCGGTTTCATTAGAGCAAGCAGGTGAGAAGGGAAGAGAATGTCCGCAAGAAACAGAGGGCTAGCAAGACAGAAGTTAGAGTTTTTTGTCATGGTAGCAACATCCCAGTAGAAATGTGCCTTATTCTATTTCTTAGAAGTGAGTCACTAGGTCCAGCCCACACTCAAGGGGAGGGTATTACACAAGGACATGAATGCAAGCGTTTGGATCATTGAAACCTTTGTCAAAAGCTACCTCCCATAAACATGTCACATAGTAAGCCTCCAGTAACAATTTATTTATAAAAGTAGAAAAGAGACTTTTCTTCATATATCTTTACTTATATGATCAATTCCATGAACTTTAAGTTTACATAATAATAAAATTATGAAAAGTTCATTTACAGAAACACATTTTCAAAATAAGTACTTGCATGCAAATAATCGATTTTGAAGGGGGAAAAAAAAAAGACTTGCCAATTCTACCAAAATCCTCTTAACCATAAAATTTAGATCAAAACTTTACAGATCTTGATGGCTATGACTGACTTGCTTTCTAGAGGTTTGGAAGAAGAAAAAAAAAATAGATAGCTAAACAGGAAAGATGCTGAAAATGTAGCAAAATATTAACAACTGGGTAATTTAGATGAAGCGTATATGGAACCAGAATCATTGTTTGATTCTTTCAACTTCTCTGTAGGTTTTTGACGTTTTTCAAAATAAAAAGTTGAGGGAGGATTTTCAAGAAATGTTGTATGCATTTCTTTAAATGGCTTCTATAGCTTGTGGTTATACAAGCGCTCCCTCATAACCTAACAAAAGCATCTCAAAGGTCATTGAATGAGAAATTTTAATAAGTAATACCAGCTGTTGTAACTAACAAACCCAGACACTCAATGGCATCACGTGATAAAAGTGTCTTTCTCATTCTTGTTATCGTCAGTGTGGGACAGATGTCCTCAATGACGCCCATCCACACAGTATGACATCTCCAACACATTTCAGAAGAAGGTGTGTGGATGATTACAAAAAAGATTTTTATGACTAGAACTGAAATTGGTACCCATCACTTCCCCTCATATCCCATGGACCAGAAACCATTGAAATGGACCCAACCCAACTGTAAGCAAGGCCGGGCCATGTGGTCTTTCTGTGTGCCCAGGGAAAGGAGGCAGACAGGTGACCGCCTAGCCAGTCTCTGACAGAAGAATGCGGTCATTCCAGTTGCTCTCTTTGTAGATAAAGAACCAAACCTTCTTTATTTTTTTTTTTAATTTTTTTTTTCAACGTTTATTTTTTTTGGGACAGAGAGAGACAGAGCATAAACGGGGGAGGGGCAGAGAGAGAGGGAGACACAGAATCGGAAACAGGCTCCAGGCTCCGAGCCATCAGCCCAGAGCCTGACGCAGGGCTCGAACCCACGGACCGCGAGATCGTGACCTGGCTGAAGTCGGACGCTTAACCGACTGCGCCACCCAGGCGCCCCAAACCTTCTTTAAATAAAGCTTACAGTACAACAAGTTCCTGACAGAAACTAAAATACAGGCATACTGGCTCTCAAGTTAGTAGTTTGACAATGATTTCCCAGTCCTGGTTTGCTTAATGAGCAAACTAGTAGCTTGAATTAAGTTGTATCATGCTCTCCAGGCACTGCTTTCAACTAGTTACAATTAAACCTAAACAGCATCACTGTCTTCATTCAGGTATGTTGCCATTTGAGGAGGTTGAAGTCCGTCCAATTCCATCTTTTTTTTTCATTCAGGCCAGATGAAGCAGACTTCCATTAAGAGCCTCGCTTTGAAGCAAATCTTTTTTTGCTTATATTGGCTAAAAATATTTAGCCAAGCCAAAATAGAATTCAATCTCTATTGATGAGAAAAGTAACCACTATCTGCATTCTGAGTCCAAACTCTCTCTTATTTGTACCAGAGACTCCAGGAGAGCAAGGGGGGGGGGGGGCCCCCGGTCAGGGAGGAGATGAGAGGGAGAACGTGTGGAAGGCAGCCAGAGGAATAATTAGAAGACCTGTCCAAATTTACACTGGTCTTTTAGCTGATGTGTTTTCATTTCAGTCCAGATGCTTTTAACAGATTCAAAAAATTTAGCATTCTCATGTAAGTGGGTGGGGAAAAAAGTATGAAAATATTATGCTATGTCTTTTTATATGCTTACGGTAGAAATAGTCAATGCAAAAAAATTCATGGGTGTGTGTCTGTGTGTGTGTGTCTGTGTGATGTGTCCAACAAAAGAAACCTTGTCTGCTAATATTGAACAGACTGGTGTAAAAAAAGAAAAGCTTATAGATAACAACTCTACCTTATGGATGGTGGACATTAGCACAGCAAGAGAAAGGGAATCACACCTCTGCCTCATGAATAGTGGATACAACCTATTGAGCAATGCAATCTTTCTTTAATTGTTAGCATCTCTCCACCAATAGAAATATCCGAGACAACCAAACACATACAAAAAGCGATAGGACTTGCGGTTATACACGTGGATGGTGGAGGGAAGGGGAAATTGGAGAAAGGTGGTCAAAAGGTACAAACTTCCAGTTACAAGATAAATAAGTGATAGGGATGTAAGGTACAGCAGGATGACTGTAGCTAACACTGATGTGGGATATACAGGAAAGTTGGAAAGAGAGTGCATCCTGTGAGTTTTCATCACAAAGAGAATCTTCTTCCTTTTTTCCCTTTCCCTTTATTTTCTTCTTATCAATATCTATATGAGAAGATCAATGTTTGCTGAACCTCTTATGGTATTCACCCCACTGTATATGTAAATCAAGACATCATATTGTACATTTTAAACTTATGTGGCAATATATGTCAATGACTTCTCCAAAAACTTGGGGGGGGGGGAGGGTGAAGAGACAAAACTCTAGGACCTAATAAGTACACATTTTGTTACATATGGAAGAATTTGAGGCCAAGGGTATCATGTAAGTATTAATTATGCTTGTACCTTCTCAATATCAAGGGTACCAGGCAAAAAGAAGACTTTAGCAGAAGGGCAACTATAATGTTATCAGTGGGGGTGCCTGGGTGGCTCAGTTGGTTGTGTCTGACTTCGGCTCATGGTTTGTGAGTTCAAGCCCCACCTCGGGCACTGGGCTGACAGCTCAGAGCCTGGAGCCTGCTTCAGATTCTGTGTCTCCTTCTGTCTGTTCCTCCCTCACCCATGCCCTGTCTTTCTCTGTCTCTCAAAAATAAATAAATGTTTAAAAATCAATAAATAATAAATAAATGAACAAATAAAATAATGCCAGCAGTGTCACTGCATTACATCAGAGCATGAATTCTTTGTCACCGACTTGGATCCCTTGGTTTAAGTGGCCGAACTCCAAGAGGGTTTCAAAGATAAAAAGGCAATCATTTATTCCATATTTTTCTGTGCAAGGCATAAACTGAGACTATATTGCTGTAATTCATAAATCCTTTAATTTGCTCGAGGAGCAAAAATACATATCTTTTTATTCCGATCTGATCACAAGTATACTCCTATTTATTTCCAGTTGTATAGGAAAGAAGGTACATAATTAAAAAGACCTGAGACTCAGAGACATGAAAACCAGGGTTACTTGTAACCGCCACAGATATGACTTAAAATCGTAGGGAAGGTTCCATGCCCCTAATAGTTCTCCCACACTTCTGAGAAGTGGTACTTCATCCCTATGCTTCCCAAATTCCATTTATTTAGAGTAGAGCTTTGTAAACCCATAAATCTCCTGAAATTGTATGCAAAAATGTGTAATTTTTTTATGAGCTTGTGACATTTTCCTGGGGAGAGTATCTAGGGCTCTCATCAGATTCTCAAAAGGATCTCTGAGCCCACTAAAACTAAGGCTCTGGACACTTCTTTGGTTAATAAGCTCTTCAAATGCAAATCACCCTTGGAAGTTTTAGCGATGCCTTTGACACAAGCAGTTCCCATAGGCAGGTCAGCATTTGGCACACGCATGTGGGAATTTTTACCAATCGTCAGCCTCCCTCTTAGGTACATTTCTGATGACTCCAGGTTGGGTGAATGAGGCGCTCAGGTTTCACAGACCTGGATGCCAGCAGACGCTGCATGGTTTTCACTCTGTAGTCTCTTTTCAGAAAATTTGCTGACCAGACACTCTGGTCACATTTCTTGGGTTTCTCACCAACCCTGCAAAGTAGCACAAAAGCACTGGGCAACTTAAGGCCTACAGTCCCTGAGCTTCTCTGATAATTGACCTAGAACATTTCACACAGAATGGACAAATCAAAAAGAAAATTTAAGGCTTTGTCAAGTTTCTCCATGTGAAATTGGATATTTGACAGAGTAGGCTTAAAAATATTTTAAAAGTTCCAGATAGCGTTAAACAACCTTGGTCTCTTCAAGTACATTGTGCAGTTGACAATTTTACGTGTAAAATGGTAGAATAAAAATGAATGTTATAATGTTAATGAATTGTATCTTCTAAAAGTATATCCCATTTAAAAAATAAATGTCAGTATGAAGTTGCCAAGTGTCCTGAATTAGGCTGGACTTTTTTTTTTTTAAGTTTATTTATTTTTGAAAGAGAGAGAGGGAGGGAGCGTGTGCTTGTGTGTGCTCAGGCAAGGAAAAGGCAGAGAGAGAGAGGGAGAGAGAGAATCCCAAGCAGGCTCCACACTGTCAGCGCAAAGCCCAGCGAGGGGCTCAATCCCACAAATCGTGAGATCATGACCCGAGTCGAGGTCAAGAGTCAGACACTTAAACCACATGCCCCGAAATCCCTTTTATTGTAAGACTATACATATCATACTTTAAAGGTATTAAGCTGTCCTTTATTTTATGCAATTATTGTGGTAGAAACTGAATAGAAAAGATAGCAATTCAAAACTTTCTAAATTCCCCTGATTCATAAAATTCAAAAGCCTAGCATTGAGTTATACCATAATGTGACTTTACTTATCGACTGGATTTCCTACTCAGAGGGCTAAGTGCACTAGAGAACAAAGGGGACAGCAAGGGAAGAAAGAATAAACAGAGGCGGAGATGTTTTGAAGGCTAGAACCCTGAGGGAGGGCTGGCACAGGTGGGGCATTCTTGTGGTGTTAGTGAGGTCAAGGGCAGTATGAGGGATCTGGGGACCTGGGGACGTGAGTGCCAAAAGGGAGATGAGAAGTCCCCCCTGAACAAATTCTGTCTCTTTTGTCATGTTACCAATGACCTTCCCCGGCCATCAAGGTATATTTGTGGTAATCGCTGCCTAACAAAGGTAAGAGCCAGTGCCTTCATTGCAAAGACATCTTGAAAGTGTTATATTTTATATAAATGTAGAAGTCGTATTCAGAAAAGATAATTTGATCTGTTTATTTATAAAGACTTCTAACAAAATTATTTTTATTTTACTTTCATAGCTCTATCCCTCTGGGGACATTTTAATATCTACAGAGAAACAGAGATGTTACCTTCACAGCTTACTTGGGCCCAGAGACATGGCCACATTGCATGGAAAGTCCCCGCAGACATCATCCCTGTCATTCTGAAGATTGTCTCGACCATCCCTTCATTCCTTCAGCAAATAGTTATTTAGAATGAGTTGGATCTTTCCCTACAATTCAAGTGACTCATATTCACCAGCTAAACAAGGCTATTGGGTCTTTAAATATCAAAGGCTATATTTATATTAAGAGGAAAATATATTTTTACATTTTTAAAAGAACAGGCAGAGGCCCGGATTTTTTTTTTTTTTTTAAGAATTGTGACCATCCGTCTGGGAAGTAACCGATCACCCAGTGGCCTGCTATTGAAATCTCTCTGGGACACTCAGTGCCTTTGGTTTACAACAAAGAAAGCCTCATTCTGCCACTACATAAAAGGATCTTCTAATAAAAAAGCGACTTACCTGTCTCAAAGGAATATTGGAACAATGAATTAGATAATACCCTCAAAAAAATATGTTTAAACCGTGCTATAGAAATAGAAGATGCTATCACTATTGTCACTTTTTTATAGACAATGTTACTTGTTTTTCTTGGAAAAGCTGCTTTTCATCAGAAAAAGTCAAAAAGAAAATATCCTTAAAACAGCCATTTTATGAACTTAAAAATGAATTTGTGGCTGGATGGATATTTCCTTCTCCCTTTCTGCCCTCCAAGTCCAAGCAACCCCATGGGACCTAAGATTTCTACAGTCAAGGTTGGGAGAAGAATTGAGACAGGCGATAAGCAACATATAAGCCACGAACAAAATTACAGAAACTTCTCATAAGAGATCTTTGACAGTATATCATTCAAACTCTTTGCTATACTAGTGAAAGACTTGAACCCAGAAAAGTTAAGCAGCATTCTGAACATTTCACAGCTAGTTAAGAACAGACCTGTGGTAGTTCTTTAACATAACCAAATGGTTCGAAGGAGAAAAAGCCGTCTCCAACGTCTGTTCCAGCATTTCCATGGTCCCAGAACCTGACTCAAGCTCAAGTTCATGAAGAGAGTTGGATGAACCCCTAGGACCCAACAGCAGGGGGATTAGGAGTTAGGATGCTCAAGCCTGGTGACCCGAGCTCCTTCCTAACCCCACCCTATTCCCTGACTGGATAACCTTAGGCAAATAATCTCTCCAAGCTTAATTTCCCTCAGCTGTAAAAGTGGATATTACCAGTATGTACTCACCATAGGGTTGTTGAAAGGATGAAATGAGACTACATAGACACTGTTTAGCACAGTGTCTAATGATAATTGTTGCTTTTAATGTCTCTAGATAGCAAAATTAAATGAGGGTTAAATGAGAAAATGTATATAAAGTGCTCAGCAGGATGCCTGACACTGTAATAAGTGCTCAACAAATACGGGGAAGTATTATTACTTCATACTCCCACGCAAGCATTCATTTAACAAGAATTTGTTGAGTCCTTCCTAAGCGCCAGGAACTCTGTTATGTCCTGGGGATGCCACTCCTTGAGCTCAATGTGCTTACAGTCAAGTGGAAGAGACAGACACGTGGTCAAATACGGGCTCTGTAGCAGGGGTGGGCAACCTGAATCCATGCCTGTTTTTCACATGGTCCTTGAGCTGAGAATGGTTTTTACGTGTTTAAGTGTTTGGGGAGAAACACCAAATAAAGAAAACTATTTTGTAACATATGATGAATGTACGTAATCCAAATTTCAGTGTCCATAATCAAATTTTATTGGAGCGCAGCCACACTCATTCATTTAGATGTTGTCTATGACTGCTTACGCCCTACAACAGCCAAGTTGAATAGTTGCAACAGAGACCATATGGCTGGCAAAAACAAAAATGTTTCCTATCTGGCCCTTTACAAAAAATCTTGCCAACCCCTGCCCTATATCCTGGTAAGTAATATAATATATATGGGCGCCAAAGGGTGCTGTAGAATCACGTGGGAGGGGACAGGGTGCATCGCACTCTGTCTGGGAACTAGTGGAATCTTCACTAAGAGCTAAGTGTTAAAAAATGAGTATATGTTTTCCAGAAGAAAAAGGGGACATGTATGGATAAAGGCTCAAGATCATGGCAAGCAAGGGAAGTTCTGGGAAAATACCAGAACACGGCGTGCTTCTTTAAGCCAATCCTGACCTCATTGTCCTAGCAAAACCCACAAATGCCATCGCTGTTTGTTCCTCTGCAGGAACACACTAGGTTTTCAACTGTCTCGTCATCTCCGGAACACTGCCCTGAATGCCAGAACAATCCTCTTCCCTCAGAAACATCACACAGAACTTTTGATCCCTCTGAAGTTTTCCACTTTCTAATGGAAATGAGATTTAACGGTCTCATTATGAATTTGCTCCTTCCTGGTGTCCATGTCCGGCCTCATTAGCATGTGTCACAGGACTAATCTGTAACTGTGACTGGTTCTTACTGCTGGTGTGAAAACCACCCTTGGCTATGGCATTTTAAAGAACCCTGAGACATGGTCCATGATAAAAAGGAGAGAAAAGAAAATAAACAGAGAAGGGCAGGACTTAGCAGGTGGTATCAATATAACTACTGGTAACATGGGAACAGCCGGCAAGAGGAATGTGAAAGTCTTCTGCTCCTGGGGCTAGAAAGTGAGCAGCACTGACAACCAGAGACATTCCTGAATCTTGAGACACGGAGAAACAATGGCAAGTGCATAAGTGACTTCAGTCACCGAGGCCTGGGGCATGGCACTGGCTTCACTCAGCAAGGTCATTCGAAGGCTCTGCTCTTGCAAACTCAGAGGCTGCCATAAATGTGAATCCACATAACAGAAACTAAGAAAGACGGACTCTAAGTGTGAAATGCACAATAAAACAATAAAAAACAAAAATGAACAAATAAACAAAAAGCCCAAGTATCAGTTTACCTTGTCATCTCTGACTTGGAAGTGTCAGTTAATGGTTGGTGGACAGCCCAGGGTAGCTCTACTCTCCGGTCCTCCCCACTCCTGTACAGTGCACATGAGTTCACCCCCAGCTCTTCCAGGAACCCCCAATGTAGCTTTAAGCATTATTTCATTCTTTCACCCAACCTTCATCCATCCAACAGCATGTTAACTGAGCTCCTCTATGAGGTGAGCCCATTAGTGTTGGTGATACTGTAGGGAACAAGACAGGAGCCATCCCTGCTCTCATGGAGCTTTCTGTAGAGCAAGGATGACAGAGGTGATGGTCAATGGACTGAATGTTCTAGAATGAGATAATCAAAGGACCTAATAGAGCCAAGCTGAGCAGTAGTTTACAGTGAGAAGAGACGAAGAATGGATAGCTTCCCTCTGTGGATAATCCCCTAGAGATGCCTAAGCGGTAAGACTTGTGTCCATTATTTGATAGTGTCAATTAAACAAATCTGGCTTTCATTTACAGCCACAAGGTCACGGGGGCTGTGTCAAGGAGACAAATCCAAGTCACGTGCAGCACACGGTACTCAAACATCTCCATTTGCTCCTGACTCACCCTATCATGTCTGGCTCTCTTCTCACTTAAGACAGGTGCTTTGCCAGAAGTCTCTCCATGGTCCCCTGCAAATAGACTTCAGTGGGTGTCTCCACCAGGTCAGCAGACATGCCCAGACACATCAGCACAGCAGCAAGGGGCACTGATTTTGTTCCTTCCTAGGAAGCTACCGAGCCCCTGAGAAAATGAATCGAAGACTTCAATCTGTCCGGCCCCTGGCTTGTTAGCTATTGTTGGACATGTCTAAATCACACAGGTAGCAAACCAGTATCCTGACCACGAGCACACAAGTATCACTTACCGAGTGACCTTGGATGCAAAGAAATTGTGTGGTTTGGATGGCTGGGATGAACACTGAATCCACACTGCATGTTTACATCCCCCAAACAGTATGCACACATAAATCAAGCTCTCGCGCTTTATAGAAATGCTTTCAGCTACAAAGTCCCTCATTGTTACATTCTTCACCCACAAACTGAGTATCTTCTTTTTTTTTTAATTTTTTTTTTCAACGTTTATTTATTTTGGGGACAGAGAGAGACAGAGCATGAACGGGGGAGGGGCAGAGAGAGAGGGAGACACAGAATCGGAAACAGGCTCCAGGCTCTGAGCCATCAGCCCAGAGCCTGACGTGGGGCTCGAACTCACAGACCGCGAGATCGTGACCTGGCTGAAGTCGGACGCTTAACCGACTGCGTCACCCAGGCGCCCCGTATCTTCTTAAATACAGAGACAAAGGCAGAAAGCTGAGGGACCCACTTATAACCTCTCTCACAATAGCTATCGAACAAACTACCTGCTCTTTGTAAAGAGTGACTACCTATAAATCTCTTTCAATCAAAATGAGCAATATTGTTCTTTTAATATTTATATGTGTGCCCAAAGTATACACAGCCTTATACAATAAATAAGATTGTACCAAACAAACAGTAAAGCCTCTGCCCTAAGGACCTTCACAATCAAATGTATAAATAAAACAAAAGGAGGAAAACTTCAGGTAACGCCCTGAGCTAGAAATGGGAATTGAGGGTGGAATGCCTCAGTCAGTATGTGGGCTGCCTCTGGTTTTGAGAATGTACAAGGAGAGACTGTTAGAGAAAGAAGAACAAAGAAGAGTATAAAAAAGAGAAAGGAGACGGTGACCACTCGGAAAATGAAGTGCTGTCTCTCTTTCTGGCCTCCATCACTTGGGCTACTGTTCAACAGAAACGCCTTCAACCAGGTGACCCAGAGCAAAGAGCTTGGAGCAAAAGAGATTTGTTTCAGGTTGGGGGTGAGAACACGGTCTCAGAGATAAGACTAAGTTGCAATCCTGGCTCTCACAAGGTGTGTGATTTGGAACAAGGTCCTTAATCACATCTGTAAGCCTCAGTTTCCTGATCTGTTAGATAGGGGAACGATAGTATAGTAGTTGGATTCATAGGGGTTCAGGAAGATTGAATGAACTAATGGAGAAACTGCAGTGCCAACATACAAAAAATTCTCAATAAATTTTTATCTATGCAATTGTTTTAAATAAATATATTTGTCTTCATTCTAAAAGAAAAAGGAAGTGGTTGACTGGTGTGGTGAGAGAAGGGCTGGCTGGCATCTGAAAGGCCTTGGTTTGGGCATCAGCACTACGCAAGTCATGGAGCCACTCTAGAGCCAATTTCTTACAGCATACAAAAATGTTGGACTAAACTATCCTAAAGCTCCCTTATATCCCTAAAATAATTCCGTAACTCTGAGATTAAAACCAGTAAGTTCATATCTCACATTTCTTGCCAAAATGCCAGACACCATATGGGCTCTCTTGCTCTCTCTAATCTGGATTCAGTGTTGCCACAAATCAAATCGTGTCTCCTAAGACATAGCTGACAAATTTAGACTAGAGTGTGGGTGTTTGTCCTGTTTCCCAACAAGAGCTACAAGAAGGGGTCAATCTCTTCTTATGCTTCAGCATCAGTCACAAGAAGACCAGGATCTCTTTGTTCTGAAAGCCAGCTGACTTGGGCACCATTATCTTCTTCCTCTGGAAAAAAAAAAATACCCCCAGGCCTGGAATTATGGAAATATAGCCAGTTGACTTTAGGACGTTTTCCCAAGTTTGATACCACTGAAATAAAGAATACAATGCTGACTCTGAACAATAAAATGAGGTTGGAATTGCATGAGGAACTACAACAAAAGGAATCAGGGAAATGCATCTTTTCTAGGAAAATAGCTAACAATGGGTGCTTTCTGAAGCCCAGGGTCGGGCTTCTGAGTGGCATACGTGCAATTTCAAGATACCGCTTCACTCCTATTTCTCATAACCATCAAGGCAATACTCTGGCTCTTTTGATAAGACTTGGGTATCGTTTCATTTCCTCACTGTTTCACGAGCATTTTGAAATCCTGTAACAAAGGGTGACATGAAACGGATGTGTGAGATTTATCTAAAATCCAACTGTGCTTAGCAATAATGCTGCTTATGGAAATCCTCCTCGCATAAGATCATATGTGATATATTTATACACCAATATACAGTGGCCACAATAAATGACGTGAGTGATTACCTAAGCTGCAGGTATTAATGTTGCCCTCTTTTCCCTTTCCTCTGGCTATTTGAGTCCCTTCTGAATGTAGCTCATTTCCATGTAATCCACATCCCTTTGTTGAATGCGCTGCTTCTCTCACATCTAAATGAAATTAAATTCCTAACAGCTAAAGACAGCACAGAAACCCAGAGAAAACCAACTCTGCATGCCATCCACTGTGCTTATAATAATAAATGCTGATTTTGGTTCAGTTTGGTTACTGAAGAAAAGTTCCAATTTTTGAGATATAATACAGAAAATAAAAAAAAAAATAGTCCTATCATACCATATTTGATCGCAGTGACAAGCTTACTTGGATGGCATGATATTGGTAATATAACGTGGGTTTAAGTCAGAAAATCTGGGTTTCCATCCTAGCCCCACTGCCTGTTATACATGTTTGAGGCCCAGTTGGCTCATCTGTAAAATGAGAAATGGGATGTTCCCCTCATAGGACCATTATGAGAATTAAATAAAGTAATTTAGATCAATGAGAAAACACTTGGCCAATATTAGCTCTGATTCTGTAATTTAATCAATGCCACCTCAAATCCTTTGAGGAAAGAAACAGAATGTAAATGGAGATGATAGGAAGGTAGATAGATAGACACACAGATAGATGATGGGTAAAGATAGAGATAGAGCCAGAACTTAATAATAATTCTCAAACATGTATGATCTTTATCATTATGAACTAAACTTTAAAACTCATGGAGTTTCTGCATACAGCTGTCCAATGTGTGGCCTGTACCTGAGCATCCTTCTAGCTGAGAGGGTAAGTGAGGGGATTCCAGCCCATATTTCACTCACATGGAACACATGCCAGCACAGGCCTGTGTCTCCCTGGAGGTACAGATACCTTTTTCTAATTTTCACCGAGCTCTCCTATGGACCAGCAGTGAACCTGGCCAGAATTATTGTATTAACTCCTCAGACAATTCTGAGAGATATTATTGCCTCACTCTTAAAGTCAGAAAGCTGAAGCTCAAAGAACTGAAATAAACTGTCCAATTGGCCAAAGGGCTGAAGCAGGAATCAAGATTCTGTGACACTTTAGCCAATGCAATGTCGAGCGCACAATGGAAACCTAAGAGCAAAGGAACTCCCAAGCGACTGTGGAGCAGGCTTATATAAAGATGGACAAGACACCACAAAGACTCAGTCACAGAGGTTAAACTTCCCCCACTTATTTCCATCAATAGATCCTGAATCCACAGAAAGGAGAAATGATGTCAAGAACCTCCAAACCAAATCTAGGACAGACAGACACAACCTCCATCACATACAACACATAACATGCAATTCTTTCCATCAAAATGCTTTTAATATAATCAGAGGAAATAGACCACAATGAAGTGTTAATAGGAACCATGATGGAGATACAATATGATGTGTTTTCTAATTTGTATCTATAAACTGATGGAGGATTCCAATGAATGCTTCCTAGTTGGGGTGGGATGGGTCTCAAAACTGATAGGATCAGAGTTTGAAAGGATGACTTTGAGGTATGTGTTTTAGAACTGCTTGTGGCAAATCTGTCGGAGCATACTGGCTGATAAGGGTCACCAAGGGTGAGGCAAGTGGCTCCATCATCTGCATTCTGCAGGTGAAGAAAAGCAGAAAAGACCCAAGGACCTGAAAGTTGAGCAGAACAGTACCAAACAGCCAGAAGTGGAGAAATGGATATCAATGACTCACTGATGGGAATAAATGACCAAGGAAGGTTGAAAATGAGGAATGATGACATGTAAGACAGAAGTCCAAACAAGTGGCAAAAAAAAAAAAAAAAAAAAAGGTGAGCTCTCTGTGCTCTTATGTATATCCTTACTGTGCATGAACTAATTTCATTTAAATGATCAAGGTCAGAAGGGACAAGAGGACCTAAGCCCTGGAGTTCTACAAGGTCAAATAGTGAATAAATAAAATACTTGTATGGATAAATCTTCAGCCTGATGCTATGAAGGAGTCCAGTAGCCCTAGTAGGGCTGGGGTTTTCCAAAGCTAAGGTGAATGGAGCTGGGAAGTAGAAAAGTTATAGGAACATACACCAAATGGAAAATCTAGCACACAGTAGAGTAGCATTCATTCATTCACTCATTTATTCACTCAACAGACTTCACTGAATGCCCATTAATACGCAGTAGTGGGCACCTGACTGGGTCAATCGGAAGAGCATGCAACTCTTGATCTCAGGGCCATGAGTTTGAGCCCCATGTTGGGTGTAGAGAATACTTAAATAAATAAAACTTTAAATAACAACAACAATAATAATAATATGTAGAAATAGTAGAAATAGTAGCAGCAGCTAATACACGGCACATCTCCTATGCCACACATTGTTTTAGGGACTTTTAAATCATTTAACCCTTGCCCCTTTATGAGGTAGGAACTCCTATTATTATAGAGAAGGAAACTGAGGCACAGGGAGGCTAAATAATTTGCCTGAAGTTACTCAGCTAGGGAGTGGTCTGAATAGGATTTAAACCCAGGTTCTCTGGATCCAGAGTTGACACTCACACCCTTAACTATGATAACCTGCTATGTTCTGGCTCTCTACCAGATTCCAGAATTGTAGCAAGGCCTGCCTCCTTTTGTTAAAGGGCTTGACCATCCAATGGAAGTTCCAAAAGAGCAGTAAGTAGGAACATGGAGGAGAAGGTCCTGTGTAAACTTCAGGCAATCACAATTTCCTGGGTAGACCCAGATTTTCTTGCTCTCAGTTGGGTCCCAACCATGGAGAGCTTGGCAATTATAGGAGCTTACCAGCAGTATTAATCAGAGCGAGGAGAGAGAACCAGACCTCCCAAACAGTCCCCTACCCTTCTAATAATAGATTTGAATTAAGCACGTATAGTTTGAGCACTAAGCAAGTATCTGGAATTTATTTCTGGTTTACCGAAATCCTTGACTGAAAAAGGAAGTCTAGGACATCCTATTGATTACCACTAAAAAAATATAAGCCTATAACAGGAAACTTTTATTTAAGATGATCTCAGTGCAAGTTAAATGGCCTTTAAGAAGAAACTCTGAATATGGGTCTCTGTTAAAAATTATCTGTGAGTTGAACACATTGTAGGCATGCCATTAAGAAGAGTGACACATGTTCCTGAAAACATGCAGGAAAACTCAGAGGCACTCAAACTGCTTTCTTTCAGAACTCCATATAATTGTTTCACTGATAGGCTCTGTGTCTTCCGGCTTCAGCCAGTATGGAGGACCCATGAGGAAATAGTCCTTCACCCCACATGTGTGTGCACACAGATGTCAGAAAGGACTATTGACTGCAGTTTTTCAGTTCTCTTTAATAAACTGTTCCAATTATTTACTGCTACATAACAAAGCACCCCAAAACACAGAGCCGTAAAGGAACGAATGAAACTTATTTTTGCTCAGAAATCTACAGCTGAGGCAGTGCTCTGCAAGGACAGCTCATCTCTCCGCTCCACTTCAACTGGCTGGGTACTTCTCTTCATCTCCACTATGTGGTCTCTCCAGTATGGCATCTCAAGGTGGCCAGACTTTTTACATGTCAGCTCAAGGCTACCAAGGCCTGTGTCCCAAGAAAGAGAGCCAGGAGAAAGCTGTATTGCCTTTTATGGCCTTGCCTCAGAAGTTATGCAGCCTGACTTCCGCCATAGTCTATTAATCAAGTTTCAAGACCAGCCTAGATTTAAGGGGAGGGGAAAATTGACTCCACCTCTTTTGTGGGTTTTTTTTCAATATTTATTTATTTTGGGGAGAATGTGAGCGGGAAAGGGGCAGAGAGAGGAGAACAGAGGATCCAAAGCAGGCTCCGTGCTGACAGGCTGACAGAGCGAACCAATTTGGAGCTCGAACTAACAAACATCGAGATCATGACCTGAGCCAAAGCCAGACGCTCAACGGATTGCCCCCCCTCAGGTACCCCTAGACTCCACCTCTTGTATGGAAGTGATGAGGTTTTGGAAAAGCACATGGGATGGAAGATATTTGTTCCTGTGATTTTTGCTGCAGTCTACCATAGGAACCCACAGGAAAAATCTGTTTTAGATCCTATCCCAGGAATTACTGTGATATTACCCAAGAAGATGTTGGCTGAGCTTATGAAACTGTGGGTCTTGTTTCTCTTTTTTCCACTGGCTTCCACAAAACTCAGAGACAAATGTGTTGCCTTCCTCTAGCCAGACCTCTTGGCAAACTTCACATATAATAATTTACCTTGTCTTCATTTTTATTTTCCTACCATTATTTTCCTTTTGCTCGTTTGCCTCACTTTTAAAACATCCTGTTGTTATGTATGTATTTTGCTAAGCTGCCTTAAACAAAGTGAGATATGAATTTTAAAATATTCTAAGAAACAGGAGAATCCACACAATAGGAAATGTATCTAGTAAAAAATACATATATCAAAAGAGGATAAACCTCACTAATAAGCAAAGAAGTGCACATTAAAACAAAGCACCATTTTTTACTTATAATTTAATGTGGATCCTAAGCTTAGTGCTCAGTCCTCCACTAAATGCTATGAATTATTAAATTGATTTTCTTTCCTGTAGTCAGAGTCAGAGGTCAGGGTATCAATACTTCTATATGTACCCAGAAGAAATATGAACTTACGCAACTGTTTTCACAAAATAATTTGGTGATATTTATTAAATGTCATAAACTTTGAGTAAGAGCTTTTCTATAAGAACAAGAAAATAATCCAAAGTCTAGGAAATCTGTATTACACAATGGGAAAAATGCATTTCCTGTATACATTAGGACATCATCTCAGCTTTCCTTTGTTTTTTTTGTTTGTTTTACTGTGGTAAAATATATATACACAAAATTTACCATCTTGACCTTTTTTTTAATGTTTATTTATTTTTGAGACAGAGAGAGACAGAGTGTAAGCAGGAGAGGGACAGAGAGAGAGGGAAACACAGAATCCGAAGCAGGCTCTGACGCGGGGCTCGAACTCACAGACTGCAAGATCGTGACCTGAGCCAAAGTCAGACGCTCAACCGACTGAGCCACCCAGGTGCCCCCCATTTTAACCTTTTTAAAGTGTACACATCAGTAGCATTAAGTATATTCACATTGTTATGCAACCGTTCTCCATCTCCAGGACTTTATCATCATTGTCCACGTAAACTCTGTACCCATTAAACAGTAACTACCCCCAGCCCCTGGTAACAACTATTCTACTTTATGTCTCTATAAGTTTGACTATTCTAGGTACTTCATAAAAGTGGAACTGCACATTTGTCCTTTTGTGTCTGGTTTATTTCACTCACCATGATGTTTCAAGGTCCATCCATATTATAGCATGCATGAGAACCTCATTCTTTTTTAATGCTGAATAATTTTCCATTGTGTATGTATACCACATTTTGTTCATACATTTGTTCATTGATGGGCATTTTGGTTGTTTCCACCTTTTAACTATTGTGAGTAATGCTATTCTGAATGCTGGTGTACAAATATTTCCTCAAGTCCCTACTTTCAGTTCTTTGAGGGATTTACTTAGAAGTGAAATTGGCTTTGGCTTACTCTGTATCAATGAAAAATTGGAAGCAATCATCACGTACAACAAATAAGGGAATTGCTAACTAAATTATGGTATATACCCCTGATATCTGTCTCCTTTTAAAATGAGAATTGTAGAGGGGTGCCTGGGTGGCTCAGTTGGTTGAGCGTCTGACTCTTGATTTTGACTCAGGTCATGATCCCACGGTATGGGATCAAGTCCTACATCGGGCTCTGTGCTGAGCACAGAGCCTACTTAAGATTCTCTCTCCCATTCACTTGCTCTCTCTCAAATAAATAAATAAACAAATAAATTTTTAAAAGGACTGCTTCCCCTCCTGGGCCCCTTGTTCTCCACACCCTGCATCTGCCTCCATCACAGCACTTGCCCCACCATATTGTATCTCCCTTAAATGTTTCCCCTACCAGGGTTCTATCAGGACAGAGATATTCTCTTCCATATCTGGCCTCAGTTCCTCAATAAGCGGCACATAATACAAGCTCAGGTAGTGTTGATTGGATGAAAGATGGATGAGCTAGAAATGGGAGGTCAGAAATCACCTCACGGTAAATATGATTCAGATGTTTACCAGCGGATTGTGAAAGCCTTATCAAGGACATGAACCTAGACCCTAATTGGGGGAATGCAAAAATGAAAATCTTAGAAATGATAGGAAAATCTCTGGAGTGTGAATATACCTAGAATCTGAAGGCACTAACATGGGTTGCTTTATTTTAGCATCTAGTATACAGAGAGAGAGTGAGATTCTTGAAAGACTTGGAATCTTTTAGGAGGGCCAGGCAAATCTTTCTCACACAGAAGCATTCACATGTACACATTACTCTTTCCTGTCTATTCCAATGAATGTGAACACAAATACACACACCTATATTCTAAGATAATAAATGTGTCCAATATTCTAAAATGCCAGAGCTAGCAGAGATTTAATAGCCATAATTTATCTAACCCACTCTCAAGTCTTAAAGAAATAAATTGACTTTTAGTAGTATATATCAGTAAATCCAAAGTCTTATTCAATCTAGATCTTCCCTTTCCCTCTTTTCATTTAATAGCACATCCTCTTGAGAGTTGAGTCAGAGCTTTGTTTAATGTCACTTCCTCCAAAAAGCCTTCCCTGATCCACCCCTTCCACAAGCACACTCATCATTCTCCTTCCATGGATCTATTTACTCTTTATGTCATTGATTATCATCTGACATACCATGGGTTAATCTTTCTTTTACGTCTTATCCCTCATTTTATAAGGTACCCTCCTTGAAAGAAAAAGCTTTTATTTTTATTATATTTTATTATGTTATTCTAGGTGCCTAGAGCACCACCTAGCATATAATAGCAATTCAATAAAAATTTGTTAAATGACTATTTATATAAAAGAAATTTAAATTTTAAAAATCAGGAATTAATTATGCATACATCATACACACACACACACACACACACACACACACACACACACACACACACCAGTTATATATAAATACACCAGTAGTTAACAGTAACATTGAAATTGTAACACTGGTGGCATGAGACTGTTTTTTTTTTTTTTCTGTATGCTAAATGCTCTTACGTAATTAACATTACTTTTATTGGTGGGCTATGTACCTGGGTAGGGTGTGGTCAGAGTAGGGAGTTTGCTACCAAGAATTCTCATGTTACCACTTAAATAAATATACAGTGCTGTAGAACCTTTTGTTCAACTTGGCAAGCTCAAATAGTGGTTTGTTGTTTTTTTTTTTTCACAACCTGAGAGATCTTTCCTCTATGGATGCACTCACATTAACCTCGCCTACAGAAGACTGATACATAAACCCAAATGCAAATTAGGTCTTTAAACTATGAAATTTAACTTCCAAGGTAATCTTCTTGTAACCCGTTGACTTAATGATTATAGAATCAGATCAACAGTATTTGGTTTTAAGATTCTGATCTTGAACGTGATTGATTGTTCTTTATGGGGACTTGTTGACGGCCTCACCTCAAAAAGCTGTTCCTGTCCTCAGGCAAATGAAGCCTGCCAGCCAGGGGAACCCCTCTTAGTCAGGTCTAGTATCTTGCCTCTCAGACTTTACTAACTTCCATTACTGCCCATCTACTTCCTTTTCTGACTGACATGCTTTTCCTTATGACATATGAATACAACTTAACCCGTAATAGCTTTTTGACGTGTTAATAGAGCCAGTTTTGTCGTATTTCCTGCTTCTGGATCTGTGCAATATCTATATTTAAGTCATTTTTTGCATATATCTGACATCATTATTATGCTTTGATTTTATAGATAATTCCCAGAGACTGAGGAATCCCCTCTTTTCACTGCTGTTTGTGTTACATTTACAAAAAATAATTTCTAGAGTGAGAAAGGTAAATAATCTACATTATGAGAAGTTCTTTTTATATCATGTTTTTTAAAATATAAATACCTCACGACCCCAGTTTCCATTGACTGATGAATGGATAAAGAGGGAGTGGTATGTATAAAAAATGGAATATTACTCAGTCACAAAAACGACTGAAATTTTGCCATTTGTGACAATGTGGGTGGAACTAAGAGTATTATGCTACATGAAGTAAGTCAGAGAAAGGCAAATACCCTATGATTTTAAGAAATAAATTTAAGCAATTTCTCATGTGGACTTTAAGAAAGAAAACAAACAAGCAAAGTTGGGGAAAAGAGTAAGAGAGAGAGGCAAACCAAGAAACAGACACTTAACTATAGAGAACAAACTGGTGGTTACCAGAAGGGAGGTGAGTGGGGGGATGGGTGAAATAGCTGATGGGGATTAAGGAGGGCACTTGTGATGAGCACTGGGTGATGTATGGAAGTGTTGAGTTACTATATTGTACACCTGGAACTAATATAACACTATATGTTAACTAACTGAATTAAAATAAACACTTTAAAATTTATGCATATAAATGCTTCAGAACTTATAACAGGGCCCCATCTTGAATCTGAGGTATGCTCCCCTCAAATTTAGTGTATCTAGACATTACAAAGGGACTGGTGAAGCAGGTTCACCAGAAATCTCATTTAATGATGATCAGTGTCTTTCCTAGAAAAAAAACCATCCTAAGGATAAAGTCAATGGCCCTCACTTTGAAAGGAGAAGTGAATGAGAGCACAGCATGTGACTGTCACTCAAATTCTCCTCCAGGCCACACCCATGGCAGGTTGCGTCCATAGGAGCCAAAATACTTCTTTCTCTGGAGGCTCCATGTGACCTTCAGACTGTGAAATACCAGCAACACCGATGCTAGTGGTGGCTAGGTGGTGACAGCAACAACTTTGTGCACATTGTCACCACAGATGGCAATAGCTTCAAAACCCTACATATCAAGGGCATGGAGGTCAGTGGCCTCATTGCCAGGCATTGAGTAACATGAAATCGGCCACTGGTGACACGGCTGAGCGTGGCATCTGCAGTACCTGGAGTTGTCACTACAGCAAGCCAGGAGAGGAAACATTTTTGAGGTTTACATGACAGACATTTCTTAGAGACCTGTAGACAATTTCACCAAATCTGAGAGAACTGAACTTTCTGCAGACCAAGTGAGAACAGATATGCAGAAATACTGCTTTGTTGGGACACCTGCATGGTTCACTATGTTAGGCATCTGACTTCAACTCAGGTCATGATCTCACGGTTTGTGAGTTTGAGCCCTGCATCAGGCTCTGTGCTGACAGCTGAAAGCCTGGAGCCCACTTCCAATTCTGTGTCTCCCTCTTTCTCTCTCTCTCCCCATCCCCTGCTTGCGCTCTGTCTCTCTCTCTCTCTCTCTCAAAAATAAATAAAAACATTAAAAAAAATTTTTTTAATTAAAAAAATAAAGAAATACTGCTTTGTGACTGTTGTTTTAGCCTCCCTTACCAAGGTAGATATAGCCTGGGATATAGATATAGTTATGGTGAACACACCTAAAAGTTCCATTTCAGTTGGATAGAATCATTTCACTTATGGAAAATGACTCATTCTCAGATGACAGAAGACCAAATAATCACTATGACTCCTACTAAAATAACACCATATCTAGCTTTTAAAAGTGGTTGTTTTAAAACTTGAAAAAAATTATTTTAAAAATGCAGAAGAATACAAATGAAATAAACACACTTCCCACCACTCAAAATGAACATTAATATTTTGTCATATGTGCTGTAGATCTTTATCATGTAAGAGAAAAGCATCACCATCAAGGATACTGTCTCCTACACAATCTTCTCCACTGCCTTTCCCATCCCTCACCCTCCATCTCAACAGGAAATTATGATGAAATTTTTAAAGACACACAAATAATATAACACATTACTTATGGATACATAAATACAGAGCAAAAGTATAAAGACAACATACCAAGGTAAAATTTTTAAAGTAAGGGATGGGCACAAAATGCTTTACTCTTCGTATAAATATTGTCAACTGTGAAGAACCTGATTCCTTTTGAATGCAAGGAAAAGTAACCAAGGATGTGGAATACTTTATAGAAAAGAATTACACAAGTCATAATCTCACTCCTCCTTTTCAACTGAGTGTGAGAAAATGATAGAAGGAAGTTGGGAGCTGGGAACCAGAGATAAAATAGTTTCTTCCTTTGGCAATTCTTCCTTTTCAGAAACTGGAAGAGGAGGAGACTAGAAGAGACCCGCAACTGATCTCCGAGCAGTGTGTAGCTGGAGGCACCATGACACCAGCCAAGCCTAAATGATAAAGCAAATCCCCGGGGAAGACTTTTGATTCCAAGCTATGAAATTCAAGGTAAACTACAAAAAGCATTCTAATCAAGGCCAACATGTGTTTGATTACCGTAAACAGGTACATCAGTAAAGTTAGTTAAAAAACTACTCAGTTTTTTCATAATCTTTCCATAGTCTTTATTTGCTTTAAGAGTGACTATAAACCTTCACTTAAGCACAAATAGTCATTAAAAGTATTTAATAATGTTTTCTATTGAAGACCAAAAACAATGTACAAATTGAGGATTATATATCAGAGGTCAGATTTCTAATTAAACAAGGAGATTAAACCTATTATTTATCTCTGCTCCTTCCTAAAACCCAACCAAGATTAACATTAAAGGGGTAAAAATATATTAACTCTCATGTTTTCAGAGCCTGAGCAAGGGCTTGGCATCTGCCTCTGGATTGGGGAGACACAGCGCAAGTCTCCCAGAAAGCAAAGCACAGGAAACAAGAGGGTAGCCAAGAACAGAAATATCAACAAAGTTCTGGAAGCTAGAAAAGAGGTGGTCTTGTGGTAACTGAGTTAGAGAAGGCTGGAAAGTACTGTAGTGGAGGATATGGGAAGAGGATAGGGAAGTATTATCTCTTTTTAACATTTATTTATTATTGAGAGACAGAACATGAGCATGAGCATGGGAGGGGCAGAGAGAGGAGGAGACACAGAATCCAAAGCAAGCTCCAGGCTCTGAGACATTAGCACAGAGCCTGACATGGGGCTCAAACTCACAAACCATGAGATCATGACCTGAGCCGAAGTCAGACACTTAACCGACTGAGCCAACCAGGCGCCCTGGGAAGTATTATCCCTTCACACCATAGGATTCCAGAAAGATTCAAGATTTGGAAGTGCTGGGAGACAAAACTAACTGATAGATAACACCCCCATTTTTTTCTCAATTGAGTAGATAACCATTTAAGACCTCAAAGCAGGAGCTGGACAGCAGGGGATCAAAATGTCATGTTGATGAATAGACACTTCTCCAAAGAAGCCATCCAGATGGCCAACTGACACATGAAAAAACACTCAAAACCACTCATCTTGAGGGAGATACAAATCAAAACCACAATGAGATATCACCTCACACCTGTCAGAATGACTAACATTAACAACTCAGGCAACAGCAGATATTGGGGAGGATGCGGAGAAAGAGGATCTCTTTTGCACTGCTGGTGGGAATGCAAACTGGTGCAGCCACTCTGGAAAACAATATGGAGCTTCCTCAAAAAATTAAAAATAGAACTACCCTACAACCCAGCAATTGCACTACTAGGTATGTATTTATCCACAGGATACAGGTGTGCTGTTTCGAAGGGACACATGCACCCCAATGTTTATAGCAGCACTATCAACAATAGCCAAAGTATGGAAAGAGCCCAAATGTCCATCAATGGATGAATAGATAAAGAAGATGGTGTGTGTGTGTGTGTGTGTGTATATATATATATATATATATATATATATATATATATATATAATGGAGTATTACTCGGCAATCAAAAAGAATGAAATCTTGTCATTTGCAACTACGTGGATGGAACTAGAGGGTATTAGGCTAAGCGAAATTAGTCAATCAGAGAAAGACAAATATCATATGACCTCACTCATATCAGGACGTTAAGGTATAAAACAGATGAACATAATGGAAGAGAAGCAAAAATAATATAAAAACAGGGAGGGGGACAAAACATAAGAGACTCTTAAGTATGGAGAACAAACAGAGGGTTACTGGAGGGGTTGTGGGAGGTGGGGTGGGCTAAATGGGTATGGGGCACTAAGGAATCGACTCCTGAAATCATTATTGCACTCTATGCTAACTTGGATGTAAAGTAAAAAAAAGTGAACTAAAAACAAACAAACAAACAAACAAAAAGCCATCATGTTGAATGTGGAATCCTGGATTGGATCCTGGACTAGAAAGATTTGTGGGAAAGCTAACAAAACCCAAATAAGGTCCGTGGATTGTTTTATTACAACGTATTGTGAATCTCCCGCTTTCAATCTTTGTACTGTGGTTACATAAGGCATTAACATCAGGGGAACCTGGGCAAAGGTATACAGGAACTCTGTACTATTTTGGCAACCTGCCCAGAAGTCTAAAATCATTTCAACAGTTCAAAGTTTTTTTAATGTCTCCTTTATTACTGACCAAGTGCTTACTAGAAAACACAGGTTATTCTCCCTGAATCAGATGAATTTGCCAGCTACGCTCCTGAATGAGATCTGCCCAATCATAATCACAGGCAGTGATGGGTCAGCTCCAGCCTCACCACAGAGTAAGCCAGCAGGCCCTAAGCTGACCTGTAGCTGAAAGCTGATGAGAAAACATTCCCTATAGATGAGCAAACCTTAAATTTAAGATCTTAGGATCTCCTAAAAGAAAGGGGAGAGGAAAGGACTGAGTGGGTCTGCCTACTTCCCCCATATGCTCCAGTTATGTCACTCTTGCCATCTGGGGAGAAGTAAAGGAGGGAGAAGGCAGAACCCAGGAGTATCATTCTAATGCTGTCATCTCAGACTTTTGGGTCTCAAGACCCTTTCACACTATTAAAAATTATTGAAGACCTTGGGGCACCTGGGTGGCTCAGTTGGGTAAGCGTCCAACTTCAGTTCAGATCATGATCTCACAGTTGGTGAGTTTGAGCCCCGCGTCAGGGTCTGTGCTGACCGCACAGAGCCTGGAGCCTGCTTCGGATTCTGTGTGTGTGTGTGTGTGTCTCTCTCTCTGCCTCTCCCCCTCTCGTGTTCTCTCTCTGTCTCTCAAAAATAAATAAAAATGTTAAAAAAAAATTATTGAAGACCCAAAAGAACTTTTGTCCATGTTGGTTTTATATGTATAGATACAGGTACAGAGATATTTACCATCAAGCTGGCATTTGTTTTATATTTGCTTAATT
Organism: Herpailurus yagouaroundi; assembly: GCF_014898765.1. Classification (NCBI taxonomy): domain Eukaryota; kingdom Metazoa; phylum Chordata; class Mammalia; order Carnivora; family Felidae; genus Herpailurus; species Herpailurus yagouaroundi. Next base: position 49,543,485 of record NW_024412376.1, on the reverse strand, counting down.
CATTTAAATAATATTAATAAACCCAGCACATATTAACACAAATAACATATTTTATGAAAGATACATATTTAAAAACAAAAAAACAGTGAGAAGAGTGGCTTTGTTGGACATTTTTACAAATCTATGTAGTGTCTGGGCATAACGGAAGACGGCTAGATACTCTTATCTGCTTCTACATTCAATCTGTTGTGATATCACACATCATGCCGCCTCTGGAAATTTTTTCCATATGTTTATAGTAGAATGTGAATGAAAAGGGCAAATAATATTTTAGTATTATTATAAAAATTCGTTTGACCTTGGGGTGCCTGGGTGGCTCAGTTGGTTAGGCAACCAACTTCAGGCTCAGGTCATGATCTCACAGTTGGTGAGTTCGAGCCCCGCATCGCGCTCTGTGCTGACAGCTCAGAGCCTGAAGCCTGCTTCAGATTCTGTGTCTCCCCTCTCTCTAGCCCTCCCCTGCTCATGTTCTGTGTCTCTCTCTGTCTCTCAGTAATAAATAAACATTAAAAAAAATTTTTTTAGTTCGTTTGACCTTTCAGACACCCAAACCATACTCTGAGAACCGCTGTTTTAATAAATGCCCCTCTACGTGCAATAATGCAAAGCAAATGTTCCCCCAAAGAAGACAGTGACGACCTGTGAAAGCTGGAGGAACGGTGGGTGAGTCTGAATCAAAGCAACATTGGTTGAAAGTCTGCCTATGAAGCAGTTAAATCCCTCCTCCTAGGTCCCCTTGCTTAGCGGGCACAATCAGGTGATTATCTCTTTCTACGCTGGCAATTTACTGAGAGATGAAGCCCCGACAAGCTCCAGATTCAGAGATGCCAGTCAGAGCTGGGGAACACCCTACTAAAACAGGAAGACTGAGTGAAATCATGCATAAGGTGTAATGAGATCCCAATTGCCTTAGCCCCATTTGGTTTTTAAAATCCTGGCAGCCTAGTTTGTTCTCTATCCCCCAACACGCAAATTCTAAGCAAGAGATTGGGTAATTTTTCTCTGAGGCTATCGATCAAACCAAGAAAAAAAGACCTATAAATACCAATAGTTGGGATATCCATCAGTGAAACAGCACCAACCAATTACCCTAAATTAAACCCCACATTTTGACAAGGCCTGCCTCTGCACACCATTCCAATCAGCTTTTGATGCATCATTCTTCAGTGCTATTAGACAGTCTAGGATTACTAAGCCAAACATTTTCAGAAAGCATCCAATGGGAAGAAAAAAACAGACCAAATGATATAGTGGAATCAAAGTGCAAAAAAAAAAAAAAAAGAAAGAAAGAAAGAAACACTCATCAAACAACAAAGACCTTCTTGAAAGTTAAAAATATCAAAGCAGAAATTTAACAATCAATAAAAGTTTTATAAGATCCAGCTGAGGAAATCCTTCAGAAAGTAGATCACAGAAAAATTGATAGAAAATAGAAACAAATAATACTAAGGAAATCAGGGAATCAATACAGGTTAAACATGCAACAAATATGACCCCCAACAAGAGATAACTGAGAAAATTATCAAATACATAAAAATTTCACGGAATTAAAGAGCTTGAGTTCCCAATATGAAAGAGCCCATCAGACATCCAGAAAAGTCTGCCTATGAAGCAGTAAAATTCCTACTCTTAGGTCCTCTCTCTTAGCTGGCAAAATCAAGCGACTATCTCTATGTTGGCAATTTAGTGAGAGGCAAAGCCCAGGCAAGCTCCACAATGAAGCTTGGAATATGAAAAACACACACACACGCACACACACACACACGCACATGCACACGCATGCACCCTCAGGTACGAAGCTCCAGAATACAAAGGATAAAGGCAAAAGATTAAAGCTTTAAAACCTAAGAACAGGGGGAACACACAACAATGGAGATTCAGAATGGCATTAGCTTGACGATCATAATGCTGAAAACTACAATAATGATAATGGAACAATGCCTTCAAAATTATGAAGAACAATAATATCAACCTAGAATTCTAAACCCAAACCATCATTCAGGGATGAGAATAGATTAAAGACATGTTCACAAATGCAAAGTCTGAGAAAGATTACTTCCCAGCCAAACTTTTTCAGGATATTGCCTGAAAATGGAATCCACCAAAAGGAATGAGTCAACCAAACAGAAAAAAACACAGAATCCAGGATAGAAGATGTGGTAGCCAGTCTTCAGATTGGACCCAAATGAGCCCCTCTTCCTGGGATTCACATCCTTGTACAGTTGCCTCCCATGTTGGACAAAGATTAGTCTGTGTGACCAATATAATAGGGCAGAAGTAACAATCTGTCACTTCTGAGATTAGGTTATAAGAGACACTGAGGCTTCTATCTCGGTAGCTCTCCTGGGCTCTTTCTTAAGCCAGTCACCCTGGGGAAGCCAACTACCATGATGAGCAGCCCCTATAGAGGTCCATCTGGTGAGAGATTGAATCTTCCTGCCAAGAGCCACAAGAGTAAGTTTAGAAGCAGATTCTCCCACCCTAGCCAAGCTTCAGATAATTGCAGACTCATGAGAAAGCCTGAACTAGAACCATCTAGCTAAGCTGTTCCTGGATTCATGACCCACAGAAACTGTAAGAAAATAAATGTTTTAAGCTGCTAAGTTTTGGCATGATTTGCTACACAGTGATAGACAACTAATATGCAGGGAATCCAACCCAGAAGAGAAGTGAAAGAAATTCCTAATATAAGAAAGCCCCAGCACAACAGCCCTGTAGCAATCTTAGCATCCAGCCCAGGTTAGAGCAGGAAGCCATAGGACGCCAGGAAGGATATCTCCCTGTCCCCTAAAAAAAAATCAGAACTGATATTATTGTCTTATGCATCTTTTTTGATAGAGAAATGTGAATTCATTTACTTCAATGTGACTATACATGATCACAAACAGTTTCATTTCAGATTGAATTATTCACAGGTACACAAAAAGCTGAGCGGAAGAAAAATTGGAATAATTATTAACTCTAGGGGAAAAAGAGATTATTCAAGAAAGGAAATGTAACTAAAGTACATATGTAGCCCAACTGTTTACCAAGTCATAGTCACGTAGACATCAGATACTGATTTACACCAAAATTGTAATAATTCTACTGAGAGTACAAAGAAATGAGAGTGTGCGTAGCAGGGAGTGGGTACTGGTAAGATGTGCCATTTAAGGAAGCTGAAACTTAGCTTCTGTAGTAGGAAGTCAATAGGTAATGTGTCAAATATAAAGATCAAAACATTTCAGTGCAAGTATGTTACAGAGAAATCCAAAGGTTAATACCAAGATAAGAAGAGCTAACAGATTTGGGAGCAGTTGACTCTGGGGGAGCAGAAATTAACGGCATGGGGTATAGGGCTCTTCTGCCATAAGCCTTATCATTCTCCTTGTCTTAAAAACAAAGAAAACACTTCAATTGAAATAAAATTTTACTTCGGTAGCGTTTGCTTACCATAGGATAAAACCAAGATACAATATGTACAATTAATAAATCACAAAATAGAAAATGCCTTTAGCTATTTGTCAGCAGCCACCAGAAAACACCGAAAAGAAAATGGTCAAATGTGCTTTCCTCAGGGAGGCAGGACTGGGAATGGCATTCCAATATTTCTTGCCACATTACAAACCACCCCAAAACTTAGTTAAAAAAAAAAATGGGGACTGGCAACAAAAACAATGCAGAGCTTGGTAGGAAAGGTTTGTCTCTACTCCACGAGAGCCAGCTGGGATGGCTAGTGGGGGCTGAGTGACCCACGTCCCTAGATTTGTGCCACAGCCTTACAGTCTCTGAGCACGAGCACTTAGATTCTGACTCCTTGTGTTCTACCCTAAGCCCACACTACATTTCTAATGTGACTTTATTCATTCATGCTGTTTTGCAAACTTGCTGTCAGCCTCTAGGAGTAAGAAGATCATCAAGATTAGAGAGACAAAGGGCCACGGAACACATCTGGAGCCCTGCCCGAAGAGCTCCACTCTCCCCAGAGCTGAGGTTGGGAAAGCAGCAGATTTGGAAACCGTTAGTTATGTGTCGGTATCCCCATCCTGAGGTAGCGACCCTCAGTCTTTGGGTTTCCTCTCTGAGCCAACCAGACATGGGCCATTTACACATTTCAGGATGAGATGGTAATGAGACAGCCATTTCCTTTGTTTCTCCTGCATGTTTTCAAAGAAAAAGAACTGCGGCTAGCCCTGTCCCTTTACCTCACCTCCACCAAGCCCAAGTCACATGCTTGAACAACCAGATGGGTGACAGAGAAGCTGTCTGTCATACAGAGTCCTGCCAGAAGATGAACAATTCTAAAGCAAAGAATGAAGAAAGAAATGCCATTTGCAGACCTCTTTGGAACTGCCCCAAACAGAAGCTTGACTCCTTTGTGTATGAAGTCAAGTGACAGAATCTGGTTGGATGACTCTTAAGTTTGGAGACCGGTGACATTTTTAAGGGTTGCATCTGAGAACACCCCATTGCTTTGACACTGGGTAGTGAAAAGGAAAACAATACAGCCCAGGTGCAATAGGTCTTTCTTTTTGAAAAGAGCCCATCATAAAACTATTTGACTTTGTGCAAATTATGGTGATTTTGAAAGCCAGCTTCCTTTTTTTCTTTCTTTCTTTCTTTTTTTTTTTTTTTGCTTTTTGCTTTGGTTTACCTTTTCCTTTTTTTTTAAGTGTTTTTTTTTTAATTTATTTCTTTACTTTATATCCAACTTAGTTAGCATATAGTGCAACAATGATTTCAGGAGTCAATTCCTTAATGCCCCTTACCCATTGAGCCCACCCCCCTCCCACAACGCCTCCAGTAATACTCTGTTTGTTCTCCATACTTAAGAGTCTCTTATGCTTGGGGCGCCTGGGTGGCTCAGTTGGTTAAGCTTCCGACTTCAGTTCAGGTCATGATCTTGCAGTTCATGAGTTTGAGCCCCACGTCGGGCTCTGTGCTGACAGCTTGGAGCCTGGAGCTGCTTCAGATTCTATCTCTCCCTCTCTCTCTGTCCCTCCCCTGCTCACACTCTGTCTCTCTCTCTCAATAAATAAATAAATAAATAACACTAAAAAAATAAATGTATTAAAAAAAAAGTCTCTTATGTTTTGTCCCCCTCCCTGTTTTTATATTATTTTTCCTTCCCTTCCCTTATGTTCATTTGTTTTGTACCTTAACGTCCTGATATGAGTGAAGCCATATGATATTTGTCTTTCTCTGACTGACTAATTTTGCTTAGCATAATACCCTCTAGTTCCATCCACGTGGTTGCAAATGACAAGATTTCATTCTTTTTGATTGCCGAGTAATACTCCATCATATATGTATACCACATCTTCTTTATCCATTCATCCATCGATGGACATTTGGGCTCTTTCCACACTTGGGCTATTGTTGATAGTGCTGCTATAAACATTGGGGTGCATGTGTCCCTTCAAAACAGCACACCTGTATCCCTTGGATAAATACATACCAGTAGTGCAATTGCTGGGTCATAGGGTAGTTCTATTTTTAATTTTTTGAGGAAGCTCCATACTGTTTTCCAGAGTGGCTGCAGCAGTTTGCATTCCCACCAGCAGTGCAAAAGAGAGCCTCTTTCTCCACATCCTCGACAACATCTGTTGTTGCCTGAGTTGTTAATGTTAGCCATTCCGACAGGTGTGAGGTGGTATCTCACTGTGGTTTTCATTTGTATTTCCCTCATGATGAATGATGTTGACCATTTTTCATGTGTCGGTTGGCCATCTGGATGTCTTCTTTGGAGAAGTATCTATTCATGTCTTTTGCCCATTTCTTCACTGGATTGTTTGTTTTTTGGGTGTTGAGTTTGATAAGTTCTTTATAGATTTTGGATACTAAGCCTTTACCTGATATGTTGTTTGCAAATATCTTCTCCCATTCTGTCTGTTGCCTTTTAGTTTTGCTGATTGTTTCCTTCGCTGTGCAGAAGCTTTTTATTTTGATGAGGTCCCAATAGTTCATTTTCGCTTTTGTTTCCCTTGCCTCCAGAGACGTGTTGAGTAAGAAGTTGCTGCAGCCAAGGTCAAAGAGGTTTTTTCCTACTTTCTCCTCAAGGATTTTGATGTCTTCCTGTCTTACACTTAGGTCTTTCATCCATTTTCAGTTTATTTTTGTGTATGGCGTAAGAAAGTGGTCCAGGTTCATTTTTCTGCATGTCGCTGTCCAGTTTTCTCAGCAACACTTGCTGAAGAGACTGTCTTTATTCCATTGGATATTCTTTCCTGCTTTGTCAAAGATTAGTTGGCCATACATTTGTGGGTCCATTTCTGGGTTCTCCATGCTGTTCCATTGATCTGAGTGTCTGTTTTTGTGCCAGTACCATACTGTCTTGATTACAGCTTTGTAATACAGCTTGAAGTCTGGGATTGTGATGCCTCCTGATTTGGTTTTCTTTTTCAAGATTGCTTTGGCTATTCAGGGTCTTTTCTGGTTCCATACAAATTTTAGGATTATTTTTTTCTAGCTCTGTGAAGAATGCTGGTGTGATTTTGACAGGTATTACATTGAATATGTAGATTGCTTTGGATAGTATTGACATTTTAACAACATTTGTTCTTCCTATACAAGACTATGGAATATTTTTCCTTTTTTGTGTGGGTCTTCTTCAATTTCTTTCATAAGCTTTCTATGGTTTTCAGTGTATAGATTTTTCACCTCTTTGGTTAGATTTATTCCTAGGTATTTTATGGGTTTGGGTGCAATTGTAAATGAAATCGATTCCTTGATTTCTCTTTCTGTTGCTTCACTATTAGTGTATAGGAATGCAACCAAATTCTGTGCATTGATTTTATATCCTGCAACTTTTCTGACTTCATGGATCAGTTTTAGCAGTTTTTGGTGGAATCTTTTGGGTTTTCCATATAGAGTATCATGTCATCTGCAAAGAGTGAAAGTTTGACCTCCTCCTGGCTGATTTGGATGCCTTTTACTTCTTTGTGTTGTCTGATTGCTGAGGCTAACTTCCAATACTTTGTTGAATAACCTTGACAAGAGTGGACATCCCCATCTTGTTCCTGACCATAGGGGGAAAGTTTTTCCCCCATTGAGGATGATATTAGCATTGGGTCGTTCATATGTGGCTTCTATGATCTCAAGTTATGATCCTTCTGTCCCTACTTTCTTGAGGGTTTTTATCAAGAAAGGATGCTGTATTTTGTCAAATGCTGTCTCTGCAACTATTGAGAGGATCGTGTGGTTCTTGTCCTTTCCTTTACTGATGTGATGTATCACATTGATTGTTTTGTGGATATTGAACCAGTCCCACTGGTTCAATCCAGGTATAAATCCCACTTGGTCGTGGTGAATAATTTTTTTAGTGTATTGTTGGATCCAGTTGGCTAATATCTTGTTGAGGATTTTTGCATCCATGTGCATCAGGGAAATTGGTCTACAGTTGTCCTTTTTAGTGGGATCTTTGTCTGGTTTTGGAATCAAGGTAATGCTGGCTTCATAGAAAGAGTCTGGAAGTTTTCCTTCCATTTATTTTTTTGGAACAGCTTCAAGAGAATATGTGTTAACTCTTCCTTAAATGTTTGATAGAATTCCCCCGGAAATCCATATGGCCCTGGACTCTTGTTTTTTGGGAGATTTGTGATTACTAGCTCGATTTTTTTTACTGGTTATGGGTCTGGTCAAATTTTCTATTTCTCCCTATTTCAGTTTTGGTAGTTTATATGTTTCTAGGAATTTTTCCATTTCTTCCAGATTGCCCATTTTATTGGCATATAATTGCTCATAACATTCTCTTATTATTGTTTTTATTTCTGCTGTGTTGGTTGTGATCTCTCCTCTCTCATTCTTGATTTTATTTATTTGGGTCTTTTCCTTTTCCTTTTTGATCAAACAGGCTAGTCGTTTATCAATTTTGTTAATTCTTTCGAAGAACCAGATTCTGGTTTCATTGATTCTTCTACTGGTGTTTTTTCGTTTGTTTGTTTGTTTGTTTGTTTGTTTGTTTGTTTTTTGGCTTCGATAGCATTGATTTCTACTCTAATCTTTATTATGTCCTGTTTTCTGCTGGTTTTGGGTCTTATTTGCTGTTCTTTTTCCATATCTTTAAGGTGTAAGGTTAGGTTGTGTACCTGAGACCTTTCTTCCTTCTTTAGGAAGCCCTGGATTGCTATATACTTCCCTCTTATGACTGCCTTTGCTGCGTCCCACAGGTTTTGGTCTATGGTGTTATTGTTTTCATTGGTTTCCATGTGCTTTTTAATTTCCTCTTTAACTTCTTGGTGAGCCCATTCATTCTTTAGGAGGATGTCCTTTAGTCTCGTCTCCAAATATTTGTTATCTTTCCAAATTTTTTCTTGTGGTTGATTTCGAGTTTCACAGCATTGTATTCTGAAAATATGCATGGTATGATCTTGATCTTTTTATACTTGTTGAGGGCTGATTTGTGTCCCAGTATGTGATCTATTCTGGAGAACTTTCTATGTGCACTGGAGAAGAATATATATTCCGCTGATTTAGGATGAAATGTTCTAAATATATCTGTTAAGTCCATCTGGTCCAGTGTGTCATTCAAAGCTATTGTTTCCTTGTTACCTTTTGCTTTTGTCTGAAATTCTACTGTACTAATAATATAAAATGTAAAATAGGCTAGAGCTTTTCTAGTCCCTGTGTGAGTCATGATTAGCAATTAAACTAGGAAGTAATACAGCAAGGATAATAGCAATCAACAGTTATACAAAGACCTTAGCTTTTTGATCATGAAAGCCTTTTTCTAGACTTACTATCATTGTCTCTGTTGAAGATGTATATGTATATAATGGAATCACCAAAAAAAAAAAAAAAAGGCGAGAAAAAGACAATTTGTTTAAGCCTCCTCTTAAGTTTACCTTCCTTTATTCAACTCTTCTAAGTTGTCTATTCTTTTATTTATTTAAAAATTCAAAGAAAAATTGCTAACTTGAAATTTCCAAATACACAGAGGATGAACAATATGTACATCAATTAATCAAGAGTTACCATTCAGTTAGAGAGGACTGAAAGAAGTCTCCAACAGCATACTTTCAGTTCGAGTTCCGCACCATTGGCTCATCAGAAAATAGTTATTGGGGAAGTATGTTTCAGGCTCTATTCTAGGCTATGGGGATATAAGAGTGTTCTGGATGTCTATCACTGCTAAATGAGATATCCCAAAATATAGTGGCTTATAAAATAGCAATAATTTTATTATTATACAACAGAGTTCTGGAGGTTGACTAGGATAACCTAGGTAGTTGTCTCTTGGGGTCTCTGATACAATTTCAGTCAGATGGTGACTGGGACCTGGAGTCCTCTCAATGATATGAAAGCCTTCTCAAAGCCTTCTGAATGATATGCCTGGTAATTAATGCTGGACCTTAGCTAGGGGTGTCACTGTATCAATTAAACATAATCCATTTTTGTAGTCTGGGTTTCCTCACAGCATGGCAGCAGAGTTCCAAGGCTAAGGATCCCAAAGGACCAGGAGGAAGCCATATTGCCTTTTATGAGTTAACCTTGGAAATCACATAGCATCACCTCAGCCAGTAGTCACAGGCCTGCCAAGATTAGAGAAGAAGAAGCATAGACACACACACACACATCTCTCAATGAGAGAATGTCAACATCACGTTCTAAAAAGACAAGAGCTTTTGTGGCCATCTTGGGAAATTCAATATGCCATGAAAAGCAAACAACAATATAACATCTCTGCCCTTGTATATATGTTTAGGGGCAAAGGGAGCCCGGCAATACACAAATCAAGGGATAAATACAGGAAATATTAGGTGATGATAATTCTATGAAGAAGAATAAGGGAAAGGAACGAGTATTAAGAATATCATTTATTTTATGGCAAGTGGTCACAAAAGTCTTCTCTGATAAGAGAGGCCATTTGTGCAGAGATTCTGGAGCAAATGAGTCATGGAGAAAGGCAAGAGCCTTCCAGGTGGAAGAAATAGCAAGGACAAAGATCACAAGGGAAGAGGGTACTTCATGTGGTCAGCAAATGACCAGGAAACCAGTGTGGTTAGAACAGTGGCAAGAACTCAAAAAGAGGGCAAAGAATTTGCTAGAAACCAATCTCACAAAGCCTTTGGCAATAGACCAAAGAAGACCATGGTCTTTACTCTGAGTAAAATGGGAAGACATGAAGAATTTTTCCATGTAAGGAAATGACAAAACTGACTTGCATTTTATAGAAAAACTCTGGCTGCTGTGTGAAAAGCAGAAGCACCACAGCCAGATGGAGGGTGGAAGCGGGAGACTGGTTTAGAGACTTGCAATGATACAGGTGTGAGACAGTGGTTCCTTAAGCAAGGTATTGGCAGTGGACATGGTACAAGGTGGTCAGGTTTTGCTGCTAAAAATATTAGACTCCATTTTTTTGCATTCAGATAATAAGCCATTTTTTATTTATGTATAGCCATTATTTATTTTTTGTTTATTGATCTAATATTAAAACCTGGCCTTAAATAATAACTGTTGAAAGATAAAAATGCATCAGTTGTCATTGGGCTGCATTTCACAAGCAAATTTTCTTTTGTACTATGGATTATCTCAAACACTTTGGAAAATGTTTCCTTCTATAACTTTGATATATTTCCCTCCTCGGACATAGTCTAGTCCCCATGTTCAAAGTGAAACACAAAATTAAGGTAATCATCACTCAGGCCAGAACCCATTTGACTGAAATGTCTAAACAATTGAAGAAAAAGTGTTTTAGGGGTCCATATGATCTAGGTAATTACCTCAAATTTCCACTTACTTGTATATATGCAGATAACAGTAGCAGCTAGGGTGAAATTCATGGGTAAGAAAAATGTCACACACACACACACACACACACACACACACACACACACACCCGAGGTAAATGGCTTTTTGTAGGACAAGAGAGTAAATCACTCTTCAGGGTACTAGGTGCCCTAAAGGAGGTCATTCCCTCTCACACATCAGATCACTTTATTCCCAGGGAGTTTTACATTCATGCCGGCTCATTGACCACACAGTCAGGATGGTTAGGCAGCTCTTAATAGATTATGGGTTATTTCCTTATTATGTTTGCTAAATGGTGGTACATGTAATCATTTTTATCATGTAGGGAAATTTCATGAGGTCTCTCTGGTCTGGCCAAATCCCAAAACAGGATTCCCCATCTATTCCCTTATGCCGTAACTAAAAGTTAGTTGAACCAATTAAAGAGTACATAATAAGCCAATTACTTGTTCCTCACTTTTCTTAATGAGTGTATAATGTGTGCCTGCTCAAATTACAGCTCATTTGATAAGATTCTTTGCTACACTACTACTACAATTTGGCATTATTTCATTTCTTTCAGTATCCACGGCATCAATCCAGTAGCTGAGATTCTCCCTTGAGAGTCCATTGGAATTAAGCTTATTTTTTACAAGATAATCATTCACCCTGCAAATTCAGCATCAGGACCAGCAATTTGAATTGCTGCAACATGGCCTCTCAGCAAAACTAAGCTGAAGTCAAACCACATCCTGAAGATGAGACACTTTCCTGGGGAATCAGCCTACACTCCAGACATAAAGAATTATTATTTCCAAATGTACACTATTATTTTGCTGCCACCAGAGGTTAATCACCATGTTCTGTTAAGCTCTCTTTGCCATGATCCATCCACCAAGATCAAGCACATAAAACCCATCCAAGGTCAAGATCCTGTCCATAGATTATGAGGATAGAGAAACTCTTGGATTATTGTAAAGCAGCCAACTCTGGTATCCAAAGAGAAAACAAGCATTAGAAAAAAAAGAAGAAGAAAGAAAGAAAATTTTGTAACTTTGTCAACATTTATTTTCACCAAACAACTCATTAAATCACTATAAAAGTCAACGCATATGGTTGGATATGACAGTTTAAATTCCAGAAAGAGTTATAAGTCAAGTTAAACTCATAATACATAATGCAGTCTGGGTGTCTCGTCCATGAATTATAACATTTTTATTACATCCCAACTGCAAATTATCAACTTGTTCCCTGTCCTGCCAATCTCTTGATTAAATGGGGGACTGTTAGGCATTATGAAAATATATTATGGTAAAGGATGACTCCATCATTTGTCTCGGTGATTTCAATATCCTTATTTAAAGCTTTATCACTAGAACAGCTGGCCCAACTGAACTGTTGATTTAACAGAGTGATAGCATCAGGGATGAAATGAAAACAAAATTTTTGGCCTAAAAGGCCCGTATTCCATAGTCATTATCTTGCTGTGTCTCCTCATCTCTTTTTCTAATATTTGTGTGCCTTTGATACTTTGGTGTCCATTTTGGTCACTTTGGCTCCTTCTCTTCAAAGTTATTCTTGCTCTACAGGCCTCATTCCCATGGGCCCAACTGAAAGGTATTTTATTCTGTGACTTACACTGATAATGGGGCAATAACTTGTACCCATCAAGTTTCCCCATAAAATGGTTTAATGTCTTGAAGCAGTGCCAATATGTCAGCTGAGGGAGTGAATCAAGTAGATATCATTTCACATTTATCAGAGAACCACAGTGCATTAGGTTCTTGTAAGAAACTTGCTTAAAAGCTACCCTCTTTTAGAAGTTTAGATGCTAAAACTAAAGGATACATAAATATTTCAAAATATAAATAAATATGTATATATTGATGAATTTTAATAATTCTCCTTTCATTTGTATTTGTTTTGATCAAAGTGGCGTATTTACTTTTCTCTAGTTGCAAAGAAACATATTCATTATAGAAAGCTTTAAAAATAAAAAGTCCTTAAAAAAAGAAAGAAGAAAGAAAGAATCATCCACAATCCAAATACCCAAAGAATGGAGTAGTAACATTTTACAGTTTTCACAATTAATTCTGATTTATGTTCTCCATTCACAGAAGATAAAAAAGCTAATGCATTGCTAGCAGAACTTTTCTCAAGGAAGAAACCATCTTTGTTTAGGAACACACCTAAATAGACATGTTTGGTGATAAACTTGAAGCTCACAGGCTTGGCCTGAATCCTCTAACACAAGACAAAAGAGTATCTAAATGGTTTTCCCCCAGAAATGGACAGGAATCATAATCGAAGTGGAAAGAGAAGAAATTAAAGAAGAGAATGATGTTCCTGGCATGGTAAAAGAAATGACCAGTAATTTTTTTTAAGACAGATATATCTGAATGGTAGAAGAGGAACGTCTAATATGCTTTTAATAAAAGCAATGAACACAGACCCTCTCTCTTACCTTCCGGGTCAACGACCATCAACTCCCAAATTTTCAGTAAAGTCTGAAATACACAGCATCTTAATTTGGTGGGACTTTGGGGAGAAAACACATTGACTAAGAGTAATATGCAGCAGGACAGGGGCGCCTGGGTGGCTCAGTCAGTTGTGCATCTGACTCTTGGTTTGGCTCAAGTCATGATCGTGAGTTCAAGCCCCACATCATGCTCTGCACTGGCCGTGTGGAACCTCCTTGGGATTTCTCCCTCTCTCTCTCTCTCTCTCTCTCTCTCTCTCTGTCTTTCTCTCTCTCTGTCTCTGACTCTCTCTCTCTGTCTCTGTCTCTGTCTCTCTCTCTCTCTCTTCCTCCTTCTCTCTCTCTCAAAAAATAAATAAATAAACACATGCCAAAAAAAAAATTTTAAGTATACAGCAGAATAACATTGTTCAGGGGGGAAAAAAGCATCCAAGAGGGCAAAAATGCAGACTGGAAATCAAATAGGAACTCAAAGCAGGAACTCACAGCCAGAAGCAATTACGAAAAATGTCACTTCCCTAAAATCCCAGAGATAATGGAAGAACCATTGAGTTTCTCACTGGGATGGGCACATAAGCCAAATTTTATTTAAATATCAAAACAGATGACTCTCAGCAGGCTGGAAGCTTCAGACCCAGTATGTGGGTTACATTTTTAAGAAAATACTGGAAACTTTAGATAATGATGATGATGTTTACATACTTAAAGTTAGATGTGATGGAGCAGACAATGGGAGTATTCTAAAAAGACTATTCAGTCAATCAAGTAGCCAAATAAAATTCCAGTATCTGCCAAGCACTTCCAGAGACAATTTGCTCAGATAGGTAGAACACAATCCTGACTGCATCCAGGTTTCAGATCTAGTCCCATTAACAGCTTCTAAATCCACTCTCCCTATCCACGGTTACCTCTTTAGAGACTCTTTGGCATTGGTTACATGGTAATGAGGGAGGAATATAGAATGTAGTAGAGAATGGGATTGACTAAGTATAAACCCATCTGCATTATAACCTTGTGCTATGTCCTAAATCACAGGCAAAAAGGGCGACGGGGAGATGATAATGTTCAATTCACAAAGAGAACACATAGGTAGTGCCAACTATGGTTCAGTGATCAGGTGAGGGAAAGCCAGAAAAGGGTGGGGATGTGGAGAAAGAAAGGGAGAGAGTAAGAGCGAGAACAAAAGAAAAAAGGAAGGAAAGGGAAGGTAAGGAAGAAGGAAGGAGAAAGAAAGAAAGAAAGAAAGAAAGAAAGAAAGAAAGAAAGAAAGA
>NW_024412376.1:49469241-49529018 GCF_014898765.1 Herpailurus yagouaroundi | reverse complement strand
AGAAAGAAAGAAAGAAAGAAAGAAAGAAAGAAAGAAAGAAAGAAAGAAGAAGAAAGTAGGGGTGAGAGAGAGAGAGAAGTGAAGGGAAAAGAAGGGTAGGGAAGGGAAGAAGGGAGGGAAAAGAAAAGAAAAGAGAAAAGGAAAGAAAAAAGAAACAGGCTGGACAAGGATTTGTTATGACATAGGAGATGGGAGAGAAGAGTAACCCAATCAAACAGAAAGTTTAAGTTCTGGTTGGAAATACAAAGTAGGATCACATTATGAAGGCTCAAAAGAAGACTGAGTCTCTGTTAGTTAGGAAATGGAGCAGTGTAGATTCTTGATCAAGGATTGCATGACGAAAGTGTCACATTAGAAAAATCTGTTGTATGTGGCGCCTGGATGGCTCAGTCAGTTGAACGTCCAACTTAGGCTCAGGTCATGATCTCGCAGTTCGTGAGTTCGAGCCCCACATAGGCCCTGCTGCTGTCAGCACAGAGTCCACTTCAGATCTTCTGTCCCCCCTCTCTCTGCCCCTCCCCCACTCACACTTGCTCACGCTCTCTCTCAAAAATGAATAAACATTTTTTTTTAATTTTTTTTCAACGTTTATTTATTTTTGGGACAGAGAGAGACAGAGCATGAACGGGGGAGGGGCAGAGAGAGAGAGGGAGACACAGAATCAGAAACAGGCTCCAGGCTCTGAGCCATCAGCCCAGAGCCCGACGCGGGGCTCGAACTCACAGACCGCGAGATCGTGACCTGGCTGAAGTCGGACGCTTAACCGACTGCGCCACCCAGGCACCCCTGAATAAACATTTAAAACAAAAAACAAAGAAAAACCTGTTGTATCTAGTTAGGGGGATAAAATATAGAATGGAGAACACTGAGAAGGTTGCTACAGTAACCCAAGTTCAAAGTGATGAGAGATGTAACTTAAATGGGCTCAATAGTGCCATCTTCATGGTGAAAATGGCTACATTTAATAGGAACCTGAGAGCAATTACCCAAAGAAAGAAGAATTTAAGTGCCTATTTCTAGTTTATTGTCTAAAGTTCTAATGGATTCATAAGAAAGACTAATAGTCCTCATAGCACAAGGTGAAGGGGGGAGAAGAGGGAGACACCGAGGAGCTGTGTAGAATAGAGAGGCTAAGTAGGAAAACAAGCAAACCTAGTGTGTTCGTTTCCTGTTACTACTGTAACGAGCTGTCGCAAACTTAGCAGCTTAAATAACACAAATGCCTTACCTTCTAGAAGTCTGTAAACAGCATCCTCTGTTTGAACTCATTGGCCAGAACCTTGTCACACGGTCACACTCAGCTGGGAGGTGGAGATATGTGGATCTGGGATGGGCCAGCCAGCCAAAAACAGCCAGTTTTTGTCTGTTACCTCCCAAAAACTATTTCCTTAGTGGAATCAGAAAGCTTTCAAATGGGAACTAATCATTGCTTCATGATTAAGCACCAAGAATCAAAAAGAGAAGAAAGAAGAAAAAGAGCGATGAAGATATAAAAGCATTGCCTTATAGAGAAGAATTTCTTAATGTTTGAAAGCATTTATGGAACATCAGAAACTATTTCCTGGTAAGGTGGTAGCATGTTTTTCCCTGGAGATATTTAAGGATTTTCAATTGCAATCAAGTGAATGGAAATGTTTTATGATTTCTCTCCCCTTAGAAAGCAAGGAAATGGACAAAATAGTCCCTTGAGTTGCCATTTAATCCCAATCTGTGCTTCTGGAATGTTAGGTTTCTATCTTCTCAGTACTGTTTCGGAAAGTGTTCCTGGCAATAATCCAGAAGCTTCAAGTACAGGAATGAGGTCAGGAGAGGGGGAAAAAAGCCAGATATTTAAAAAATAAGGACGCTGAAAAATCCCCAGGGATACATCAAGGTTGTGAATGGTTTGATATAATGTCATTTTTTGTCTGAATGATTATTTTAGAGTCATGTCATTTTAATGAGTCAAATTCCACACACCAGCTGCCTCCATATCTTCAAACATGTATATCCAAGATAAAAGTTTAAAAAAAATCGCAAAATCTTTCAAGAATCTAGTCACTTAGGAGAGGCTATTATCATCCCAAATATTCAGGGAGGACTATCCAAGTGAAAGAGACAATGCATGTCTGTGTGAGTGTGTAAGTGTGAGGGAGTGTGTGTGAGTGTGTGTGTGTGTGTGTGTGTGTGTGTGTGTGTGTGTGTGTGAGTAAGAGAGAAGAGAGACAGAAAGGGAGAGAACATTGGGAGCAGGAGCAGCACAAAGAAATAGAAGTATTTTTTTGTTAATAAAACTCTGAAAACGCTGCATTCCACCTGTGCAGAAATGATTGAGAGTAGTGTTATTTTGCTGACCCAGCAAGATATTTGGTTAGCAAATCTCCTGACTACCAAAGAACACATTGTCAAATTATTTAACTTGTTAAGAACTTCAGAAAACGGAAGTCCTTGGCAGTCTCTCTGGTATGGAGGCACATTTCTGGGTGGTGAGCTCTCATTCACTTCTCTTGCTGCAGCTACTATCATCCCTCCTCTCTGATCCGGCACAGTCTTCCTCTTCCCACCCGTGGCACCAAATCCCATTTTACCCGCTCCTTTTTGTCCAAGAGCCTGCATCGCGGTCCTGCGATCTCACGTGTACTTGCGCAGACTGAGTATATTCATTGGTTCCCTGCAATAATCCTCTTGTCTAGGCTTGTATAATTTATGAAAAGAAAATTTGTGAAGGTTTAAATGTAGTCTGTGCCATATTCGATTTAACTCAATGAATATTTATTGAGGGCCCACCTAGAATTGTGCTATGCACTGTGGGGAATATAAAAGAAATATATAGCACAGTCCTTCCTGTCAAGCAGTTTGCAATATTCCTGGGAATAAACCTTGGGTGCTGAAGTAATTACAGGATACGAGACAGTATACGGCAACACAATTGAATTATGTAACCAAGGCCGAAATATAAGGTGCGGACAACATTATGTTTGGTTAGGGCGGGCAGGATGGAGCTATGGGGAATAGTTCACAGAAGAGATGGAACTTGAGCTTGTCCTTGAGAGATGTATGGATTTGGCTGGGTGCAGCAGGAGAGAAGGGCACTTCAGGCAGTGGAAGGAGTGTGAGTAAAATCGGAGATCAGAAACAGGCATGATGTGTCAGAGGGCAGGTGAAGACGCTAGTCTAACTAAACAGAAGGGAAATGGATATCTCAGAGTTGTGTTAGAGAAACCTGGCTGGAAAGAATATAATGAAACTACAGAAAGCCTTGAAGGGCACAGGAATGCATTTGAACCTGAATCATACGCTCTTAATGTCTCTATATCCCTTTCTTGATGCCGATTCATTCATTGCCATCGGAGAAGTCACTCTTTGACAGCTAGCGTGCCGTGTTGAGAATATGGGCTATAGAGAAAGAAAGCGTTGACTCGGCCTCATATATGACCTTAGCAAAGTCATTTAACTGCGTGAGCTTCAGTTTCCACCGCTGCAAAAATTGGGCAAATCAATGCCAGTAATTCAGGGTTGTTGTGAAAAACAGAGACAATGTACCTTGTGGGTATAAATAGACGGAGTCTTTTATGAGTTTCATTCATTCTGTAACTACCTGTTGAATGTCTATCCTAACAAACACTGTGTTCAGCACTCGGAAAATGAAAACAAAAACACACAGTGCTTATTCTCAACGCATGAGCAGATATAGTTTAAAACAATGGGAAGAGCAGCAGCTTGGAGGTGAAGCCCATTACCACCGTTTACTACATGTATGAATTTGGGGAAACTATTTAATCAGTCTGAACCTTGGTTTCATCATCTGTACAAATGGTCTCACAGTATCTAT
Source organism: Herpailurus yagouaroundi (assembly GCF_014898765.1). Taxonomy (NCBI): domain Eukaryota; kingdom Metazoa; phylum Chordata; class Mammalia; order Carnivora; family Felidae; genus Herpailurus; species Herpailurus yagouaroundi. The sequence goes on along the minus strand of NW_024412376.1, from coordinate 49,525,207 downwards.
CATACAGGCTAACTTGGGAATTAAATACAACTATGTAAAGAAACTAATACAGTACCTGACAGTTGGGAGCTCTCAGTAAATAACATTTGCATCGGGGTGGAAAGGAGGCATGAAAGAAAAACAACAACAACAACCTTAAAACAAGTAGTAAATGACTGGAAGAGAGTTGGAGACATTTTTACAGATAACAAAGTCCCTGCACTGAGAATTAAATAGTGAATAGAATCTGCTGAGGGAGCATGTATTGGGAGAACATTCCTGGAAGAGGAAACAGCATGCAAAAAGGCACAGGAACATTAAAGGACTAGCATCTTCTAGGGCAGGCAGGTCATTCAATATTGAGGGATTGTAAGTGCAGGAAGAGCAATAAGAAAGCTATTGAAAAGATCTAGGTGGGACAAGGAGATGGAGGAGATACTTAGGAACTGGTTCCAACAAATTTCGTTTTGATTAGATTTTAGAGAAGGGTAAAAATGAGCAAAGCATCTCGGATGCTTTTCTTCTCCTGTTGGAAGATGGTGCATTTCTTCAGGATGAAAATACAGATGGGAAGCAGGTTTGGAGTCGACATGATCTATCCTGTCTGGGATATGGATCTGAGGGGCCTGTGGAATCTCCAAGTAGAGACTTGGACATATGGTTCTGGAATGGAGAATACAGGACTGAGCTGGCTGCTTATATAAACCTGGAAGTTGTTGACATATATGGATGAAGGTTAGCCTTGAAATAGACTTGCCCAGGGAAGAGGCAGTTCTCAAGTCAGGCCGTTCCCACCTGCTCTCAATAATTGAGCTGCTCAAATAGGTGACACTCAAATCCTTGAGGGCAAAAAGATAAACCTCGGAACTAGAGTATGCTGTGGTATAGCCAAGGTCAAAGAAATCCATTTTCTGGCTTACCTTTTCTCTACAGAATGTAAGTTTCATTTGTCGGAAAGAAATGAGAGGGAGCACATGGAGAACAGCTCTTGGATATTGAGGGACTACGTACAGAATGACAATTATAAACAACACTGTCTCTAGAAAAGCACTTCATTTACAAAACAGATTTGACAGCTCCAGTTGCTTTTTGGCGGAGCAATCCTGCCTGGCCCCTGTGCGACCTGGTGAGCTTCGATTACAGCTTTGATGCTAGCTCTACCACAGAGACCCCCTAAAAGGGGAGTGATAAATGAGGTCCTGTCAGGCTTCATTCCCTGGGTGGCCTTGAATCTCTGCCATTATCTGTTACCCTGCCAGTACTGACAGTGATGAACACAAGGCAGGCAGCTAACGACACCCCGATTCATTACCCAAAAAGAAGGGAGAGCAGAAATAAAGGGAAGGTGACTGCCATGTCGAAGCTTCACTCACGTGCCATCTTCCTCCTACGGGCCTGAATGGTGAAGAAATGATGGAGCCCATTTGTCTCAAACGAGGGCTCTAATGATGCTCAGAACAGAGCAAGACACAACGAAGCTTGCCCAGGAAACGGTACACTGGCCTCTTCATGGTAAATCTCTTCACGAGCCTTACAAATATAAGAAAAAATATTTATGGGGCCTGATTTTTTCAGTCCACTCTGACTCTAGAAAAACACGAAAAAATCAAAGACACATAAAATCATCAGTCCACACTGCTTGCCCATGCCAAATTGTTATGCATTCCAGGAGAGCACACAGTTTCTCTCTGGAAGATTATATTAAGCCCGTGACTCTTCAACAGCAAACATTTTAGGCAGACCCAACCACTGCTTCCCATAATAGACATTTATATTTCAAGTTGTATCTGGTTCCTCTCAAAGCAATATTTCATTGACATTTTTGTTTCCACTGATTTTTTTCTGACCTCATAGGAAATGAAGGTTTTGACTTCATTGGCTACCTTTTCTTACTAATGGGGTTTCCTGTGATAGCTGAAGGCACTGTGCGTGTTCAAAATAAACACATCTTGAATCCAGTTCCCAAAGAAGACAAGATTTTCCAATCTTAATCCAATCTACCTTAATCCAGGACATTAATCACAGCATGGTTCTGTGAGACTTTAAGAGGAGGGAAGTTTCGAAAAAGAGGAAAAATAGTTCCACGGTCAAATAGATTGGAAACACCTTGGGTTTATTCCTGTCCCACAGATTTCTTTCCTATGGGACTTTTTCACAGTCCTTAATATACTAATGTATATTTTGACTCCCCTAAATCAAATATAATACGTAATGTTTTTCCATCTGTTTTCTCCTACCCAGAATTTTTTGTACAGAATACTTTCATGAGGTATATATCTAGACTAGGGTTACACAGAACCACACTCCAGAAACTATTGGTCTAGACTTGCCCACAAATCCTGTCTTCTTACTCATTTATCCCATCAACAAAATCAAATGATTCTGATTCAAGCTGCTGTTCTAAATATTTGGCAAAGTGAGACAGGCTGAGACTGGAATCCATGCTAAAGAAGATATGGTTCCTGCTCCTAGAGAATGAATACATCTTGCCCTATCATTTGTCCCCATATATTCTACCCTTTATCCTTATTTTTCCCTGTCTAAAAGAAGAAGCATCAGTTAAAGAAGATGTTGAAGCAGAGAGAGAAGCAATAATCTTAAATTTGGGACAAAGGCAGTGGGAATGATTAATACATGGATTTTATCCTTGCTCTTTGCTAAAGATCAAATTCTCTTTCTTAAAAAAAAAGTAGCATAAAACATTACCATTTCTTTTGGGGAGCATTCCAATTTTTTTTTTTTTATGTAAGTATGAATGAAAGTGGTCAGAGCTTCAGAATACCTAAAACTACAGCCTACGTTAAAAAACAAAAAGTGCCAGATCCAACAGCAAGCACGAAAGGATAACCCACCTCAATATTATAAGACACTTTATATGTTTCTTGCTAACCACCCTATGTTCTTATTATGTAAGACATATACGTATTAGCAGTCTTTCTCATGTTGCCTATTTGGTTTCTTCTAATAAAGTAAGCCACTAGTTATGTTCAAAAGAACTTAGTTGAGGAGACCTGAAATCTGGGCTTTGGCACAAACAAAATTTAAAAAGAGATATGAACTACCCAGCTTTATTTACAAGCATTTGTTTGTCAATCAAGCTATGAATCAAAGAAAAAAATAAAAACCAAAATTTTCATTATTCAAAGAAATTTAAACTAGTATCGGAAGCCATGTGTACGTTGCAAACTTGTAATGACTAGAAATGGACTCTATAGCCTCTGTGATCTTTTTCATCTTTAAAAAGCAATTGGGATTCAGGTGGGGAGAAGCGATCATCCAAGAACTGAAGTAATATCTGGAAGAGATGAAACCATCATTATAAATTAGAAGTAGCCCATCATTCATTTTTTTTGCTCTCTGCTCTTCAGGAGAAAGTAGACTCTCTGAAAAAGCTTACTGCCTTCTTTCTTTGTGTGTTCCAGGAGTTCAAAAGCCAATTATGATGTTTCCTAAATAATGTACAAAGGAAGACATTTTCATTTTTTTTCCCCTTGCTCCCAGTGGCAAATGATTTGGATCCAGACCTCACAGAATTTTACCAGTGATAGGATGAATATATTTTCACTCTTATGTGGATCCTGAGAAACTTAACAGAAACCCATGGGGGAGGGGAAGGAAAAAAAAAACAGAGGTTAGAGTCAGAATGAGGTTTATCTTTCCACCATATCCATGCAAAATTCCCTCTTTCCAATTTCCTACAACCCACTGTGCGCCCTCTACTTTTCCTGCAAAGGCATTTATTTCTGTCTAGCCAATCTGAATTGTTCCACTGCCTTGCTACCCACTGGTGACAAATATACTTCTTCATTTCTAAGGTCTCTGAGAGCTGGAGGATTGATGGGAGTGAAGGAAGACCTGGGATCGCCAATGCAAGGAAGGAATTCATCTTATTAGCCTCTGATTTGAGTTAATCGCCAGGGAGATAATATTTTAAACTGCAAAAGACTTCTTGGAAGTTTCCAGAATTTCTCCAGAGACACAGATCAATAGACCAGAATAATCAAGAAAAGGGAGTGAGTTTGCCAAATGCCACTCACTTGGTAGGGTGTTTTACTTGAGTAAGCAAAAGACTTTTAATGGAATTATTCCAACGCAGTAGAAAGAAGGAGCAAATCAACCCTCCAGGGAAGTGCCTCCAAACCACAGCTGAAGATAAAAGAAAGGGTGACATTTTAATTCCAATCTCCAACCCTCAACACAGGGATGTAGGTGGCACTTAATTTTTATGTTGCTCAGTTGATAAATAGCTTTCCCATAGCACTGCGCAATCAACACCCCGTCCATGCACAATAATGCATGATAATATGGGGGTCCAGGGCCCCATAATTTTGCAGAAGACTCCTCTCTTCTCTTTCAGTTAAAATAACTGAAAATGAAGTCTGCCTGATTGCTATGAGGGCTCCTTGTCTTCTTTGATGTTTAAATATTAGCCCCCAGAGCTCAGAGCTAAATTCTCACCAGCATAGCAGAGTTATCTGCCCTGCTACCCTGAACCAGGCATAAAAATTCAAATTTTTTAAAGTAAAGCCTAGGGGCGCCTGGGTGGCTCAGTCGGTTGAGCATCTGGCTTTGGCTCAGGTCATGATCTCACGGTTTGTGAGTTCGAGCCCTGTGTCAGGCTCTGTGCTGACAGCTCAGAGCCTGGAGCCTGTTTTGGATTCTGTGTCTCCCTATCTCTCTGTGCTCCTCCCCTGCTTGTGCTCTCTCTCTCTCTCTTTCTCTCTCTCTCTCTCAAAAATAAATAAACATTAAAAAAATTTAAAGTAAAGCCTAAATTTTTATTTATTTTTTTAATGTTTATTTATTTTTGAAAGAGAGAGGAAGAGTACACGCGGGGGGTGGGGGGAGCAGAGAGAGAAAGGTGACAGAGGATCTGTGCTGACAACAGAGAGCTCAACGCAGGGCTCAGACCTACAAACTGTGAGATCATGACCTGAGCTGAAGTCGGACGCTTAACTGACTGAGCCACCCAGGTGCCCCTAAAGCCTAAATTTTTAAAAACAAGGAAGGAATCACATACGGTAAGATACAAATAACGAACAAACCTCCTGCTCCCCAAAACATTTCAAAACCTTCTGTCTTCGACTTGATATGCTCTTTTCATTTTCTTTTCGTCTCCTTCTGTCTCTGCTCCACCTCTTTTTCTGCTCCTCTTTATTCCTCTCAATCTCCCTCTAGGTGCCTTTCTTCTATGGTTATGACAGCCACTTAAGCATCCGTGGGTGCTCACACTTGGCTTGCCTGGCGGGGGGCCATGGAGGCTACCCAGGAGAAAGGAGACACTAAGAAAGTATAAAAATCTGAGCTGGAACAAAGCATTTCTTTAACATGAAGTCAAAAGTATTTTCCTTAGCCCGTGCTGCATGGGCTGTATTGTTAACTTCTATCAAAGGGGTTCATATCTCAGGAATCACGGGAAAGTTTCAAACATGACTGATGGCTGGTCAAAAGAACATCTACAGCGTGATAAGCCGCAGAGAGGGAATGTGCTGAGCCGGTTAAGGATTGCCTGGCTGTGCCTTTCAAATTCCTTTCATCACAATCGGTGACTGTAAGCACTGCAGGGTGAGAACAAGCCAGGACTTTGTGGAATATTCTTAACTGCTGATATGTAATCCATACAGCCACTGGTAGCGGCCCGAGGATAAAAGATTTAAAGAAATGGAGACACAAGGACTGATTTTTTTGAAAGGCAACTTGGAAGGGGGGAAAAAAGAGTGAGAACAGTAAGATTTATGTTAACCCATTGGGAGTGCTCTGGAAATCTCTTTGATGAAGGATTGAGATTGCTTTGAAGCAGACTTTATTGAAGCAAAAAGTAAGTGTGGTGCCCAGGGACTCAGGTTGACTGGGTCACTTATCAGTCTTCCTGACTTTGAGTTTCCTTTTTCTTGCAAATTCTGCATGCTACCAAACTCCTAAATGCTGCTCAACAAAAATATTCTCCTTCTGAATATGATTGAGCCTTAGTAATTAGTAGAAACTTGACCAATGGGGCACAAAGTAAAACAAGAATCCAGAAAAGAGAATACACATACACACACACCGCAATACAACATATAAAAGGTTATTACAAATCTTAACCATTATGCATGACTTTTCTTACTATGAGTTCAGATTTCAAATACAACATTACAGGAAAGTAGTGGCAAAGTCAGTATCATGAGGAAGCAAAGTGGTTAGCCGTTTCCACTGATGCGGAAGAGTAGCTGGGCTAATAGGACTTCAGGAGTCAAAAGTAAAGATGGTCTTGGCTAGAAAGGAGAGAACAACAAATAAAGTTTGGAACCACCAAGGAATTTGCATGGAACCAGGAATATAAAAGATTCCCTTAAATAAGCGAGACTACCAGTTCCGGGATCCTGGAAGAAATCCTCAACAGAAAGATTTAAAAAAAAAAAAAAAAAAATCAAGGCGGAAAAGAAACAAGTACTAATGCGTGCAGTAATGACTGGAAAAGAAGCGAATGCTGATGACGAAAGAAAAGCTGAAAACTTCGCACTGTCCTTTCTAGCACAAGCCATTGGCTATGGCTGTGTTATTACAATTATTCTTTTCTATAACTTGTCAGCTGTGACCATACAGTAATGAGGCTAATTTTTTTTCAAAAACAAACTACAGCGTATCCATTCAAAGTGTTGATTTTTCAAAGAGATCAATACGGGTGTTAGATTTTAAAGTTCGCAATAATCAGTAAACTCTTGTCCATGTGACCAGTGTTTTGCCTCTGAAGACAGTTTCCATTCTGGAAGTCCCAGAAATGGTTCGAGCAATCATACAGCAGTGTTTGCAACATCACTGGACTTAGTGTTTAGCCTTCCCAGAAAACTCTTTGGAAGAATGGTACTAATTTGGGGGTACAAGTTCAAAAATCAGAACATTGGTCACAAGATGAAGTTACAGGATTATTGGAGCAAGGAGGGATTGATCCTTCTCTACAGGCCTTTTGACAGATACTAAGAAATAAAGCAATCTGGTTACTCTGACAAATGAAGAAACCACACTAGAAAATATGAAAGCGAGAGCAGTAGAGGCTCCACCTATTCGATCATCATAGCCAGAAACAAAATGAAATCCTTATCCTGCCATTTGCCCTGATAAAGAAATATAAACACAATGTACTTTCAGATGTTTAGCATACCGATACGTTCCACAGAGAGTCACAAACCCAACACTCATGGCCAAGGTGATTCCTGGGGAAATCAATAATACCACGACTTGGCAAATGCGGAAACCCACTGCCTCCCCTTAGAATTTCCACCAGAGAGCAAGAATACTTTAAGACACAGAAACTTTAATATCGTAAATGAATAACTATCTGCAAGCAACTCATCCTTTATAGAAGGAAACGGTCCAGGGTTATAACAGTAAATAGATATATCTCCTCCATAGGAGAAGACCAAGCAGCACCTCCCACCCCAAAGACCGTCAAAATGACAAATATTATGCTGTTTTGTAACATCTGGGCCAGTTTCCTGTGTTTTATTACAGTGCCCACCATCGGTGGAGTTCCTTCGGGGTGGTCGACTCCAATGTCTTAGAATTATGGCATTCTTATTTGGTCTATGAGAAAATAAATGTAGTGAACACGTAAACTTTGGGAAATGTTTTTTCTACCATTTTCCGGCTTCTATAAAATCTATTAGTTACATGAAGCGTTTTCCCAAATGTGAGGCAACTGACTCAGTATCAAATGTTGAATTTTGGTACTCAGAGGAAATCCAAAATCCAATATGACAGACTGACATATTGGTAAATGTGATGAGTTCCAATGTGGCATCAATTCCAAGTCTCTGAGAGATGAGCAGGGCCAGGCAGCGGAAATTTTTGAGGCTGTTGCAGCAGCTAGAGTCAGAAAGTTATCATAGGTGATTTCAGACTTAAGGATAAGTCATCAAAGTCCAAGGAAAGCACAAAAACAATTTGAGAGGCACCTGGCTGGCTCGGTCGGTGGAGCATGTGACTCTTGACTTCAGAGTTGTGAGTTCAAGCCTCGTGCTGGGTGCTGAGTTTACTTTAAAAAAATAACATTTATAAGGGCGCCTGGGTGGACCAGTCAGTTGAGCGTCCGACTTTGGCTCAGGTCATGATCTCTCTGTCCGTGAGTTCGAGCCCCGCGTCGGGCTCTGTGCTGACAGCTCAGAGCCTGGAGCCTGTTTCGGATTCTGTGTCTCCCTCTCTCTCTGACCCTCCCCCGTTCATGCTCTGTCTCTCTCTGTCTCAAAAATAAATAAATGTTAGAAAAAAGATTTTTTAATAACATTATAGATTTAATTAATTAATTAATTAATTAATAATTTGAGGAAGGAAGGAATAGTTTCTTTACCATAACTGGCTAATTTTTCTATTAAACCAAGTTCATGTTTTCTGTTCAGCCTAAATTGGTGTGTTAATGCACACCAGTAGAGAAAGAACAGAACAAAATAACACTGAGCCTCTATCATGTGCCAGATACTTTACATCACAACAATCCAGTGTGAGAAAAATCATCACCCCCGTTTCTGCACATGAATCAGTTGAAGACTCTGAAGAGAAGTGATTTATCCATAGTCACAGAGCTTACAAATGGTGGACGCAAGATTCAAACCTGGTCACTCTGGTATCCAAAGCCAAGTACTTTTCACATCCCTAAGCCAAGCTCAAGTGATGTCTAACAAGGTGTCTTATAGTTGTTTCCTGTTTTCAGGCAATAAGTACCAGGAAAATCCATTTTTAATTAGGAAAAAACTGTTTTACAAATAATTTGCCATTCAGTTCCTTTAATAAGGGCTCACCTGGAATATCTTAATAAATGAAAAGAATTCATTTTTGCATGAAGTACATGTATTAGTGTAAGCATGGGGTCTTTTTTTCATGACGCATCATAAGTCTCCTCTTCCATCTATCCCCTCACCTCGCCCCCCACCAGCACCACTACCAACAACCTCCAAGCAGTAACAAGCATTTACCCAAGGCTGGGCCTCAGGGGAGCCACAGCACAAGACATTTAACAGGTGAAAATAACTGAAGAGGATGAACTCAGTAATGACAGGACAGGGTATATTTCCTCCACTTCAAGCTCCCCTCTGCTCTGATGTTCTGACTCACCTTCCCCAGCCTCCCACTAGAAGGCTGTATGGCGTCCATTTTTCAGTGCCAGGCACTCACTAAATAAAACATAAACACAATACTCCACGGGGCCCCAAACAAAACCATAATTTGAACAGCACTTAAAGGCCCTTGGTCGCCATTCTGTTTCTCCCATAACCAGCCTGGTTCAGAAGCCTCATAACTTGTCCTCCCCACAAGTGACTTGGCTACAAAGCAAGTTGTTTAGAGTGGCAGATAACAACCTCCCTTGAAAGAAACTAGAGAAGCATTTTAGAAAATAGGGTCTATAGCAAATGTGGTCACACAGCAACCTCTCAGGACTCGTTTCCTTCAGCATCACCCTAATGATGCTGCTCACAGTCTAAACGATGGAGAACGGTGCTCCTACACCCCCTAAGGGCTGTGATGCCCCAGTATTTCCTCTGCATCTGATGCAGGGAAAACTGAACAGATGACAGTGTCAGGGGACTTTCTCCTGGTTAATAGAGAGAATTTGAGATCACCTGGAGAGGCTCAGTCTATTGCAAAGACTCTTTGGGCAGTAATGAGACTTGAGAGATTGATCTGCCTTCAGGCAAGGCCTCTCCTAAACTACCCTAGATGAGACTCTAGCCTATTTGAAAGACCTCTTAAGAAAGGAGATTCTTAACTCTTCCCTTCTACACAGGAACGGGGAAAGAAATGGGAAGACCATTCATTTACATCTCAAATAAGCATTTATTTGCGTCAAACAATTAATTGGCCATACGAAACTGAATCCCATGACATTGGGTAAGTTATTCTTAGATCATTCATAAGGAAAACACCTTCCTACCTATTGCCTACAGGTAGGATCTGAAAGAAGAAAATCCAACCAAATCATTTCCTTGATCAAAATTCTTCTATGATTCTCCGTAATCCAAGGAATCTCATGCAAAGGAGAAAGAGGAGAGAAACCCTCTTCTCCCGTGCCAGGTATGCTTTCACTTTAGGGTGTTGTACTTATTGTCCCAGATGGCCTATGGCTCGTGCCCTCACTTTCTTCAAGTCAATATGCAGACACTTTCTCACTTAGACCTTCCATGACTACCCCATTTAAAATTGCAGTTCCACATTGGGGCGCCTGGGTGGCGCAGTCGGTTAAGCGTCCCACTTCAGCCAGGTCACGATCTCGCGGTCCGTGAGTTCGAGCCCCGCGTCAGGCTCTGGGCTGATGGCTCAGAGCCTGGAGCCTGTTTCCGATTCTGTGTCTCCCTCTCTCTCTGCCCCTCCCCCGTTCATGCTCTGTCTCTCTCTGTCCCAAAAATAAATAAACGTTGAAAAAAATAAAATAAAATAAAATTGCAGTTCCACAACACACACATACACACAAACCCTGTACTCCTTTCACACTTTTCTCTATAGACCTATCACCATCAAATATACTACATAACTTATCTTTTTTTATTGTCTATCTTCCCCTATCAGAATATAAGCTCAGTGAGGGAAAATATTTTGAGCCATTTTGCCCATTGTTTTATATCCCTAGTTATTAAAACAGACCCTAGTACATAGTAGGTACTCATTACATGATTGGTAAGAGAACTGAATGAATATATAGCTTCTTTAAGACTTAGACTCTTATATAAGCTCACGGATCATTACTTTCCTCAAACAGGATGCGGACTAATGAATATGCAATAGCTATTCCTAGTTGGGATCTTAATTCTCTTTAAGAGTCTGGAATGAGGGTTTTCAGCTGTGATCCCAGGACCCTTGGCACTCTTCTGAGATGTGTCCTCTCCCCAGCCCTTACCCCTACCACAGAGTTCAACCCTTGCTTCAACCAAGACAGCTCTTCTATCATCTTTCTCATGCACTGGAGTTTTCTGTAAATTGTTAGTGATCAAGAAAGTGTCCCATTGCTAAAAACATAGAAAAAAATCTAGCCTGGACCACGAGAGAGAAAAGCATGAAACAACACTGATAGAGTCTCACAGAAACACAAGCTCAATTCATTCAACAAATATTTATAGAACATCCATTATGTTCCCAGATTGGCCGGACAGTAGGAATACACTGGAAAGCAAGACATAGTCAAACTCACATTTAACTGAGTTCACACAACAAATCATTATAATATCCTTGGAAACTTTGGAAAATCGAAGGAGAATTGAGGAAGGATGTCAGGGATGTCTCCTGCCAAAAACATCTACTAAGTCTTAAGAATAGTCGTTAGTCAGATGAAGCATAAGAAGACCGACCTTCACTCTGTAACCTCAAAAAAGATCTTAACCTTTTCAGGACATAGTTTCCCCAACTGTTAAAAAAGGGGGGGGGGGTGTTGAAAATTAGCTGATAGGTAAAATCCCTCGCAAATAGAAAAACTATGGATCCAGGGTTTCCTTACCTAGAAATCCTACTTGCCCTACAACCAGATATCAGAAATCATTTGTTTCAAGTAATATTGCTAGATATGGAATATTTTTGCCACTTCATTTGATCATTAATAATTTATTTGGCACAGAATGATGATCAATAAGTCCCAAGGGGCCTTTTAAATTAATTGATATTTTCTTCCATATATGAGAGACATTCATTGCAATGTCCAACTTCAAATTCAACAATTCCATTTTTACTATGCTAAACACCAGATATGAAGAACCTTAAAATAAGCTATGGGATCAGAAATTTTATTGTTCACCCTTAGCATCATTTGTTTTTACACTTGAGACATTCTCCCACATTTAACATATTGAGCAAGGAAGCAGAGCTCTCTAAATCTGTTAAATTTGGAACTAGGAAAAATTTCAAGACATTTTACTCCTCCCTGCTTTCAAATCATAACTAACATATCAGCCAGGAATTTGTTCACTGTCATCAACTACCAAACTGTCAAAAGTTAACAGGTTAGCACAACGATAATGAGTGGGATTCTGAAGTATATGCACTTGGAGAATATCTGTGTTGAGCTTTTGATGTATATAAATCTCATTACACTCATGGTGCCCAGGAAGTTGGTCCCTATCAAGGGGGATCAAAGAAAATGACTTAGCATCAAAAGAATCAAGTTAATAGCAATATTCCTAAACATAAATATTGGGGTATCTTTAATCTTAAGAGGAAACAAAATGAAAGTGAAAGAAATGAAAGCAGATATTCTTAAATTATGAAATGTGCATTGGATTTAATCTACAGTTCTGACACTGGCTGTGTGAGAGTGGATAGATCGCTTGAGTGCTTTGACACTGTTTTTTCATTTATCAAATGAGGATAATAACACCTATCAGACTGGAGACAACTCAAATTTTAATCAACTGATGAGTGGATAAACAAAATATGGTATATCCATGCAATGGAATATTATTCATCATTAATAAAGAATAAAACACTAATACATGTTAGAATAGGAATGAACCTTGAAAACACACTAGATGAAAGAAGCCAGTCACAAAAGACGACATATGGAATGGTTCCATTTACATGAAATGTCCAGAAAAGGCAAATTTATAGCAGCAGAAAGCAGATTAATGGGGGTCTAAGGCTGGGATGGTGAAGTGACAGCTAAGGGGCATGGGGATTCATGGAGCAATGATGAAAATATTCTAAAATTGATGGTGGTGACAGTTTCACAACTCCATAAACATACTAAAAACCACTTAACCGAATCCTTTAAGTGGGTGAATTGTCTGGTATTTGAAGTATATCCCAATAAAGCTGTGGTTTAAAAATAATACTTTTCAGGTTTATTGTAAGGACTAAACAATATAAGACATATGAAAGATCTTCATTAAAAACATCCAATATAATATTAGCCATAAAAACATTTAAATTTTCCTTGAAAAAGATGTTTTCAATGCCACCCAGTCAATCCACCGATACCTAAAACAAGCCTAAAACTACCAAAGTGGCCATGATCTGCTGCCACATGCTCTTACATTAGCGCGTGTACCCTGTATGGAGGCTGGCCCCATGGCACAGTGGTGTGGCAGGAGTCTGTCCATCTCATTAAGATTCCATCTCCATTGCTGAAAACTTGGGCAGCTGTCACTTTAGACCTTATCAAACTTCTAATTGTCTCACTGCTTGATATCTTACCAGAGTAAGATATTAACAAATGTTAATAAAGCAGACAAGGATAAGCGTTCTGGAAGGTGTCTGGATATAGAAAACCTACCGGAAAAACAGAGAGTGGCAGGTGTGCATAAAGCAGGAAAGTTGGAGAGAAATTTTTCTCATGTGACATAACCGTGTTGATTCCAATTCCGAAGCCATTTTCCCTTGCAATTGGAGTACATCTTGGTGAACACAGCTTTCTCTTGTTTCATTTAACAACTGCTGTTAAAATTTTAGTGACAGAATGAGAAAGCCATTTAATGGAGATTGCCAAATGTCTGATTAGATGATGGTGGAAATCAAAGGAGGGGAATCCAACTGCTAAATATAATAAGCTCAGGCATAAAATCATTGATGAAAAAAGAAAATGGTACCCTTGCTTTTTTTTTTTAATGGGGTACATGTATTAGATATTTTCTGCAATTCTCCATTAAGTTCATTAAGTCTAGTTATTGACTAGCTGAATTTCAGTTCTACGTTGATTTCACATCTGATCAAGCCAAGATCCAGAATTACTGCAAACTCATTGTGACTAAAAGGAAAAAACAAAACAAAACAAATCAAAACTTGTCTTTCTAAACTTAGAAAAAAGTAAAAACCATAAAAGAAAATTATAAGTAAATTTGATTACCTGAAAATTTAAAAATTTTTTTAATCATTTATTTTTGAGAAAGAGACAGAAATGGAGAGTGAGCAGGGGAGGGGCAGAGAGAGAGAGACACAGAATCCAAAGTAGGCTCCAGGCTCTGAACTGTCAGAGCCTGACATGGGGCTCAAACTCACGAGCTGTGAAATCATGACCTGAGCCAAAGTCAGATACTTAACTGACTGAGCCACCCAGGCACCCCATTTTACCTGAAAATTTTAAACTACATTTAAACAAAAAAAAAAAAGACAAAAGCCAGATTTTGAAAGATATTTAAAACAAATATGAAAGATAAAATATTTGTATCCAGAATTTAGGAAGAAGTTATACAAATTAATAAGAAAAAGACAATCAAATAGGAAAATAAAGAATATAAATAAGCAATTCACTGAAAAGGAAATACAAATGGACAAGAAACATATGACAATAGGTTCACTCTTACTAACAAACAGGGAAATGCAAGTTAAATCACTAATGACATTTTGCACCAATCAGGTAAGAAGAAGTGCTAACATTTGAAAATACTATGCATTGGGAAGGTATTTCAAAGAAAGGGATCTATTCACTAGTATTGGCTGTGGAAATTAGAACATTCACTTTACACCACCTGTTAAAATTAAAAATGTCCAGGGGCGCCTGGGTGGCTCAGTCGGTTAAGCGGCCGACTTCGGCTCAGGTCATGATCTCAGGGTCCGTGAGTTCGAGCCCTGCGTCGGGCTCTGTGCTGACAGCTCAGAGCCTGGAGCCTGTTTCAGATTCTGTATCTCCCTCTCTCTGACCCTCCCCTGTTCATGCTCTGTCTCTCCCTGTCTCAAAAATAAATAAAATGTTAAAAAAAATTTTTTTAAATAAAATAAAAAATGTCCATATTCATGACGCAGCTTTTAAACTTCTAGATATCATTTTTAATAAAAATTAAAAAAATTTTAAACTGCTCTAGGCATATTCAAAGATGTTCATTGCAGTAGAAATCATGGAATTGTTAAATAAAATGTTGTATATTCAAGAGATGAAATATTATATAGTGGATAAAATGAATGAACTAAAGTATGAGTGTGTACATATGTGCACATAGCTATAGATAATTTTGTTTAAAAGTAATTTGCATAGGGGCACCTGGGTGGCTCAGTCAGTTAGGCGTCTGACTTTGGCTCAGGTCATGATCTCATGGTTCATGGGTTCGAGCCCCATGTGGGGCTCTCTGCTGTCAGCACAGAGCCCACGTCAGATCCTCTGTTTCCCTCTCTCTGCCCCTCCCCTCTCTCTCTCCCTCTCTCTCTCTCTCATAAGTAAACATTTTAAAAGAATAAAAAATATACAAGTAATTTGCATAAAATTACATAAAATATAATGGAAATACATTTTACGTAAAATACATTTTAATGTACAAACAATACTGTACATTTCATAGAAATACATATATATGTATGTTAGTGCAAAACAACAAAAATCTGGAAGAATATAAACCAAATTTATGAGCATGAATAGCATTTAAAAGGCAGCACTCAAAAAAGGGAATGCCGCTAACAAAAGAGAGGGCAAGGTCTAGATGGTAGTTTAAGAGAACTTCAGCTCTATCTAAAATATTTTAATAAAAACCACAAAAGAGGGGTGCCTGGGTGGCTCAGTCAGTTAGGCATCAACTCTTGATTTTGGCTCAGGTCATGATCTCACAGTTCCTGAGATTGAGCCCTGCCTCGGGCTCTGTGCTATAAACCTGCTTGGGATTCTCTCTCTCCTTTTCTCTCTGCCCCTCCCTCCCTTTCTCTTTCTCTCTCTCTGTCTCGAAATAAATAAATAAACATTTTTAAAAAGAATAAAAACACAAAAGGAGAATATAGTCATGTATTACTTGTATATTTTTTTAAAGTATATGCTTAAATAAAAGCCTGAGAAGTCTATCAAAACATTGAAGTGGCTTGCTTGAAGATAGATATATTGAGGATTGATATTTTTACATATATGGGGAGGGGTGAGTATGAGTGTGTGTATGTATGTATGCGTAGATGTGTTTTCAAAATTCCCCCATGTTAAAAAAATGGAAAATGTGACTACTATATTTTGATATTCAGTCATCACAAGCCCAACTGTAAGAGTGGCCTGGATTTCAATGTGGTAAAAGACCTTATATATTATATAGAAGGGATAACCCACTAACTAATCCACTGGTATCCATTATATTAAACATTAGATTAAAATCTTCATTAAGCTTAAGCTTTCACCTTGGAGATCAAAGAGAAGACCTTTGAAGAAATGAGCAGAACAAGTAGATTTTTGTGATTAAATATTACTACATAATTTGTCTTAAACACTTTTCCTTTTTAAAATGTCAACATAATTATATGATAAATACTACCTTAATAAGCCCTAGACATTCAGATTTTAATTATAGAAACTTGGGAAACATGAGCTTCTAGCCTCACCTCATTTAACTCTGGCCCCATGGAATTTGCAGGTTATGCCAGAATCCTTCATTACCTGGTTACACACTAGTGGACAATATGACATTTTGCTTGGAAATGATATAGGATAATATGGTGGAAAATAACTGCACTTTTTCTATTGTGCTTCTTCTGTAAGGCTATAAATAAGTTGAATTGTGCTCCCTTGATTTATGTTTATGACTATTATTATGATGATTTATTTTGGGTTGCGTGCTGACAGTGTGCTGAGTGCTATACCAGACTCATAAGAAGAAATGGTTATGCCCCAGAGGCTTACATACCAAGACAAACAATTCAGCCATAAAATACACCAGCTAAGAGATGCTTAATCTCAGCAGTGCAATGCTTCTTGGAGTTTATATGTAGGTGGAGAAAATTTCCTCCAGCTGGAGGAAGAAGGTTAACACTCTCTGAAAGACTTTGAGGACCAGTTTTCAATAGAGATTTCATATAGGCATAAAGAAACATCAAAGTGCATGCTCTTAGCCAGAGCAAAAAGGAAGGTTGATTGAGGGTTCCCCAGCAAACAGTTTCAGGCTTTGAGTTAGATATTGGGGGTATAAGATTGCCCTTCAAGGGCTTCAGTCTGCTAGCCATACACAACTCTGTGATTCCAGGTAGGTTCAATGTGCTACTTTTATATTACAACCACCTTAAATCTGTTCTGAAATAATATCGGTTATGGACATCTAACTATCTAGACCAGCGTTTCAAAATGTATAATTTAAAGAACACTAGTTTTGGAGGTTGTTTTTAGCTATGACAAAATGAAAAAAAAAAAACCTGTGGACAAATAAACTTGAGAAATTCTGGGTTGAACAAAGTCAAACAAGTATCTCTATTGCAAGAATTCTCAGTCATCAATCAGGCCATGAAAATGGTGGATCTCTGAGTCTGACTGCAAAATAATTTTTGGTAGAGCACTTCACAGGACTAGTACTCTGGGAAATACACATTGGGAGACATCGAGGTTTGATAACAAAGGAACAAAAGAATAAATTAAACCCCCAATTTGTTTTAACCATCACGGTCATTGGAGTCTTTTGTTTTTTGATTTGAGAGTTCAAAGGACATAATGTGCCCTGAGCCTCTTTCAGCTGAGCTGAGCAAGGCACAGACATCCCCACATTTCAAGCCTGGTTGGAAAGATAACGAGAGAGTAGCGCGCGAGGCACAATAAAAGAGTCTGCACTTTTGTGGTAGACGGCCTCCAAGATGGTCCCCAGTGATCCGTACCTCTCTGTGTTCTTGTCCTTGGGTTGTCCCCTTCCATAATGAATTGGGCTGACTTTTGGAATATTACGGAAATAAAAGGATAGGATATTGTGGAAATAATAGAGTGTGACCTCCAAGGCTAGGTTGTAAAAGACATTACAGCTTCTACCCTGCTGTTTTGGATCACTTGCTCTGGGGAAGGCAGCTACCATATTGTGAGAATAGTCAGCAGCCCTATAAAGAGACCTACGTGTGAAGAACAGAGTCCTGCCTGCAGCCATCTCAGTGAGTCATCATGGAAGCACCATGTCAAGCTTGCAGATAACTGCCATCTCAGCCAACATCTTGACTACAACCACATGAGACACCCTGCACCAGCTAAACTGCTCCCAAATTCCCGACCCCCAAAAACTGTGTGAGATAATAAATGTTTATTGTTTTAAGCCACCTCAGTTTGGGGGTGACTTGTTACACAGCAATAGATAACTAACACAACAGTCTAGATTTTTCAAGTTTTCAAGTATTCTGTTCTGCTGTTCATCCATGTGTCCTAATTTGGGGGTTCAAAACATTTGATCACAGAAAGAACTGCTTGCCTTGTGCACAGGATTGGAGTCACTGAATCTCAATCAGTACCAGAACCAAAAGAGGACTCAAGAAAAATCTGTATGGAGCTCTTTGAGAATATACCACTACCACCCAGCTCACTAACAATTTCTATTTCCTAGATGGGGCAAGCCAACTTCACGATGAACTGATAAAATCCAAGAAATAACGATCAAGTCCCTTTTGGAAAATTGGCCCACTGACAGGTTATTGAGAGTCAGAAAGTAGCCTCTACCATCAGCAAAAATTGATATTGCCCAAGCTCCACTATGGGGCAAGACAGAAGGCTCAATCTCTTATGCTAACTGAATTGAGGGGGCAGAGGTGAATCCAGCTCTCCCAATGTGCAACATTAGAAAGAGGCAACTGAATAGTGTCCAAGGATGAGGGCAAGATTGGGAATATGAGACACAATACAAACGGTCCAAACAGAGTTGTGCAAGAGGTGAAAGCATGGTAAGGGGGCTTAAAACCAAGATAAGAACACAGCAAGGGGGTCTAGAGGGGCATGCCCTATCATATTAATAGGAGCCCTATAGAAAGGAGCTGTGGAAAGATGCTAAGCAACTTGGGAAAGATGGTGATCCAACCCAGATGCATGAAAACTCCCAGATCATACAGGAGAAGCAGACAGAAAGGAATAAACACATGGGTTGGGCAAGCTTCACAGAGCCACAAAGGAGCAGCATGTGCAAAAAAGGCGATGAGCTGTGTGACAGGGTACACATCAGTGGAAAGCCCAGCATTAGGAGAGGGCCCTGTCTGAGCTATGACCTCAGGGTCATACCCAAAAACACGTGAGAGGGAGAAGAAAGGGGGAGAGGGAAGGGAGGAAGACAGGGAAGGAGGGGAGAGACAGAGAAGTATGTGGACTTTGTTCTCATTAAGGAAGTTTGGGAAACTTTTGCCAGCTATCTAGCTGAGTATGGATTTCTGGGCAAAGAGGTAACCCATAAGAAAATAACCCTGGGCCATTTTGACCACAGGTCCAACTTGGACCATTTGGACTGACTCAAGTGGGTGGGGTATTGTGTGTGTGTCAGTTGCCCTTTAATGGAATGGTAAACTTTTAAGGAATTCTGCACAAATAGGTTGGAATTATTTTCTCCCATTGCACCAAGTCCAGAAATAGTCCATGACCAATGATCCATTACAGCTGCCGGTAGAAATAAATTTACTTGAAACTTTGCAACAGGCTCAATACACTGTCTTGCCCATGGAAACGCACGTAGCGGTAATCAGTATTCCTCTCTGGCCCCAGACCTGGTGGATAATTACAATTAAGCTTCAATGGATTAGCTGCCAGCAGGACAGTAGACAGTGAGTGGTATTTTACATCTCTACTTTTTCGGCAAATTTGGGCATGTGGGTTTATTTCCTTCTCCATGGAAAACAAAAAAGTTATTTCCAATTAATTCAGGAGACCATCAAAATTACTGAAAATTGTACTGTTCCCCCATGGTAGGATGAATGAGGTACAGAGTGACTCTCCTCATTGTGTTAGAAATGCAAGGGTCACTCATATTACTTACAGAGCCCCTAGTTTACATTTTCCAATTAGGAGATAATCAGTGTGCCATTATGAGTAAAAATTGTTGGAATGACCTTTTGGCTGTATATTTTAACCAGCAAATCTTTGGGGAGAGTTTGATTGAAAGCATGACAGGAGAACAAGGCAAGTTATACTGATGATAAATAAGAACAATTATCACACTTATTATCTGATAAATAATTTATTGTGATTTGCCATTAATCCATCTCAAGCCACCTGCTGAATAAAAATAAACCCCAAATACTGACTTCTTCAGCTTTTCCCACATCATGTCAGTAATTCTTGGCTGAAAAGCACAAAGGAAGCATTTACCTGGAATATAAAGAGCTGTCACTGCATACTTGATAATTTTAATCAGTGCAGATAAATTATGCCCCTTATATAATGGCAAATCAGTACTTCACTCTCAGCCTTTAAAAAAAAAAAGTGAGGGGCACCTGGGTGGCTCAGTCAGTTAAGCGTCCGACTTCAGCTCAGGTCATGATCTCAGGTTTGTGAGTTCGAGCCCTGTGTCGGGCTCTGTGCTGACAGCTCAGAGCCTGGAGCCTGCTTTGGATTCTGTGTCTCCTCTCTCTGCCCCTCCCCAACTTGTGCTCTGTCTCTCTATGCTCTCAAAAAATAAATAAATGTATAAAAAAAAAGGTGAGAAGCCATTTTGAGAAGCCATAGCTCAACAAGGAGTCCGTTTTCTTCTTGTATCTCGTCTTCCATTCTTATTAAAAGCCATCAGCCTATGCATTTTCAGTCAATACCTACAGCAATATTCCTAATTGCAGAGTGTACATACTATTATAATAGAATAATTAAATTTTCTACAATTCTCCATAAATCCCGTTGGTAAGGATTGGTTCGATCTATAAAAATGATTCTAAATGTTGGACATTAGGGACAAATGTTGTTTCTACTACCATACTCTACTTGGTAATTCCAACAGGCAGATATGTATTAGTGTTAATCCTGGTACCAGATAAATCATGTAGAACATTTGGACGCTGATCGTATTTCCCTCACGACTTCACCTACTGATGTTTTGAAAAAATTTATATTAATACTACTTTTCCCATCATGTCCTCAAATCTGACCCCACTGGTGTCTCTTACTCAAAAAATGAAGTCTGGATTCTACTTCTTCTCTTTTTTTTTTTTTTTTTTTTGTAATTTGTTACTTTACAAAAATGGATTTTTTTAAGAAAATTAAGTCGATTTCTTATTATTTACCTCTGAGATTAAACATATAGCCATTATAATATTTTTTCCCATGCTTTTTTCTCTTGACATTCTTGGTCACTGCTAATAATAATAATTATATAATTATTACATAATAATATATTATTAAAAATATTATATAATAATAATAGTATTATTTACTCAGTCATCCTATCTATAAGCTTGGACTCATTTCCCAGGATTCCAGGAACATTTTTTAATCAGTAGAACATTGATATTGGACAGAAATCCATGCATCATTATCAGAAATTATAAATTGGTTTTACCTGTTCTGGTCTTCCCTACTGCAAAACTGAGTTATGGACCCAAGGCCAAAAGGTTCACTCCTCTGCCTTCAGGTATCTGAAAGAGATTAAAATATTTTTTTAGGGTCTGTTGAGAATGTGATTATACAAACATTCAAGCAATTTGACACCCTCTGAGCCAGGAAATTCTTCCTCATGGCTACCCTAATCTCTCCAGGTACAACGGAAGCCCATTTAAAATTCGATTTGAGGACGGGGAGACGTATTGAACTCCTTTATTTCACAGACGAGGGAACAGTGGGAAAGTGCACACCACAGTGCTGCATTGTCAGGGCATCCTTAGGACTGACAGGATGGGGAAGGGAATTTTTGAGAGTCATTCCTACCCACAGTCAGAAAGTCTTTTATCTACCATCATGTGATGAGCGAGCATCAACTTTACGAACCCCAACCAGAGAAGTCCTGAAAGACCCACCCCACATGCCTTACAGAGTAAAGCAATGAAACGGAGAATTATGAGTGTACTTCATGGCATTATAATTTTAAATAATGGGCAAATTTTAGATTATATTCAACTTAAGGACAAAGCTACTTTTCTTAATTTCTAATATATCATACACAAGCTAAGAAACCTCCCTCTATCATAGAAATCATAGAAACTGTGTAAAGAAAGCTAGAAGGACCAGGAAGAGAAATGCAGGCAGCTTTCTCTTGTCTGACATGAGAAATAGATTTCACTAATGCAAATCAGGACAACTGAAGGTCTCGTGATAATGCAGCATGCAGTATTTTAAAGTCACATCATGAGAATTCACAAAAGGAAAATTTTTTTCTCTGTCATGTTTCTCTTGTGTGTGCGTGCGTGCGTGTGTGGTATGTGTCTCAGACCACACAAATACCGATAAAAAATAAATGGCACAAGAAAAGGAGTATCGTACTCCCCTCTAACCAAAATTAGTATGAGTTTCTTACAGGTGTGTTCCTCTTTTAAAAAGATAACCCACTTTTGGGGCGCCTGGGTGGCTCAGTCGGTTAAGCGTCCGACTTCAGCTCAGGTCACGATCTCGCTGTCCGTGAGTTCGAGCCCCGCGTCGGGCTCTGGGCTGATGGCTCAGAGCCTGGAGCCTGTTTCCGATTCTGTGTCTCCCTCTCTCTCTGCCCCTCCCCCGTTCATGCTCTGTCTCTCTCTGTCTCCAAAATAAATAAACGTTAAAAAAAAAAAAAAAAAGATAACCCACTTTGAAAACTGATAACCCAGCTCTCCCCAACTCGAAGCTCTCAGGAAAATTAGATAGATGGTATTTGGTTTACAAATGGCTAACAGAATGCTTATGGGCAGATCCTTCTGTTTTAACCAATTCCAGAAATGGCCCTTCTGTGAAGATGCCCGTGATAGAACATTCCAGCACTCCCTACCAAGCAGAACAAAGCTCACATTTCACACAATTCCAGATATCTTCGGGCCTCCTAAGTTACCACCTGTGGTTTGGATCTAAGCAAACAGAAACCTAAAAGAGGAGACAAATCATCAGTAAGTCTCGTAGGTGCTGATCCACAAATACTAGGAGCCAAGGGAAATAACCAGGAAGGTCTTGAAGTGATGCTGCCAGAAAGGGAATTATGATCTGGTTGGCATCGGGGAACCTGTTGAGATAAATCAAATGACTGAAATGTCAATACTGAGGAATGCAATCTGTGAAGAAAGGACAAAGAGGCGGGGAAAGGAGGGCTTGCGCTATAGATCAAAAAGGGTTGGGATGGATGATAAAGAAAGTAGCAATGCTGAACTTTATGAGTTAAGGTAAAAGAAAGATATGAAATAAAGGAGAATTAGCAGTGGGGGTCCTCTGTGCACTAGTAAATCAGGATGCGCTCACTGATAAATTACTGTAGAGGGAAAAAAAAAACAGATACCCATGTCCCCCTAAATAAATAAAATGTAGCATGCAGTATAAATCTTGGCATAGATGTCTCGCCTCTCCCTGCTGCTGCCCACTTAAATGTTCCAGCGTTCTTCCCTTCCTTTCCCTTTTCCTCCTTCTGACTCCCGAACAAGTGTGGGCACTGAGACCACTGTTTAACTTCTCACCTTTGAATTAATGACGACATTCTTGGTTTCAGTCCTGCAGGTCCCGCGGGCAGACTTTGACCACCCCGGGGTTTAAAGGCACCGTATAAATAAGGCAAACATAAGTAAAACGCTAGATGACAAGATCACAAAACTCTGCTACTCTAGATTTCAATTACGGAGACATTTCTTAAGGGATAATAAAAAGAGCAACATGTAGGTCATCCGGGAATTTTTAGAGTCGCGTTGCTATTAGTCGCTTGTTTCATAAAGTGGAAAGGGCAGCTAGAGGTGAGGCAATTTGGGCCTGCTCACAACAAAGAAGGAAGAAACAATCAGGAATCTTGAGGTGAAGGGCACTTGGGAGCATGACCTGATTCCATTTGCAATGCGGAGAGGAGCCTTATTTGTGCAACTCCTCACAGATACACAAAATAGGAAAAAGGTGAAACCATAAGAGAGAATTCTACCCTGAAAGTTAAAACTCACAAGGGAAAAATCTGTGAAGCAAAATTACACTGTGAAATGTCATTCTCTAAAGGGCTTAAACAAGAAGTGTGATAAATGTTATTACTCTGCAGCACCATAAGGGTGTTGAGGACTCAATCACTGCTCTGATTTTGCCCAACAAGTGCAAGAAGGCAGTTATAGGAAAACAGACCCTGTTTCAAAGTGCTTTCAGCCTAAGAGCTGCAGGGAGAGAGGCAAAATGGAAAAACCACTAATACAACCATCAAGCTCATAAATAACTTTGGATCATCACTGTCTAGTTGCCCTCTTGGGTTTAAAGGCACTTTGAGGTCAGAATAAGCAAAGAATGAATAAAGTTAAAGGTCAGAAAGGTCCGGGAAAAAAATCCACTCAAGAACCAAAAGAAAGCCAGCCAAAACCAATTCTCCTAAAGATCTCAGCAAAACAGTTGCAAGAAACCCCCTAATGTCTCTTCAAGATCAGGCAAGTGTGTCTGAGCCTGGAGAACAGCTGCACTTCTAATCTGGGATGCAGATAAAAGAGTATCTAAACAGTTAGAAATTAACACCCATGGGGATAGTGCTCAGATATGTGATCACAGGAACTTTACAAAATGTGTGTGCACATGTGTGCATATCACTCTGTGTGTGTGTGTGTGTGTGTGTGTGTGTGTGTGTGTGTGTGTATCACATCATGTCATCACGGACTATAGCTGCAGTGCAAAAGAGACAGATTTTTATGAACTAAAAATATTATTTTAAGTATTTTTCCATACTTCACTTCAAGTTTTCAGTGGGTAGGCATTAAGGCTATGTTATCCAAGTTGGGATCAAGCCTTCCCTGGCTACAGCCACTCTAATGTGGTTTTCCAAGAAGGTCCATAAATTAAGAGAGTGACCCAAAGGCACCATGAAAGAGAAGGGCAGAAAGGGTCAAGAATGCAAAGAAGGAGTTTTGGGGGGCACCCTGGTGGCTCAGTCGTTTGGGTATCTGACTTCGGCTCAGATCATGATCTCAAGGCTCATGGGTTCAAGCCCTGTGTCAGGCTCTGTGCTGATAGCTCAGAGCCTAGAGCCTGCTCTGGATTCTGTGTCTCCCTCTCTCTCTGCCCCTCCCCTGCTTGTGCTTACTCGCTCGCTCTCTCTCTCAAAAATGAATACACGTTAAAAAAAATTTTTTTTAAAGAAGGAGTTTTGGGGGCACCTGGGTGGCTCAGTCGGTTAAGCGGCCGACTTCGGCTCAGGTCATGATCTCGTGGTCCGTGGGTTCGAGCCCCACGTCGGGCTCTGTGCTGACAGCTCAGAGCCTGGAGCCTGTTTCGGATTCTGTGTCTCCCTCTCTCTCTCTGACCCTCCCCCGTTCATGCTCTGTCTCTCTCTGTCTCAAAAATAAATAAATGTTAAAAAAAATTTTTTTTTTAAAGAAGGAGTTTTTTTCCCCAAACTCTCCTCATATATTTGAACAACTAGCTATGAACAAGGCCACCTCCCAGCTTTTTAGTGAATCAGAGCTACCACCAAAAGCAAGATGGAAGACTGAACTCAGCTTTGGGCTTCTCCACAGGGATGCCCAAAGTCACCCTCACAGATGTGCAAAGACTGACAGGGAAAGGTGCGAGTGACATACTAATTTTTTTAAAAAAGAAAGTTATAGAACAATATGTGTAATCTGATCCCATTTCATGTTAAAACACATACATTATACATGTATACATTTCATGAGCATAGAAAAGCTCTAAAACAATACATAAAAATCTTTAATGGTGTTTATTCTTGAGTGAAAGTAAGATTAGAGGAAGGACTTTTATTTTGACTTGATTGATTTCTACATTGTTTCAATTTTTATAATAATTAGGTCTTATTTTTTTAACTTTAAATTTTTTTAATGTTTCTTTATTTTTGACAGAGAGAGAGAGAGAGAGACAGAGCATGAGTGGGGGAGGGGCAGAGAGAGAGGGAGACACAGAATCCGAAGCAGGCTCCAGGCTCCGAGCTGTCAGCACAGAGCCTGAGAAGGGGCTTGAACTCAGAGACCGCGAGATCATGACCTGAGCCAAAGTCGGATGCTCAATCGACTGAGCCACCCATGCGCCCCTATTTTTTTTAACTTTAAAAAACAACTTTAGGGGTGCCTGGATGGCTCAGTCAGTTAAGCAGCTGCCTTCAGCTCAGGTCATGATCTCACAGTGCAGGAGTTCGAGCCCTGCATCGGGCTCTGTGCTGACAGCTCAGAGCCTGGAGCCTGCTTCGGATTCTGTCTCCCTCTCTCTCTGACCCTCCCCTGCTCATGCTCGCTCGCTCTCTCTCTCTCTCTCTCTCTCTCTCTCAGAAATAAATAAAACATTTTATAAATAAATAAATAAATAAATAAATAAATAACAACTTTAATATTCCCAGAGTTCAACCTTGAGGCCTCCTAGCTGCCTTCTATGATGGTTTGTTAAAAATAAAGTAACATTTGTCTATTCAACTTACCAGAGATCTCTTAAGGTCAAGAGTTTACCTTCCCTCTGAAAGACAGAAAGATGGGGCTAATGTTCCAGGTTAAGGAGACAAGACACAGGACGACCACATACAATGCATGTGCCTGGTCTGGATCTGGACCAAAGAAACTTATTTTTTGTTGTCTTGTTATAAAGGTCCTACTAAGAAACTTGACAAAATTTGAATGAAGTCCAGATTTATTAGTACTGTCAATTTAATTTCTTAATTTTGACTAATGTGCTCTGGGTACATAAGAAAATATCCTTATAATACTCACTGAATATGTAAGCATGAAGAGGCATCTATCTTGTCTCCTACTCACCCTCAAGTGGGTCAGAAAAAACCAGATACAGATACACACACAAAGAGAAAGAAAGAGGAAGCAAATGTGGTAAGATGTTAACATTTGGGCAATCTGGGTAGAATATGTACAGGAATCCTTTGTACTATTCTTGCAACTTTTCTTTAAATCTTAAATTATTTCAAAGTAAGGTGTTTTTTCTAAACCCCGAAGGAAGGGAGGGAAGGAGAAAGGAAGGAAAGTTCTTGCTTACAAAGGGCTCTGGTCCTCTCTGTTCTGGTTAGTTGGTTTTATTCATTTACACAGTTTGATCTTATCAGCGGAAGCTGATGTAGCTTCAGAAGGAAAAGTGAGCCTTCACAAATATTTGAGACTAATTTAGCTAATAAACACCTCAACATATTTCACAAGCAAATATTGATAGTGAGTATGATCAACCTGACTTACTAACAGGTCAGAAAATACAGGGAATTTGGACAAAGTCAGAATAAGTCAGTGGTAAGATTGGCAAAAGAAACCAAGTTTCCTAGCAGCTCATTCCATATGATTTTTTAAGCTAGAGTTTTGTGATGTAGCAGCTATTCTACAGTGGAAAATTGCCCCTGGGAAGCTACAAGAGTTCATCAAAGGCGGAGGGTCAGAGTCCTCTGTCTGCTATGGTGAGACACTGGTCATATTGCTATGCACCCCATAAATCACAAATAATAATATCCCGAGGCATTCTCTCCTGTATTAAAAGATAAGAACTCTGTTTTTGTTTCCAGAACCATTGCTCTCTCTCCCTGCTTCACATGGCTCGTGTAATTCAGAAGATAGACTTCATTCAAAGAATGAAAAATAGGTGAGTCTGAATCCCGGTGCCTCTCTCCATCAATTCAGCAAGCTGCAGAACGTTATCTGCCTTGTAAGTAGCTTGGCTCCCTCTAACAAGATGAATTTCTTTTCTAAAACAGGTCTGTACTTAGGGTGTCACCACCAGCAGTGTTAGCACCACTCTGAGAAAGGATGCGTTGCCATAAGAATCCCAAATATGGACCTTATAGAGTGCACGTAGACCTCATCTTTGGAGAAAAAGAAATCCATAGTACTCACAAACAACAAGCCTTAGCAATATATGATAAGGAAGCATTCTCCGGGAATCCTGGCAGACACAGGGAGGCAGGCAGAACTCCAAAGTCATCCACAAACTAGAAATGGCTCCAGGGGCTTTCTGCAGGCAGCATTCACATGGACTAAAACCTTTCTGGTCCAAACATAGTCCATACACCAGCAGCCTCAGCACCACCAAGGATCTTTTTGGAAATGCAGAATCTTGGGCCCCTTCATGGATATGTTGAATCAGTATCTGCATTTTAGCAAGATCTCCAGGAGATTTTGCTGCACATTGGAGCTTGAGAAACACTGGGCTAGAGGAAATTCTGCAACAGAGAGCTCGAGTCTAAGAGAAGCAGAAGGAAAACTATGCACATGCACACACACACACACACACACACACACACACACACACACTGCTCGGAGGCAAATAGGACTACAAAACACCCCTGTTCTAGTCTGAACTACCCACACACCAGCATCCAACACTCCGCATCCCTCCATCCCACCTATATTCATCCCTCCTTCCCACGGGTCACGGATCCATGACCTGTGTTCACTCTAAGTGAAGGATATGCTAAGCAGCCTCATGGACTGTTATCTGAGAAAGATGATCACATGGCTTATATCTTTCACTCTATTAATGTGGATGAATCATATTTATTGATTTGCATATGTTGAACCATCCTTGCATCCCACAGGTGAATCCCACTTGATCATGGCGTCTGATCCTTTTAATGTGCTGTTGATCCAGTTGGCTAGAGTTTTGTTAAGAATTTTTGCAGCGACATTCATCAGGGATATTGGCCTGTCATTTTCTTTTCTTACAGTCTGCACTATTTTTTTAAATATAATTTATTGTCAAGTTAGCTAACGTACAATGTATACAGTGTGCTCCTGGCTTCAGGAGTAGATTCCCATGATTCATCACCTACATACAACACCCAGTGCTCTTCCCAACAAGTGCCCTCCTCACTGCCCATCACCCATTTTCCCCTCCCCCCCCCACGCCCCTTCCATCAACCCTCAGTTTGTTCCCTGTATTTAAGAGTCTCTTATGGTTTGCCTCCCTCTCTGTTGAAACTATTTTTCCCCTTCCCTTCCCCTATGGTCTTCGGTTAAGTTTCTCAAGTTCCACATACTGACTGCACTATTTTTAATTGTCGGGGAGACCAAAGGAACTAATTTCTATTTATTGAGTGACTACTATGTACCAGTCCGTGTCTCAAGTACTGTACATATATCATCTCGTTTAATGCTTATAACAATCCTGTAAGGATTCTTACCTCTATGATATTAATTAAAAAACTCATTACCTCTATTACATTAATTTAAAAACTGAGACTTTGCCCAAGATCACACAGAAAGAGAATGAGCTAGGATCTCACTCTAGGTTTCAAGTTCTGTGTTCTTTCTCCCATACCAAAACTACACAGAAACTAAGAGTTTTAATCTTCTTATTTCTTAAAGGAAAAAAAAGCCAATTCTATATGACTCCACTTCCACAGGAAAGCAGATTCCATTCGGGGCAGGATATCTAGTTTCAGCCAGGCTAGAAATTGTTCATGAGCTGTTATTGGAGTTGGGAAGGAAATTTATGAAATGTGATGGAATCATTGTCTGACAGCCTTCTAAGGGTTTCGAGAGGTCATCCGGGCTAAATACATCCCAGACCATGTATTTCCCTTAGAGCACTGGCTTGAATGGTAACATGGGAAGAAATTCACTTCCATAAAAATCTCCCCCTTTCATTGAAACATTCCACCCTCAAATGGAGCCAAAATAAGCTCCAGTTCTTCCTTAGAGGCCACACAAAATAACCCCAAACCCTTCTCTTCAACAGCCTTTCAAGAACTGAAGATAAAATACAGGATACACACAAAAGCAAAGTTTCTCCCTTGTCATTAAATAGGCTTGGTCTTTGATCTTTTCCTTATATGACATGATTTTCAATCTCTTTTCCATCCTGGTTCCTGCCCCAGGCACACACCAACCTGCCCATGCCCCACTTTACAGCGAGCACCCATAACCTGTCTCACAATTATGTCTGTGGTGTGGCCAAGGCAGAGTCATTTTCTCCCTCGAGTTCCCCCCACCTCTCTCTCTGCAACCTGATTGTTACCCTAGCCCCTCACACATACGCTGATCCAAAATGTAATTCATCTACTGAAGGGCAAAGCTACTGATAACTACACAAATGCATTAACTCTCTGAAGTGTTTCACCAACCCACTCACCCACCTGCCTCCGAAGCGGCAATGTGATCAATCAAGTCAGTTTCATGTTCCACAGCCCACACAGTACAGGGAAGAAATTAATGACACTGACTGTTCTTGCTAGAGAAGCAACTCAACTAGACAGCAGCCTTCACAACAGAAAAGGAACACTTCACTTTTACTCATCCTGTAAGAAAGAAAAAGAATATATTATATACGTTCATAATATGGGGCTTTTTACTTCAAATACATACGAAGTAACAAGCCATTTGTCCAAAGGCCATAGCAGGGCTTATGCTCCACTGACCTAAATGAAAACTAGGATTCCTCTTTTCACTCAGTGCTCAAGCATTTCACAGACACCAAAGGCAGTGAAGTCAAAAGTATTTGATTTAGAGTCTAAACTCAGCCTCTGTGGTTTGCAGATGGGACTTCCAAACCAACTCAGTGTGAATGGATGCACTACAAGGGCAGGAAAGGCCCCTCCACGCCATCCATCATAGGCTCCCAGGAGCTCCGCCTCATTTCCTGCCCACCAGACCTGGAGAGTTAAGGCTGGCTACATCTCTCTCTCTCTCTCTCTCTCTCTCTCTCTCTCTCTCTCCCCCCTCTCTCTCTCTCTCTCCCTCCCTCTCCCTCTCCCTCTCCCTCTCCCCCTCATTCTTGTTTCAAGATAAGCTCAGGGGTCAGCCTCTCCATTACAAAACTCATGCCCATCCCTTGCACAGAAGAAACCGTAAGGTGTTAAGACCAAATTGGGTCAGCTTTACACACAGTTGCCAGACCATTCTCAGAAGGAAAGAGCCTCTCTATACCTCCCCATGTCTCTTTACCAAGACCTCCTCAGACCGACGCATCCTTAAACATTTGTTTCCTAAATTAGGTTTCCCACCACTAGCGTTATCTATGCAGACACAGCACAGAATGATTTGGAATTTGGACTGTGGAGAACTTAGTTGAAACCAGTGGTTTTCCACCTGTCTTCCACAGAGACCTAGAACGTCAGGAGGCAAAGGGAAGGCCCACAGATGGACTTCAGACACCCCTCACATTTCCCACTTTTACATTTAAGAATTCTATGTAGGGCTTTTCTGTAACAGAAATACTCTCTCACTCAAAGGGAAGAAAAAAAAGCAACACTACCACAGAGAAACATTTTCTTTCCTCACACATCGCCCTACGACCATGAAACACATACACAGAATGATGCGTGCCATCTCTACGTTGCCGGGAAAGAGAAAGAGCTAAGAAAATTCTTTTTCTTGGACACTAAAAAGCCACAAACAGGCAGAATGTTTACTGCTTCAGCTTCCTTAGTGCCTAGAATGACACAATATCAGAGAACTTAGGATCATCTGTCCAGCCCTTCATTATTCATACATGAAAATGAAAACTCATGGAGGTTAATGGCTTGCTCTATTAACTTCGAAGCAAAGTCGCTACCACAATTTTTTTAGACATAGTAGAGACTCGGCATTGAAAGAATAAATGTTTACATAATTAATTTGTTCATAGATACCCAATTCATCTCAGAAAAGAGTTCAGGTGCTTTTCTGAAAGACATAAAACAGGAAAAGAGTGGTATTTAATAGCAGTGAAAAAAGAATGAGTGGGTACAAGTCAAATTCTCCTTGTCTGGAACTCAACTCCAAAAATTTGTTCTCTGCTGCCTCAGGTAAGTACTCAAGACTCTGAAATTTTACATTCATTGCACTTTCCTGGGCTGCTCTAAATTTTGAGTGATGAACAATTTTCTACTTAGAACCTTACATTGCTAGTGAGAAGCCAGTGAGGACTTGCAGTGAGGAGGTTTCTTGTGGGTAATATATTTCGGTAGAGTCCACCTTGATTTCATGAAAATTTGTTTGCTCTTCTCTCAAGACAGGAGCCTTTCTACTTGCATTTGCTATAAGAAAATAGAATCAGGGGCGCCTGGGTGGCTCAGTCGGTTGAGCATCGGACTTTGGCTCAGGTCACGATCTCATGGTTTGTGAGTTTGAGCCCCGCATGCAGCTCGCTGCTGTCAGTGCAAAGCCCACATGGGATTTTCTCTCTATCTTTGCCCCGCCCCTGCTTCTCTCTCTCTCTCTCTCTCTCTCTCTCTCTCTCTCTCTCTCTCCTCTCTCTCTCTCAAAAATAAAGTAAACATTAAAAAAGAAAAGAAAATAGAATCAGCCTGAAAAGCAGACCAACCAGAGGGCTGAGTGGGCCCCGAGGTTGGCATATGTTGGGACTGGCCTGATCGCTGCGCACAGTTGCCTTACAGAGGCCACGGTAGCACCCCTCCAAGGTATGCCCGCACACCAGCAGCGCTGGCTCTTCAGGAGCTTGCTGGACGGGCAGAATCTCGGGCCCCAGATCCACCAGATCAAAATTTGCATTTTCACAAGACCTCCAGGGGATCTGAATGCACATTACAGTTTGAGAAACAGTGGCCCACAGCATCCTTAACCCCTCAGATACAGATGCTCAAAATGCAGCCATAGAATAACAAAATAGAGCCTGACCTGTAGCATTGGAATGGGGAGCACTGATGAGAGGTTTGGGGTGGGGTTTTTTGGGGGGGAGGGGGGAGATTTTGCTTTGATGTTTGTTTGTGAAGGTTTTCATTGTTGTCAGAGAAAATATCCAGTGAAAGTGAAACAGAGAAAAGGTGCTTTTTGAGCCCATTTGGTTAGTCATACTTTGGCACACATTGACAAAGATATTCACCCCCAGGGGGCATGATTGTTCTTGGGAAGTGACTTTGTTGTAGAGAAAACTTTTGTTTCCAGAGGCGCAGGCTACACAGCACGGAGTGGAATAGAAATATGGCGATTATCCAGTTCATTTACTTGCTGTACACAGCCAGACAAACGAATCCAGGTAGCACAGGCTATAAAAAAACATTCTGAGGTGCCTGAATTATCCAGGTTCACTGCTAACATTGTTCCAATGAACTGGATCGCAGCCAGACTTGCACACCCGTCTGTGCTTTTAGACACAGTGCAAGGGAAACCCGCCCTGGCCAACTTGAGAAGGGGAGGGCTAGGTGTAGATAACCCCTGGATCCAGACGGCATCTGATGAGGACTGACGTTAGGCTCTGGCTGAGTTCCGGCTGCACTGTCTGCAAAGCAGTTATCACATGGAAGGCAGGGCGGCCTGCCAAAATACAGACATGGGGACCAACCAAAGGATAATTGCTATAAACTCCATACAGAGAGCGAAGACAGAGATGTCAGCGAAACACGTTGCCTGGCTGGATAGCGGCACACACAGGATTGCAGGGTAGAGTCCGACAAGAAAGGGAAGATTTTTGAAAAGGCCAAATTTGTTCAGACCAGGTAGGGCAGGCCAGCTGGAAGACATGTCAATCAAGGACTAGAGTCTCTGCTCAGAGGTATTTCTGTCACCGGTACATGACAGCTTCTCCAAACTAAATATAAGGAAAAATTATAGATAGATTTCCTCTAGGCATGGGGTATGTTCTGATTGCAAGCTAGGAAAAAGGGAGACTCACCAGTTGGTTTTCAAGTCCCTTTTCAGGTGCTTTGCATAGATCTTTAAAAGTTGGCTAGGGGGCGCCTGGGTGGCGCAGTCGGTCAAGCGTCCGACTTCAGCCAGGTCACGATCTCGCGGTCCGTGAGTTCAAGCCCCGCGTCAGGCTCTGGGCTGATGGCTCGGAGCCTGGAGCCTGTTTCCGATTCTGTGTCTCCCTCTCTCTCTGCCCCTCCCCCGTTCATGCTCTGTCTCTCTCTGTCCCAAAAATAAATAAACGTTGAAAAAAAAAATTTTTTTTTTTAAAAAAAAAAAGTTGGCTAGAAGGAGAGGGGTTTGACCTAGGAATCAACCACTCCTAAGTGGTTCTTGTTGGGACTTTAGAGACCCTTAAATTTCCTGAAGTTGCATGAAATTCTTTGCATGTATTTTTCTTTCTGGGAGGAGAGATCATAACTCTCAGTGGATTCTCAAATAGATCCATGACCCCAAAGACATTAAAAATTAAAGTCATCTGAATGAACTATGAAGGATGAAGGAACAGCTATTGAGTCCAGACCCTGTACTTGCTAATGTCATTTGATCCTCCTAAAAACTCAAAGGGAAGTGTTATTGTCCCCATTTTATAGTTAAGGAAAAGCAAAACTAAAAGAGAAGCCTTCCCAGGAAAACACACCTAGTAACTATAAGACCTAGAACATAAACTCCGATTTATCTAATCCAAAATCCAAACTTATTTATGATACCATGCTTCCTGGGTTTTATTGGGGGCTGGAGGGAGAGGGGGCATAAAGAATTAGTGAAAGAAGGGACCAATGTAACATTTTAGCGAGCTCTTTTTTTTATTTTATGTTTTATATTGGAGAGAGACAGACAGACAGAGCACGATCCGGGAGGGGCAGAGAGATGGAGACAGGATCTGAACCAGGTGTCAGGCTCTGAGCTGTCAGCACACAGCCTGATGCAGGGCTTGAACCCACAAGCAGCAAGATCATGACCTGAGCTGAAGTCAGACGCTTAACCGACTGAGCCATCCCGGTGCCCCTTAGCTGGCTCCTGAAGAATGAGTTAAGTCTGGGCATCTGGAGGTAGAAGGAAGGTCACTCCAAGTGGAGAACACAAGGTGAGAAGCAGACCAGTGAGAAGGAATAAAAGACTAACAGAGGATATCATCTTCCTTCCTACTGGCTCAGGGAGCTTCCTAAAGGCTCAAGAGCCAAGTAACATTCACGAGACTAATCACATCCAGGGGTTAAACTTCTAGCCCATTTAGTTTTAAATTTCTTGTCACCCAAACCCCAGTGCAACCAGAGGATAACCATTCCTATCAGAGACCCTGACATAAAGCCCA
This sequence comes from Herpailurus yagouaroundi, assembly GCF_014898765.1. NCBI lineage: Eukaryota > Metazoa > Chordata > Mammalia > Carnivora > Felidae > Herpailurus > Herpailurus yagouaroundi. The sequence continues at coordinate 49,490,670 of NW_024412376.1, read as the reverse complement.
GGGGCTGCTTAATGCCCAGTATCGATTCAAACAAGTGCATTTTGATTATTTCTAATGTGTCTTGAGCCAGGAGAACAGGTTCACGGCAGGTCAGGAAGAAGCCAAGAGCTTACCCAGGGCCACTGGAGCCCAAACAGCAACATGCAGCCTGTCTGGAAGTAAAAGATCATCCGTTAAGTGTGAGGGTTTAATGCATCTCCAGTCCCCCAAGATGCTCCTCTCTCAATATAAATAATATCCAGAGACTAAAATATTCCACATGCGCCACAACACATTTAATCAGGCTTTTAGACACACACTGACTATACAGTGGGATCCTGCCGCCCTCTGAAATGGAAAAGCCACTCGTCAAGGGGAATATTAGCATGGCATCCCATGTAATTGAATTGTGGTTTTAAATCCTGTGATTAACAGATGGCAAAGTCCTGCTGCAGCGGTGCTCGCTCCCCCCTCCTTACCCCCGGGGGGACAACAGGGCAAACGTTTTTGGTCCATCAGTAGCCAGCCACTTTCTTTAGCTCCCATGTTATTTTAGCAATGAACTCTTTTTTTTTTTTCCTTTTGGCCTGGTTTCCATTCATTTCATTTATTTTTGTTTAAGTGTAATTGACATGTCATATTATATTAGTTTCAGGCGTACAGCAGAGTGATTCGATAATTACACACTTTATGAAATGTTCACCAGAAGCGTAGTCACCGTGAGTCACCACACAAAGGTATGCAACATCATTGACTATATGCCCTATGCTGCACTTTTTAGCCCTTATAGTGCTATAGTGCTATAGTGCTAAATAGTGACTTATTTATTTTACAACTGGAAGTTTGTACCTCTTAATCCCCTTTACTTATTTCACCTGCCCTCTGGCAACCACCAGTCTGTCCTCTGTGTTTACCAGTCTGTTTCTCCTGTTGTTTGGTTTGCCATTTGTTTCATTTTTTAGATTCCACATAGAAGTAAAATCATCCAGCATTTGTCTTTCTCTGACTTATTTCACATAGCATAATACCCTCCAGGCCCATCCAGATTGCCACAAATGGCAAGATTTCATTCTTTTCTGTGGCTGAGCAATATCCCATTTTGTGTGTGTGTGCACCACACCTTCTTTATCCAACCATCTATCAGTGGACACTTGTGTTGCTTCCATATCTTGGCTGTTGTAAACAGAGCTGCAATAAACATCAGGGTGCATATGTGTTTTCGGATTTGGGTTTTCATTTTCTTACAGCAAATATCCAGAAGTGGAATAACCGGATCATACGGCACTTCTATTTTTTGATAAACCCCCGTACTGTTTTCTTTTGGAGTTTTATAGGTTTCAGGTCTTCTGTTTAGGTCTTTAATCCATTTTCAGTTTATTTTTGTGGATAGTATAAGAACAGGGTCCTGTCTCGTTCTGTTGCCTGTAGCCGTCCAGTTTTCCCAGCTCCATTTGTTGAAAAGACTGCCTTTTCCCCATTGGATATTTTGCCTCTTCTGTTGTCGTTTAGCTGACCATGTACATGTGAATTTATTTCAAGGCTGTCCATCCTGTTCCACTGATCTATGTGTCTGGTTTTTTGTGCCAGTACATACTGCTTTGGTTACTACAGCTTTGCTTTTGTTTTTATTTTTTTAATGTTTATTTAATTTTGAGAGAGAGAGAGACAGAGACACAGAGCATGAGCCGGGGAGAGGCAGAGAGAGAGGGAGACACAGAATCCGAAGCAGGCTTCAGGCTCTGAGCTGTCAGCACAGAGCCCAACGCGGGGCTCAAACTCAAGAACCATGAGATCGTGACCTGAGCCGAAGTCGGACGCTTAGCTGACTGAGCCACCCAGGTGCCCCTGGTTACAACAGCTTTGTAGTGTACCTTGAAATCGAGGATTGGGATACCTCCAGCTTTATTCTTCATTTTCAAGATTTCTTTGGCTATTGGAGGCCTTTTGTAGTTCCATACAAATTTTAGGATTATTTGACATATAATTTGTGGTTGTAATCTCATAATTGCCTGTATTTCTGCTGTGTCAGTTGTAGCTTCTCCTCTTTCATCTATTTCCTTTAGGTGTAAGGTTAGATTGTTTATTTGGGGGTTTTCTTCCTTCTCGAAATAGGTCCATGTTGCCATGAACTTCCCTCCTAGAGCTGCTTGTGCAGCGTCCCAAAGATGTTGAACTGTAGTGTTTCCATTTCCATTGGTCTCCAGATATTTTTTTATTTCTTCTTTGATTTCTTCATTGACCCATTGTTTGTCTAGTAACATGTTATTTAGCCTCCACGTGTTTGTGTTTCTTCCAGTTTTTTTCCTTGTAATTGATTCTAGTTTCATACCATTGTGCTCAGAAAAGATACTAGAGGGACGCCTGGCTGGCTCAGTCAGTGGAGCGTGCAACTCTCAATCTCAGGCTTGTGAGTTTGAGCACCACATTGGGTGTAGATATTACTTAAAAAGAAAATCTTTAAAAAAAAAAAAAGATACTTGATATCTCAATCTTCTTAAATTTATTGAGACTTGTTTTGTGGCCTATCACATGATTGATCCTGGAGCATGAGTACTTAACTCTGTTTTATAAAGGGGCCATTTCACAAGCATTATGACCGCTCAAGTAATATCTCCAAACAAATCTTCTCATTGGCTTGTGAATGGATTTCAATGTATAATAGCCCAAACTTCTTCAGGCTCCCAGGATGGGAATTCTTGAAATTTTACTTTCCATAAATAGAAGGCAAAAGAATATTAAAAGACAAAAAAAGCACTATATTCATCATGTTTCAGTAGATCATAAGTTCCTTGAGGGAAGAAACAGGTTATTGGCTGATTGACTTAACATTTATTGAGTCCCAATTATCCTTATGTTCTGTGGAAATAAACCTATCAATATACTTCATTACAAGAAAAATACGTTGCTCTCTTTAAACAGGACCAAGCAGGGGCGCCTGGGTGGCGCAGTCGGTTAAGCGTCCGACTTCAGCCCAGGTCACGATCTCGTGGTCCGTGAGTTCGAGCCCCGCGTCGGGCTCTGGGCTGGTGGGCTCGGAGCCTGGAGCCTGTTTCCGATTCTGTGTCTCCCTCTCTCTCTGCCCCTCCCCCGTTCATGCTCTGTCTCTCTCTGTCCCAAAAATAAATAAACGTTAAACAGGACCAAGCAGCATTCCTCGAATGTCTTCTTTCCTTTATACCTATTAACAACTTGAAAGAGCAGCTCCTTTTCTAAAAAATATCAGTAGAAAATACTGTATTCTATTCCATAAAATTGGAAGAGAAGATTCTCCCTCTCTGAAATGACTAGGTGGAAAGACACAGAGGAGTTGCTGTGGAAGGGGTAGGAAAACCCAAAATCCCTGAAAACATTTCCCTTTCCATGCACACAGCCTCGAAAATCCTGTATAATTATGAGACTTCATACTTCGTATTTCTCAAACCATCATTTCAATTGAACTGGATATGCCGCCCGATGAAACTTAAACATAAAAATGTTAAACACACCCCCAAAAAAGCAGACAAATTTCTAACAGAGTTACTATCAAGACCAGGAAATACGTGCCTATAAATGCATTCCTTATGTCCACCAGCATGTCACTTAAAAGCGCTATCCTGGGGCGCCTGGGTGGCGCAGTCGGTTAAGCGTCCGACTTCAGCCAGGTCACGATCTCGCGGTCCGTGAGTTCGAGCCCCGCGTCAGGCTCTGGGCTGATGGCTCAGAGCCTGGAGCCTGTTTCCGATTCTGTGTCTCCCTCTCTCTCTGCCCCTCCCCCGTTCATGCTCTGTCTCTCTCTGTCCCAAAAATAAATAAACGTTGAAAAAAAAAAATTTAAAAAAAAAAAAAGCGCTATCCTTAGGCAGTAGGGGGAATGACGCAGGAGAAAGAGTGGCTGCAGTGATACCCACGTAGACAAACACCAAGACCATCTACCAGAACAGTACAACCCAGAGCTCCGGGATAATTGTGAGCCCAACTTTGGCAGCTTGTTATCAATTCAGCGTGGGTGCTGTTTTGTAAACACATCTAATTTGGTTTAAAATTTTAATCCATAAAGTCATTACTAAAGGGCTCCAGGCCGCTGAAATGATGAACCAACTGCTTCGAAAGCAGACAGGAAGGTACCAGAGCCAGTCGGGGTTTTCTGTCCTCTGGTCCCTTCTTTGCCTCCCTTATTCCCTTCTTGCCTCTGATTTCCTTCTCAGCAATGTGCTGACTTTTCCATGCATATTCTCCCACTCTCACCAAAAATTTTCTGTTGCTACCTGACTGATCTCTGTCTCTATATTTGTCTCTCTGTGTGTTCCACTGTTTCTCTGTCTTCCTGTGTCTCTGTCTTCCTATCTCTCTCTCTTCCTTTCTCTCGGTCTCTCTCTCTCTCTCTCTCTCTCTCTCTCTCTCTCTCACACACACACACACACACACACACACAATTTCTTTGCCTCTCTCTGACCCAGTGTTCCAATCATTGCCTCCTCTACCCTTCCAATTTAATCTACTTCTCTATTTCTCCAACAAAAACATTGCTTTTTCATAAAAAGAGCTATGTTTGGGGGAAGGAAATTATCTTAAAGAGCTCATGGCAGGAAACATAGTTAACTGACAGGTGGACTGACCGACTGACCAGGTAGACAGCATCCTATCAGTTGCCTTCCTTTGAGTATTGGTTCTCATGGGGCCATTAACCATACGATTAAAGGGTTTTTTCAACAGAGAGACCAAAAGGTGAATCTTTTAATACGTGAATTGTTATAAAATTTGGCTTATCTAACAAACTATGTATCAAGCCTGGTTCTAAGGGACTTGTGAATTTTAACCACCTATTTACTCTTCATTACAACCCTGAGAGGCTGGTATCATTCCTCTCCCCCATTTCCCAGGAGACTGAAGCACAGAGAGGTCCAGAAACTTGCCCAAAGTCACACAACGGAGAGTGACTGTCAGGATTTCCACCCCGACAGCTTGTCTCCAGGGTCCATGCATTTAACTGCTACACTCTGCTGCTGCTGCTTAGTTGATTGATTGCATCTCTAATAGAGAGGAAAATTTGCATTCATTTTTTATGCAGTCTATCTACTATTAAAGTCAAAGTTTCTCTATCAGAGAAAATAGATGACTTATTGGGTAATTATTACCCTACTTACCCTATTGGGTAAATATTTATCCTATTGTGTAAATCAGTTATTGCCCCAAACTCATGTTTACAGCCTCCACCACTAACAACACACATGTTGTCTGGAGATGTCCTAGACCAACTTCTCACCTTCCTTCATCCTGTTCCTTCTGCCAGTCCATGTACATAACACCTGCAATTCCCCTTCCACAAAGCAGCTTCTTAACCAGTCTCAGTGGCTTTACCCTCTGCTCAGTGACGTTTAAGATGGCGGCCCAGAACAGCCAAGCAGGCACAGCCCCGGAGCACCCAACACGGAGGCCCAAGAAGCCTCCCTAGGGAAGAATCAGGGTTGAGCTAGAAATTCTCCACATTCTGTACTTCTCTGTGATCATCTACCTAACTTCTTTTCATTCAGCATTAGAGTGGGCAAAATCAACCCTAGACGATTTGGGACAGCCAAGAGAGAGGTTCCGTTTGTTTCTGTAACAATAATAATATTTCTGTTCTGCAGGACTCATATTTTTAGTCAAGTTTCTTCCAAAGTACGCTCTGCTTCGGGACTTTTAAACCCAAAAGACCCAGGATTTTTCCTCTTTCAAAAATGGATGGTTCTGCTTTTCATTTAAGGTGCAGTTTAGAAAGAAGCAGCCTGTGAAACCAATTAACTAATTGGAAATCACTTAATGACTGTGGCAGCATTTTGGATTTCTGGCATTGGTTCACAGCAGTCCAGAGAAATTGCTTTTCAATATTATGATAAGGTAAGCTGTGGAGGCCTCGCAGGAGGCAGCTGAGGCTGCTGAGAGAGACAATCAGTTCTAATGTGCCCACCAAAATAATGGAGACATTATAACATGGAATTCAGTGATTGTAAAGTAAGCACAACATAAAAATCCAAAGATATGTGGAGATCTGCTGAGAATAAATGTGCAGTGATAGTTCCTTGCTATGATTTTTGAGAGCTTACAATCTTCGCATAGACATTACACTGTTGAAATCGCTCTCATAGAGAGAGCCAGGCAAGTGCGGAAACAGAGGAGAAGAAAAAAATAAAAGAGTAAATGCTCACCCTAGAACAACTGTCCAATTCATTGTTTTAGTGTGAACAGAGTCATGTCCACATTAGGGAAATAATCTAGTTAACTGCTCAAAAGTTAACATAGAGAAAATAAATTACTCCAAACACAATATCTTATCCATTCACCATTTGCTTGTTTCAAGGTAGTGAATTCTCTTAGCGTATTTCTAAGTAGCATCATTCATTCGAACCAAAATCATCACTGTAGAAAACAATATCCCCAATCTCTAATAGTATATCTAATTCCTGTTGGCTTTACTTAAAAAAGAGTCATGGGGAGCACCTGGGTGGCTCAGTTGGTTGTGCACCCAACTCTTGATTTCAGTTCAGGGGATAATTAATCCCAGGATCATGGGATCAAGCCCCACATCAGGCTCTGCACTGAGCATGAAGCCTGCTTGACATTCTCTCTCTCTCTCTCTCTCTCTCTCTCTCTCTCTCTCTGCCCCTCACTCATTCTCTCTCTCTCTCTCTCTCAGAAAAAAAAATGACAATAAATTGATGATTCTTCCTTTAAAACAATGTTTCATCTTGAGGCGGGGGGAATGTTTAATTTATTACCTTTCTTAGGACTTAATTTCTAATCTGCATTCTTGAAAGTGACATCCCACTAATATCATCGAGATAATAGGGATAATAAACTAAATTTAATTACCAATGAAGATAATCAATAAGTGAAACAGAACATCACATTTAATATATGCTAGGGGAGCAGCCTTATCACGAACTTCCTGGATGTAGGTTGAACTACCTTAGGAAATAAGAGGGAAACATTTGCATCTTCTTAATAAAAGAAAACCTGCAAAATCTGAAAGGAAGAAAATCTTGCAAACGAACCCTCAGATTAACTCAGAACATCTTCCAGGATGACGCACCTGATGGAACGTGGGATTCAATTGATAGCGTTCTGAAGCTTATCTGTCCCTACTTATGACACGTTGCACACTGACCCAACGATGGGACTATACCTGCAAAGACAGGCTGAATGCCAACTCATACAGCCTCATTTGCAAAGCTCCGCACTCTGGAGCTTAAATGTCCCTGCTTAACAAATGGTGAGCAATTAAGTCCTTTGCACAAAGACAAGACCAAGGCCAAAGTCTAACAATAGCTCACCTCTCTCTGAGTCCTTGAATTAGTGAATGTTATTACAAAAAGAAAATATACTTTTATCTAGGTTGTTACTTTTTCCCTCTGCTGTCTTCTGTGGCTTTGCCTATAAGCTCACAGTTTGTAGTTAAATTGGACAATTACCGAGCGGGAAGTGAATAATTAATGAACAGTCACCGTATATGTTTGGAAAACTGTGACCCAATCATTGAACAGATAGCTGAACCACTAAAATAAATGACTTGTTCCACTCATTACCAGATCAGCATTTGTTTAGAGGTTCCTAGGTGCCCTATCAAAATTCTAATCAGTTCTATTTAAATTACATTTTTTGCACTGCATTGTTATAAATGCTAATTTATGCCTAGAATGAAACAGCTTTATTTCTTACCTCCTGAAGAAACGGATGAATAAAAACATACTTCTACAGGGCATAAAAGATTATCAAGGGTTCAATGACTATTGGATTTTGTACTTGCCAAAACACATCCCGAAACACAGAGCTGAGGTTTTAGGAGACAACAAGGACATTCACATCCTCCCACAACAGAGCCATCCCTGTGAGGAGGCAGAGGACTGTCACAGCAGCATCTTCAACCACAGCCTGAGACTGCCTGCTATCGGGAACAGGAGCTTTAGGGGTGAGGAAGGGACAGAAGGGGAAATTCTTACTGCTAGAGAATAATGACCCAAAGGATCTTAAAGGCAACTGGTTATTTCATAATCTCTGGACCACCTTCCTGCGTTGAGAGAAATTTCTCCCCGGCTGGAGTCACATCTGCTTTTGCCAATGACACACATCTCCACACCAGCTTGTAGGAGGTTACAGGGTTACCGAATAAAATGGTAACTCCACTTCTTTTTTCACAGTTTGGTTTCCGACCTTCGTCCCAAAGTGCCACTCTAAGCAATGAGAGCTACTCCACCCAAGAGAAGACAGAAGCACAGTTTTGCTCTCTCCGATGTACGAAGTCAAGCCACCTGCAGCCTAGGAGGGGCCCAGACAGGCCCCAAATCATTTGCAATCTGGAAGATCTCAGAAGAGAAAGAAGAGTGAGAGTGATGTTCTAGAAATAGCTAGACATCTCCTGATGAGACCACAGAAGTCCTACTTATATAAAGTTACTTCCTACAATACCAGGCTCCCCACGCACCCCGAGCCTGGTGTCTGTGGAAGTCAGTGAGCCAGCCATTATCCTGCTTCAAGTGGGAGGCATCAAACTCGGAATTCATTGCTAGAAGTTTTTTATAAGCTGAGGAATTACCTTGAGAGGATTGCATTTCCAAGTGCAAGTCAGCAGCTGCTAGGGAGGCTGAGGCCACCTCAATCATCCTGCACCACGGAGTCTCTTGTGACGAGGGGGCAAGACGAGGCCGGATCAGTCTGGCTTAGGGCTGCATGGCCAGGGCGGGGGATGGAAAACACAGGTTCATACAAGCATTTAACCTCTTTTAAGCGGTGCAATGTGGCCGAGGCTTAAAACAAGGCTGGAACATTTTCTCACTTATTATCACCTTGATAACCTGTTCTTGTAGCTAAGGAGGGGTGTTATGAAGAAGGGGGGCTGAGGGGGAGCACCGGGAGAGGAGGGGCAGGTCACAGCACAACAAGAGGAGAATAAGCTGCTGTTTTCTTGTTTTCCAAGGGCAGTTAGGAAAAGGTGAAGGTAGTTTGCTCTCTAAATATTTCTCCCTTTGAATATAAACAGTATTTTCCAGACGTACAGCAAATCACTTAAGGAGGAAAGAGAAGAAAAGAATGGCTTTCATTCATTTCTTTGAAACCTATTCATTAGTCTGAAAGCAAAATTTCTCTACGAAATACCTAAGTAATGGTGACGCTTTTGTAAGACCTAGGGGTGCGGGAGCGGGGCAGAGACGGAAGTAAGGCAGAGCCAGGAACAGCTGTGCTCAGGTCATCATGGGGAGAAGATGGTCACCTGGGACAGAAAGCGGCTGCAAAGCCTTTTGCAGCAAGACTGGTCGTCAGGGAGGAAGCAACATGGACCCCTCTCCACGCCTTCCCAGAGGGGGCTAAAGAGGCCTGGGAGCGCCTGGGTGGCTCAGTCAGTTGAGCATCTGACTTCGGCTCAAGTCACGATCTCATGGTTCATGAGTTTGAGCCCCGCCTTAGGCTCACTGATGTCAGCCCAGACCCCGCTTCAGATCCTCTGTCCCCCTCTCTCTCTCTCTCTGTGCCTCCCCCTCTCATGCTGTCTCTCTCAAAAGTAAATAAATATTTTTTTTTAAAAAGCGGGGGCGGGGGTGCCTGGGTGGCTCAGTTGGTTAAGCATTTGACTTTGGGTCAGGCCATGACCTCACTGTCCATGCGTTCGAGCCCCACATCAGGCTCTGTGCCAACAGCTCAGAGCCTGGAGCCTGCTTCAGATTCTGTTCTCTGTCTCTCTGTCTCTCTCTCTCTGCCCCCTCCCCCACTCGCACTCTGTGTCTCTCTCTCTCTCAAAAATAAAATAGCATTAAAAAATTTTTTATAAAAAAAAATAATAAAGATAAAAAAGGAAGAAGCCTGCCTCCCTGCCCCAGGGCTAAAACCAATTCTAAAGGAGTCTTTTTAGAGAAATTAAGTTGTACAGTGATGTTTCTCAGTTTTGCTTCAACTGTAATAATAATTGATTCTAGTATTCATGAAAACCACTCATCCTCCTTTAAAGCGTCTTGAGCCAATCCCAAATCAAAGCTAAATGATGGGAGCATGTCTATGTTAAAGCCTCACTGCCATTCCCACCACCAAATGATTCTGACACCTACCCATCACCACCCTCCTGCCTGAGAAGCTTTAGTCCTAGATAATATTTCTGGCCCAATCCTTGTTTCGCTTACAGTTGAGTTCTCAAATTTCAATTTTCTAATCTGAAAAAGAAAATTAAGTCACTGAGGGAATATGTACTGTCTACTTTCTTTGTTACCAAATTTTCACAGAATGTGATGCTTGATCACCATTGTGATTATCTTCTTACCTTCATTGCAGGAATTTAACATTAGCTGAGTGGCCACAATATTTCTGACTCAATCCAGGATAAATGACATGGGAGTCTCACAGAATCGTAGTTACCATTGACTCCAGGCCAATAATTTAGCTTTTCATTTCAAAAGGTGATGTTCTCAATCAAAACTTTGCTCATATTAGAAACATAAGACAAGAGGTCAAATGAGAAGACACATCCATCTGTGAAGTGATTCACATTTTTAATCAATCAGTCTAGCCTCCATCCAGATCACTTACAAAAATATCGAACAAAGCCAAAGGTAGAATTGTGATATCACGAGAGATCTCATTCCAGATTAAAATCAGTAATTAACCAAATTACATAGATCTTATTATTCCACCTTTTTAGCAATTACTTAAAAGACTATCTAGAAGGGCATGTTGTTAAACTTGAAGATGGTGCAAAGCTGGAACAGGTAGCTAATATTTTGGATTCCACATGTCTCAAAAGTTCTTGCCAGGCTAAACCAAAGGCAAAAATGTAATACAAAATATCACAGAAAAAAAAAAAAGATATCACAGGAATAAGTATAACCTTGTAGTTAAGTTGAAAAGGCCATTATAGGTACATTACCCTTTACCAACAATCAGGTGAAAACTCAGTGAGGCTCTTACTTTGCCATAAAATCGTATAAGCCATTGTGCTTTGCCCAAAATGCTAATTTAATTTTAGGTGTCATTAATAGGTACCTAGTCCAAAATGGTTGAGGTCACAGTTCCGTTGTGTAATGGTCAGACATCACATCTCTAGGATACAAAATTAATTAATATAATTTTTTTCACCAACTATGTAGATTTGAGCAAGTCATGTGATTTGAGCCCTCGTGTTCTCACCTGAAAATGGAAATAATAATAGCTGGCAAACACATTCCCACCAAACTGCTATAAAATCGAATGAAACCATTTCCATAAAAAGTGTTCTAAAAATTATAAAGCGTGGGGCTACCTGGGTGCCTCAATCTATTAGGGGCCCGGCTCTTGGTTTCAGCTCAGGTCATGATCTCACGGTTCATGAGATAGAGCCACACACCAGGCTCTATGCTGACAGAGCAGAGCCTGCTTGGGATCCTCTCTCTCCCTCTCTCTCAACCACCTCCCCTCTCAAAATAAATACATAAGCATTTACGTATTATCCACTTCTTTCTAATAAATGCAATATAACTATCCTTTGAGGATCTCACCTCCACCAATCTAGCCATGTTGTGAGCCCCAAATGTCTGAGGCCACAGAAATGTGTTTGAGAATGGGCACATAACCCAGTTAAGACTAAGGAGACATGAGGAGACTATGCTACAACTTTTGAAAAAACAGAAGTCTTGCCCCTTTTCTGTGTTTGAAAACATAAGGTGAGTCTTGGGTTAGCATCCTATTACCCGGCCTTAAAATGAGCTGATACACAGAAGAAGGCAGAAATGAAAGAGATAAGAAACTAATGACCTCATTTGAAATTCTGAATTAGACCCTGCTCCCAGAGGAAGCTCAGATTCCTCTGATTGTCCTGTATTCCAAGCCAATATTTTCCCTTTTTTAAGTCAATTTGTGTAAGGTATTTCTGTTAATTGCAACAGGAAGTGTCCTATGATTAGACCTTCATTTTAATGTCTTAGATAAATTCAGTTATTCAATTATATGTAAATAATAAATGGGATAATTTTCAAATGGATGGATATATATATATACATATATATATACATTCAACAAAAATCAAATATATTTTTAGAATGTGTTAGACTGTTGTAATTGTTAGATTGTGTCAGATTGTTAGATTGCAATGTTAGATTATTTCTCAAAACAAAATATCATTCCTGAATATGCCTTGGATTCTAAGACTCATACAAGGAATTACATAAAAAATTTGTTCTAAAGATAATTTTTTAGCATTCTGCCTCTGGGAAAGCCATGTTTCCTGGCTTCCTCATCTTGTCTTCTCTGTCTTCCTGCTGAGTTAATAGCCAGATCTCCAACTAAAACAGCAGTACCCATCTCTGATTAATGGGACCTTTCTCCCCACCTTTTTTAATGGCTTCCTCCCATTGCGATTTCAATCAGAACATTGCTGGGAATCCCTCCTGGTGCCTCTCCAGGAGCACTTCTATTGCCATTTTTTATATGCTCCTCCTGAAGAAAGGAAAAGCCAAAGAAATGTCTCCACACTCCAAGGCTGAAATCAATGTAGAATGTGAAGAAACCATAGCACTTTCTTAGCAGACAGGGTGTATAGCCATCAGCTAGTCCAGGGCTAAATCCAGCCCACCCAATTTTTATTTGCAGGCGTTGGTGTAAATAACATTACATCTGAACACGACATGCTTATTTGTTACACATTGTCTATGGCTGCTTTCGTGCTACAACAGCAGAGTTGAGTAGTCAAGAAAAAAACAATAGGGCCCAAACGGCCTAAAATATTTACTATTTGGCCCTTCATTTTAAAAATTTGTGAACTTCTGAAGTGGTCCAATCATTTAGTTTTTAAAAAGAAGCTTAGGGGTTGCCTGGGTGACTCGTTCAGTTGAACATCCGACTCTTGATTTTGGCTTAGGTCATGATGCCAGTGTTGTGGGATCTAGCCACACATCAGCCTCTGGACTGAGCATGGAGCCTGCTTAAGATTCTCTCTCTCTCTCTGCCCCTCCTGTGCTCACACACATATGTGCACACATTGGTACTCTCTCTCTTTCTCTCTCTCTCTCTAAAATTAATAAAATATATATTTAAAAAGAATTTTTTTTAAGTGAGGTGGGGGGCAGCACCTGAGTGGCTCTGTTGGTTGAGTGTCTGACTCTTGGTTTCAGCTCAGGTCATGATCTCGCAGTTTGCAGGATCACCTCGGGCTCTGTGCTGACAGGGCAGAGCCTGATGGGATTCTCTCTCTCCCTCTCTCTCTCTGCTCCTTCTCCACTTGCTCTCATGCTCTCTCTCTCTCTCTCTCTCTCTCTCTCTCTCTCTCTCTGTGAAAAATAAATAAAGAAACATTCCCTATCAAAATAACATCAGCATTCTTCACAGAACTAGAACAAATAATCCTAAAATTTGTATAGAACCAGAAAAGACCCCAAATAGCCAAAGCAATCTTGAAAAAGATAACCAAAGAAGAGACATCGCAATCCCAGACTTCAAGCTATACTACAAAGCTGTAATCATCAAGACAGTATGGCTGGCACAAAAACAGACACTCAGATCAATGGAATAGTGTAGAGAACCCAGAAATGGACTGGGAAAACTGGACAGCGACATGCAGAAGAATGAACCTGGACCACTTTCTTACACCATACACAAAAATAAACTGAAAATGGATGAAAGACCTAAGTGTAAGACAGGAAGACATCAAAATCCTTGAGGAGAAAGTAGGAAAAAAACCTCTTTGACCTTGGCTGCAGCAACTTCTTACTCAACACGTCTCCGGAGGCAAGGGAAACAAAAGCAAACATGAACTACTGGGACCTCATCAAAATAAAAAGCTTCTGCACAACGAAGGAAACAATCAGCAAAACTAAAAGGTAACCCACAGAATGGGAGAAGATATTTGCAAACAACATATCAGATAAAGGTTTAGTATCCAAAATCTATAAACAACTTCTCAAACTCAACACCCAAAAATCAAATAATCCAGTGAAGAAATGGGCAAAAGACATGAATAGACACTTCTCCAAAGGAGACATCCAGATGGCCAACTGACACATGAAAAAATGCTCAACTTCACTCATCATCAGGGAAATACAAATACAAATCAAAACCACAATGAGATACCACCTTACACCTATCAGAATGGCTAACATTAACAACTCAGGCAACAACAGATGTTGGCGAGGATGCGGAGAAAGAGGATCTCTTTTGCATTGTTGGTGGGAATGCAAACTAGTGCAGCCACTCTGGAAAACAGTATGGAAGTTCCTCAAAAAACTAAAAATAGAACTACCCTACGACCCACCAATTGCACTACTAGGCATTTATCCAAGGGATACAGGTGCGCTGTTTTGAAGGGACACATGCACCCCCATGTTTATAGCAGCACTATCAACAATAGCCAAACTATGGAACGAGCCCAGATGTCCATGGGTGGATGAATGGATAAAGAAAGGTGGTATATTATACAATGGAGTATAGCTCAGCAATCAAAAAGAATGAAATCTTGCCATTTGCAACTACTTGGATGGAACTGGAGGGTATTTTGCTAAGTGAAATTAGTCAGAGAAAGGCAAATATCATATGACTTCACTCATATGAGGACTTTAAGAGACAAAACAGATGAACATAAGGGAAGGGAAACAAAAATAATATAAAAACAGGGATTGGGACAAAGCATAAGAGACTCATAAATATGGAAAACAAACTGAGGGTTACTGGAGGGGGTGTGGGATGGGGGATGGGCTAAATGGGTAAGGGGCATTAAGGAATCTACTCCTGAAATCATTGTTGCACTCTATGCTAATTTGGATATAAATTTAAAAAATAAAATTAAATAAACAAATAAACATTAAAACAAGAGTAGTAGATGATGATGATGATGATTTATCATTACCATAAAGATGGAGGCATTCTGAAATATAACTTGGTATTCAGAGGACATATAATTACTAAACTGGGGAGTTCTCTTAGACTGTTCCACAAGCAAAATATGAGGAAAAATACAAGAAGGTGGGATTCCAACACTCAATATCTACAAACAATTCAATTCAAATTCTATTGCCATCATGCAAGGAAGTCAGAGCCCAAGGGGTGCTTATAGCACTGGTAGGGGAGAAAGATTCGTTACTCGGGGCCAAGGCATTACACATTTCAACGCATAATAAACTAGGGGCTCTCTGCTCCTCCCCGTTTGACAGACAGCCACATCTTCTGGTGCAGTGCCAGCCACGTCCCTGAGACACGATGGTGAAGTTCAGAGTAAACAGATTTGCTCTATCGGGTGCCTGGTCACCAGGCCTGCTTTTAATTCTGGTAAAGTGGATATTGTCACCATCAGTGGCCCCTTCACTGACCTCAGCTACATTGTCTATATGTTCCACTCTGATTCCAGTTATGGCAATTCCATGGCACAGTCAAGGCTGAGAACAGAAAATTTGTTATCAATGGGAAATCCACCTCCATGTTCCAGGAAGCGAAATCCTGCCAGCATCAAATGGGGTGATGCTGGTGCTGAGGACGTTGTGGAGTCCACCAGGGTCTTCACCACCATGGAGAAGACTGGGGCTCACTTGAAGAATGGGGCCAAGAGGGTCATCATCTCTACCCTTCTGCTGATGCCTCCATGCTTGTGATGGGCATGAACCATGAGAAGTATGACAACTCCCTCAAGATTGTTAGCAATGACTCCTGCACCACCAACTGCTTGGCCCCTCTGGCCAACGTCATCCATGACAACTTTGGCATCATGGAGGGACTCATGACGATGGTCCATGCCATTACCACCACTCAGAAGACCATGAATAGCTGAAGGGCTACCCAGAACATCACCCCTGCTTCTCCCGGCACTGCCAAGGCTGTAGGCAAGGTCATCCCTGAGCTGAATGGGAAGCTCACTGGCATGGATGTCTTTGTCCCCACCCCTGACATGTCAGTCATGGATCTGACCTGCCACCTTGAGAAAGCTGCCAAATACTATGACATCAAGAAGGTGGGGAAGTAGGCATCAGAGGATCCCCTCAAGGACATCCTGGGCTACGCTAAGGACCAGTTTGTCTCCTGTAACTTTAACAGTGACACCCATTCTTCCACCTTCCGTGCTGGGCCTGGTTATTGCTTTCAATGACCACGCTATCAAGCTCATTTCAGGGTAAGACAGTGAATTTGGCTACAGCAACCAGGTGGTGGACATTATGATCCCCATGTCTCCCAAGGAATAAGAGCCCCAGAGACAGCAGGAGGAAGAGAAAGGCCCTCAGTTGCTGGCGAGTCCTTGCCCCAACTCATCCCCCAACACACTGGGAATCTCCCAACCTCCACAGTTTCCATCCCAGACCGCCTGAAGAAGGGGAGGGGTTTGGGGACCCCTACCTTGTCATGCACCATCAATAAAGTGTACTGTACCCAGAATGAATGAATAAATGAATGAATGAGTGAATGACTATATAAATAAACAAACAAACAAACAAACAAACTAGGGAAAACCTTAGCACTGTATCAAACAGCATGTGCACTATGGATCCATCAGTGGCCAACAATGGTTGTCCTAACTCTCCCCACAATAGGAATGGTCCCGTGTGATTCCAGGGTTCCCCCCTCAGGCCACGTAGGCCTCTGTCTAGTCTAACTAACCCTTCCTTCTTTAGATTTTATGGCCATAACTCACTCTCAGTCAACAGGAATTTATTGTCATTGCTCAACACCATACCACCTACATTGTATGAAAGACTTAACCAGGGGCAAAATATTTTTGCTGTTCATACCATCCTTTTGCCAAAGAATTATGCTTATGATGTTACTTTATATTTTGATCATGCCTAATGTGGACACCAGAAGAAAAAAGTAAGCCTTATAACCCTAGACATTAGAAACGGTCAAGAACTACTCCTGCACATCATCTCTCTGTTCCAAGATGGCAGATGGCCATCACCCTTCAGATAAACGCTCCTTTAGAACCTAACAGGGACAGATAGAGCCATGTAGCCTACCCTCTCTCCTACCGAGTTTCTTTTTTTGATGCTAATCACAGGGAATAAACTTTTTCCAGGGTTGCTTAGCTCATACTGGGAATCAAACCCTATATGTGGTCCTCTGTGATGTGCTAAGCTCATCTGCTTATGCCTTGGCATCCAGAAAAGATATACTAGGGCTAATAACTAGTAAACTCCCACTTTAGAAGGGCCTTTCCCACCCCAGCCCCCACCCCTACTGCCACCATCTGTGTTTGTTCTTCTGCTATATAAGAACTCAAACTGGGTGGCGAGCATGTTATTTTTAAAAATCTTTTAGTGGCGTCTATACCCAGAACTGCCTCATCACAATTATCCTCACCAAACAAGGAAACTTCACATTGAGAATGGATATGGTGTTCAGCCAGCACCAAATGTCTCTCCTTCTGCCTTTTTGTCTTTCCGATCAATCAGAACATGTGAAAGTCCCAAATGAAGAGTAAACACACAGCCCAGGTTCCTTTCATCTCCTAACATATGTCATGAAGGGGGAAAGAAAAAACCCTATTCCCAGCTTCAATCAGCCATTCGTTTTCTGCAACTTGAACCTTAAGCTGAAAGGGACGTGTGGGGGGCTGTAGAGGAGGGTTGAATGCGGGCCCACTCCTTGAAAGATAATAGGTATTCGCCGCATACCTGCATCTTGGAGTCATTATCTCCCCTGCGAGCACTTCTGTATTTATATATAATGAGATCATTACCAGGCAGCTATTCCAATTTTATTCAGACTTTAATATTTCTTGAAGAAAAAAAATAGCATACAAAAGGGTTTGTGATGCCAACTCAATCAGACGTGCTGTTGATGGAGAATTATTCAAGTGCAAGCCAGAACAGGAAAAAAAAGTAATTTCAGAGAGGTTTCTGTCAAAGTCGAGTTCTCCTGTGATGATGTTTCGAATGAATATGCCGAAATGTCCAGAGGTTAGGAAGAAAAATAACAACTAACAGAAGAGAGGGCTCTGCGTAGGATTAACAGTGAGGCGTGTCCCAGCCTAACCAGCAGGCAGGTGGGGCAGGGCCTCCCTCAGAGACGGGACCATCACCTGGCTTTCCCTGGGGAATTAGACCAGAGAAACAGCTTTACTAGCCTTTGCCTTTGGGACACAAGCAGCAATCTGGTGTTAGAAATGAACCCTTTTAGGGCGCCTGGGTGGCTCAGTCAGTTAAGCATCAGACCCTTGGTTTCGGCTCAGGTCTTGATCTCTTGGTTCACAAGTTCGAGCCACACATCAGGCTCTGCACTGTCAGTGGGATTCTACTTGGGATTCTCTCTCTCTCTCTCTCTCTCTCTCTCTGTCTCTCTCTCTGCCACTCCCCCACTCACACTGTCTCTGTCTCTCTCAAAATAAGTCAACTTTTAAAAAATGAACGCTTTTGTGGTTATTATTTTCTCTCATGGTTGAGCTCAGGTGGTTAGGCCATGTAGGCAAGACCCTTCCTTTCCCATTTTCACAGGATACACCTTTACTTAAAAGAAGGGACTTTCTCTCTCACCACCTCTGTGGCCTCTGCCAGACAAGGAAAAAGGCAGGATTTTCTTTCCTGTTTTTCCCATTCATACAAAATGGCTAGAAATTCAGAGCCCCTGCTAATCAAGTATTCTGGCTAAGGTTTAATAAACTGTACTCTATCAGTTCTCAGCAAATTAGGAAATCAAATGAAATAAATCAAATACTAAGATCCAACAAAAAGGAATCCCCCTCTGGTAATCCGGACAGCACCTCAGGATTATTCCAAACATTGGGGGACAATTATGAAAGCCATTCGTCACTGACCAGCACTTTTAGAAATATGCTCTGTTAATGTGAGCTCTCCAGATGTTTGAACTTTGGATAAACATGAACTTACTCATTCATTTCTAAGAACTATAGTTTATCCCGAGATTACAAATCCAAGAAGACAATCATCTTAGCTATTAGCTCTCCGTCCTGAATTGCAGATGGGAATAAGCTGTTGGGGCAGAAATGAAGGCTTGTCATCACAGTAAACATGAAATTAAAGGATTCTGGGTCTTTTTGTATGGCAATTATAAAGCACTAATTATTTTTTGCCCTGGCATTTCCTAACAAGGTCAACCAAAATAACAGTATAAGAGAATTTACAAAATGCACATGCTGTCCACTGAGCTCCCAAACATGAGTCAGACATAGAGCTGGTAGATTTCTTATTATTTTTTTTAATGTTTATTTATTTTTGAGAGAGAGAGAATGCGAGTGGGTTGGGGCAGAGAGAGAGAGGGAGACACAGAATCTGAAGCAGGCTCCAGGCTCCCAGCTGTCAGCACAGAGTCTGATGCGGGGCTCGGACTCACGAGATGTGAGATCAAGACCTGAGCCGAAGTCGTACACTCAACCAACTGAGCCACCCAGGCACCCCGGTAGATTTCTTATTATTTGTGCTGGCCCATCTTAAAGAGATATCTTGAAATGGTCACTAGGTAGTTCCAGTAAAATTGTGAAGGCTATTTTATAGATCTAGTTCCGGAATGTGCTCAACATTTAGAAATCAGTTTGTAGGGGTGCCTGGAGGGCTCCATTGGCTAAGAGTCCAACTCTTGGTTTTGTCTCAGGTCATGAATCTCACTTATGGTGAGTGAACACAGGTTCATGAGCTCAAGCCTGCAATGTGAGTGTGGAGCCTGCTTGAGATTCTCTCTCTCTCTCTCTCTCTCTCTCTCTGTCTTTCTTTCCCTCTCTGCCCCTCCCACACTTTCTCAAAACAAATAAATAAACTTAAACAAAAAAATCAGTTTGTAAAAGAAAGAAGGAAGGGAAGAAGGATAGTGATCTCATGTCTCCATGAAATACAGCTAGCCCCACCATAATCTATATCATGTAGGCAAAGAACTGTATCAAAATAGTCCTAACAACTCTTGAACTTAAAAGAGACTTTAACAAGAAAATGGGAACAATTTTCTCTCCCTCTCCCTAAAGCCACAAGAGCTGGTCATAGCAATCATTTTAAGATTAACCCCTTGCAAAGGAGAGGAATCTGGTCAAGTAAGAACTATTCAATTTCCATACATCATTCACTCTTGTGTGTTAGCATGCTATGTGGTGTGCGTGTGTGTGTGTGTGTGTGTGTGTGTGTGTGTGTGTGTGTTTTCATTTGCCATGAACATGGCTTCAACTCAGCAGTTGCCCTCCATGTGCCTCCCTTGGTTCTTTAAGTCCTTCCCTCGCAGCCTTAAAAGAAGGGAGGTGAGTCCCCCTTTTCTCAAAACCCTCTGCCTCTCCAGCATACTCGATGGAGCCTCCACTGTCCCTTTGCTTCTGTCATCCAACATGCTTTCATTCTCCATCTGTGGAAAATCCTCCCGAGCTATCAGGAGACGTGGCTTCCAGCCCCTCCTCCTCTATGCACTCACCATGACACCAACAAGGCTTCCAGGAGCATCACCTCTCCCCACGCTATGTTTCCATGACCTGGCCTTGCACCTACCCACAAACATTGCTGTATTTTGGTCCTATCTTCAACAGCCAAATCTTCATTAACTTACAACCCATTCTCTCCATAAATACCTAAAATACAGCTTTCACGTCCACCACACAGCCGAAATTACTCTTTAAGATCATAAAGTCCAAGTTTTTTCGCCAAATTAAACGGTCTGTATAGGTTCTTCACCCTTTGGGCTTTGGAGAGATCTGACATGACCAAGAAAGCTCTTCTTACAAACCTTTTCATCAACGTCCCACATTATCTGCCCCCCTCTGCCTCGCCTCTGTCTGGTCCTACCTGTTTGCTACAGGGGCACTTGGCTTTATTCATAGCTGGGTAACCAGCTATCTGGTGAGGGCTTCAAAGATGATAAGGTGTTTCTCTCCGCCCCCACTGTCCCCACCACCATCACACACTGAACATGTGATTAATGAGTCATCCCTTTGGGTCAACATCCTGCATCTCACAGAATCTTCTCTTTAAAAACTAAATGCCTTTGGGGCTCCTGGGTGGCTCAGTCGGTTGAGCATCCAACTTCGGGCCTCCAACCACATTGGGCTCTGTGCTGGCAGCTCAGAGCCTGAAGCCTGCTTCAGATTCTGTATCTCCCTCTCTCTCTCTCTGCCCCTGCCCACTTGCACTCTGTCTCTCTCTCTCTCTTAAAAATAAACATTGGGGCACCTGGGTGGCTCAGTCGGTTGAGCGTGCGACTTCAGCTCAGGTCATAATCTCGCAGTCCGTGAGTTCGAGCCCCGCGTCAGTCTCTGTACTGACCACTCGGAGCCTGGAGCCTGTTTCAGATTCTGTGTCTCCCTCTCTCTCTGACCCTCCCCCGTTCATGCTCTGTCTCTCTCTGTCTCAAAAATAAATAAACGTTAAAAAAAATTTTTTAATAAATAAATAAATAAACATTAAAAAGTATTTTTTAAACAACATGAAAATTACCATAATTGACAACAGGCATGGTAATATCTTACTAACTCTCCAGAACCCTGATTAAAAATGACGAACGTGATGCCCCTTCAGAGGGTCTATAGTATGGAGGATTCTGGGAAAGTTAATTATCAATATCTGTCTATGAAGTTCTAAA
>NW_024412376.1:49461826-49469231 GCF_014898765.1 Herpailurus yagouaroundi | reverse complement strand
GGATTCTGGGAAAGTTAATTATCAATATCTGTCTATGAAGTTCTAAAATAGCATGATGATTTACTGTTGGAAATATGAAAGAGAACGTTCCTTTTCTACCAAATGTTGTAGTGCTTTTTAACTGCCCTCCCCGACTCTACCCAGAGAAAATTGGTCACAGTTTCTGCTGAGACCACAAGGACCTGATCCTTTTCCCCATAAATAGCTTTCTCTGCTCATGTGCTCTGTGGGGAATACTTAACCTTGTACCATTGCCGTTGATAAAGTCTTAGAGCCTCACCCTGATGATTAGCTCACCACCATTTAGGCAATTTCTGGCAATCACCATGCTTTGTATAAAGCAACTGAGTGTTTATTTATCAGACTTCACTCCTTAATTTTTGCAGCTGCCCAAGATACTTCTTTTTTTTTGCAGTCCCAGAACCTAGATCAGTGGGTAGGAAATAAATTGTCTCGATACTAGGTGTAAAAGTGGCCAAGTTTAAAGTTCTCTTTTCTCTCTCTGCAAAATGTACTCTGGTACCCGATTAATAAGATTACGCCTCCACTCTGGAGCAAAGTGCCACCTTTAATCATTTCCAGAAGTGGGCCACCCGACCTTCTGTCTGGTAGGTTCATGAACAACAGGAAAAAGATCACCAGACAGTGTCAAAGGCCAAAAATACCTTGTCTCTGAGGACCCTCTTCTCACAAAGGGTCTTAGGAATCAAAGCAAGGGCATAACCACCTAGGATTCCACAAACAGGGGAACTGAAAGCCCCTAGCATCTGTAATAAAGGAGACTGTGCAAATCGTGCTGATATCAGAAGCACACAGGATTTGCAAGTAATATCCATTATCTGGTACGCTGGCATGATGAAATGGGATTCAAGGACAGCATAGAAACTGAGTGTATCGTGGATCTTACTACGAGCTGATTCTTAGGTTCTTTGCCTCTATTGTGTATTTGGCCATGTCTTGAGGGAGAAAGCAAACTGTGGCCAGAAGGCAAAAAAGAGACTCTCTTGCCCTGCTATTAGTAAATTCTACCACAAACAGGGTCTGAGGATAGGAAACATGTGCCAAAGGTGAATTATTTAGTTCTTCTTTCCATGAAAAAAGACACCTGCCCTCTTTACCTATCAACAGGGTGCCTTCTTCCAGAAGCCATGGAGCAGGAATTCTTAATTGCACTGTATCAAGGGTTGGCAAACTATGGCCCACAGGCCAAGTCCAGCCCATTGTCTGTTTTTACAAATATAGTTTTATTGGAACACAGCCATACTCATTCATTTACCGATGGCTGCCTCCGTGCTGCAATAGCATAGTTAAATAGTTGCAACGAAGTGCTGATGGCATGCAACACCTGACACTAACTTATTTACCCTTTATGGAGAAAGTCTACTGACTCCTGCCCCGTATCCTCTATGGCAAAGCTAAAAACAATTATAATAATGGGCAATGTTTATCAAACTTTTCAATACTCAATACACTATTAAACACATTACATGAATTACATCATTAAATCGCCAGAGCAGACGTATGAAGTAGGTGCTTTTGTTTTCTCCATTTTAAAAGTGAAGGATCCAAGGCTTGCAGAACTACTAAGTCTCCAGGACCAGGAAGTGGTGCAGGCAGGATTCGAAGCCTGTCAGTCTAGCACCCCATGCCCACTCTTTCAACTAGTAAACAATATTTCCTCTAATACAGTGATAATAATTGCTACCATTTGCCAAGTGTTTACTATACTCTAGCCTTTGCACATATTGTCTCTAAAGCTCACCAGTGCCTATGTTTGTACTTTCCAAATCAGGGGACAGGAACCCATATTGGTTAAATAATTAACCCAAGAGCAGACAGCTGAGAGTAGAAGATCCTGTGTTCGAACTTTCATTACATGTACCACCTCACAGGAGAAAGAGAGCCTTTAGGGCACAGCATAATCAGCATAAGAAATTAAGGATTTTTTTCTAATTTCCATTCTCTCTAGAAAGACTATGGGTCACCCCAATCAGGTACTAGCCCATTCACTAACTATCTGTGTGGCACTTGGCACAGCACTTAATCCTTTCAGATCTCAGTTTCCTTGTTGGCAAAAGGAAGAAGTTCAGGTTGGATGCTCTCTGAGATATCCCAACTCAAACACTCTCTAAACTTCCCTTTCCATCCCTTCACAGAGTTATGTGGTCATTTCTGCTCCGTGTGTATGCACATGGTCTTGATAAATGCCAGCTATCAGAAAGAAGTAGTCCGTTGCTGATTTAAAACTCTTCCCACAGGAAAAATTATCCCACGGGATAATCTCTCATTATCTCATTATATATCTCACACTCTACCTGCCTTCCATTCAAGAGAGAGTCTGAACTCAAGTCAACTCCTATCGTCACTTACCATTACATCATGGCTCATGAAGATAGCTGCTTCCCCTTAGAACACAAAAAGGATGCCAGGCACTAATGACTCTTGTTCCATTTTGTTGTCTTTGATTTGGGTATTTTGGCTAATTATTAAACAGCCGGTAAGATCTAATTCCTAAGACCCAGTTGGGTCAAATGCAATAAATGTACATTAAATATTATGTGATTTGGTGGAGGTGATTGTTTTCCCCTATTATATAATATTTTAAATCACTACCATCTATCTGGTAAATTAAAATAGAAGGCTTATGGCTGTTTATAAGGTAGGACTTCTCCAATGAGCTATTTTATCTGTATCTTATTTCCTAATCCTATTATCTTTCTCTGTAGATTATCAAACGTTAAGGGCCATGGAAGTCACCGTATAGATGCCTTCATCAGGTGAAAAATGGCTTCCCAAGCAAAAGCTGAATTCTAAAAACTGCCATGTAGAGTTTCTCAAATGGCAGCTCTTCTCAGCCTAGCTTCCCTTCACTTTGACTGATGGGCAAATCTGATGTAAGGAAATACTTCTACTGAGTTTACTTCTTTAAGCAACTTGGTTTAAAAAAAAAAAAAAAAAAAAAAAAAAAAAAAAGGCCATCTTGCCAGTGATCCCTTTAAGCCTTTTTAATTGCAAAATTCTTTTTTATGGTGTCACTGACCCAGTCTTAGCAGAGTTCATTTCAGAAATGTGCTGGAGTGGGTACCAGAGCTGACAACTAAGGCTGAGAAATGTTTTAAGTATCACGACTCTACATTTTTCTCCTGTCTGTGAGGTTCAGGGATTCATCCTGTCTGCATCATGCCTGCCCTTTGTTTATGCATGAATAAGATATTTTAGACACTGAGGACACGGCATAGACACCAGCCCTTCCTGGAAAAATAAGACCTAGACCTCAAATCACGGTGAGAACACAGACTGTCCTCAGTGCCAGCTAATTTCCAAATGCGAATACAGAAACACTGGTTAGCAGCCTTCTCCAGTTCTTCTGTTGGCCCCTAACCTTTAGCAAGACAAAAATGTCACATATAATAGATCCTAAAATTAACAGTACATCTTGCTTTTCAGTTGATCAGATCAGCTGAGAATGAGGTCAGTCTCTTACCTCCTCCAGATAAGAGGTTGTCATTGTTTGAGTACATTTAACAACACCACAGACATTAGGCCCCAGAAAATATCTGATAATTTAGAAGCTCAGAATACAGATCAAAAATAAACCTGAAAAAAGTCATTCAGCTTCATGTCCTAATTCCTGGTAGGGCCACACTTAAAGCATCCTGTATCACTTAGGAAAACCTCTTCTTTGCTCATGCATCTACTAGATAACCTTTCTTGGGCACCTGCTATTTACAAGACACTGTTCTAGGCCCTGGACATACTCTGAACACAAGAGACAAAGTCCACATTGTAATAAATCTTACATTCCAGTAAAGGAGACAGACAATAAACAAATAAACAAGAAAAAATGTATGGTAGGAGTTAGGACTATTTTGAAGATAAAACAGGATAGTATGCTACAGAAGGATGAGACTACTTTTTAAATAGTCAAGAAAGATTCTCCAAGGAGTTGACACTTAACTTGCAAATGGAATAAAATGATGATACCCTGTGAAGATGTTGGCCAGGATAAGAACATTCCAGGCACAGGGAATACCTAGTGCAAAGGCCCAAAGACAGAAAGCAACTTGAAGTTTTCAAGACATGGTGAGGCAGGGTGAGAGAGAAGGGAAATACGAGATAAAGTCAGTAGGTGGACAGAAATGAGAATTCATAAGGTCCCGAAGACTCCATTGGAGAACTTCATTTTGGCCTAGTTATGATAAGAGCTTGTAGAAGTTTATAGGGAAGTTTATAGTTTAAAGGGAGCTCTGTGACCCAATTTTTTTAAAGAGTACCCTAGGGGCGCCTGGGTAGCTCAATCAGTTAAGCGACCAACTCTTGATCTCCGCTCAGGTCCTGATCTCATGGTTCACGGGTCCAAGCTCCACACTGGGCTCTGTGCTAACAGTGAGGGGCCTGCTTGGGATTCTCCCTCTCTCTCTCTGCCCCTCCCTGCTCACTCACTCTCTTGCTCGCTCACTCTCCTTCTGTCTCTCTCTCTCTCAAAAGAAAGTAAATATTAAAGAGTGCCCTAACTTCTGTGAGGAGAACGGATTTTGGAAGCAAAAGTGGAAGCAAGGATGCCACTTGGGTGACTGAAGTGGTCCAGGTGAGAGATGATGGATGCTTTCACGGGGCCGCGATTAGTGAAGATGGAGAGGAGTGAGAAGTTTGGAGAAATGTCAGGATTTGCTGACAAACTTGATGTGGAAAATGGGAGTGTCAAAAAACGACTCTCCAGTTTTGGGTTAGCTCGTACACACTCACCCTGTTCACTGTACTTGGCATCTGGGATTGTGATGTTCCAGCCAAATGGCACCAGAAGCATGACCAATTGCACTGTAAATTTGAAATGCACCAGAGGAAGCTGGTGTATTTTATAAACTGTCATCAGAGAAATCATCACTGTTCTGACTCACTCCTACAGATATATTTTGCTACTTGAGAGAGCCTCTGAGCATGCTTGCATAAGAGTAGTATTCTTAACTTACGCAGAAAAGTGTATCTCCTCATAATGTTCCTGTAGCCAGGAGGCACACGAAATAGAGAGTGGGTTTGGGATCCTGTGCTTTGTTAAAGTGAAGGGACAATCAGCATCAGGAACATTAGCCATGGCAGTACACAGGATTGCTCAACAATGTATGAAAAGAAGAACCAGTCATCTGAATTGAATTTTCAGCTGGAGCCTAAGAGGCCAAATTTAATCATCCACCTAAAATTATCACACAAGTCAATACTTCCTCCCTTCTCCTTGCAAAGGAAAAGGGACTGATTCTTTACTTTTCAGTCAAGCAGGTGGCCTTGAGGCAGCTAACCAGCTGGCTGAAATCTAAATACCTTCACTAAGACAAAAGCCAGTAACATGATTGATTATCTTCTCATTGTAGGAGAAGAGAACCTCCCCCAGCCAATCAGCATGCAGAATCACTATCAGATCACCATTGAACAAAACCAGACTCACAGCTGATAAACAAAGGTGCCCAAGTCCCAGGACCCGACTGGCTGGGGCTCCAGCTACCAGCTCAATTCCACGTAAGGCATTGATTTCTAACAAGGTTCAGTTAGTTCCTTGGTTGTTAAGCCCTAGCCTTCTTTTTTCAGACTCTGAATAGATATCCACACTCCCAGTCAATTATTTCAATACATCTGGCTCAGAGTTAAAACTGGTCTCTCCTAGAGAGAAGACTCCTCCCCAAACCTCTCGGAAGTACAGACTTCCAAACAGTGTATAGAGTCTCCCTTCTATGTGTTCTAAGGGTGAAAAATGCCTGGTGTACATCCCACTTAATTGGGAGCCCACAATTAGGATCCTATCTGACGATGGCTTGCTGTCCTGCGTCCCATGAACCTTGAAAGCAGGAAGCAGGATGATCCACCTAAGGCATCAAACCTGACTTCTTTGCCCAGGGAACTACCAGGGGAGGGTAAGGCCATGCCAAATGGCCCCTGTTAGGTGGCACTCCCAAACTTTGGTGGGATTCCTGCCTTGGTGCTGAAATTCTCCTAGGCATCTACCATATCTTCTGATCTCCAACCCAGGAGGAATATGAAAATTGAGGTTAAGAGATTTTAACAAGCAGGTGACCACAGGTTTCAAATTCCACTTGCTCCTTGTTACTTATCAAGCCTATCAGTACCTCAAACTCCTCATTGGTAAGATAGAAAGGAAGAATCACCAAATAAAACACTAAAAAGAGGAATATAAGGGAATTAATCTTCTCCTGAATGGCAATCCCATTCAAGGGTCAGAGTAACTCCTTCTGAAACTTCGTAATGTAAGTGTCCCTTATTCCTAAGAAACCCAAAGGATGCCATGCACTCTTCAAGAATCTTCTTTCTTCTTCTTTGTGATTGCCAGTGTCATGGTTGGTAATGTTTACTACTAGCCTTGATAATTGAGCTTAAGAAAAAGACCCTCATAGAAAGAAGTTGTCACAGAGGCAAAAGAAAGCCAAGCACCCATTACCCTCAAACCTCCTTCCACAGGCTCAGGGCGAAAGGCAAGATCTTCTTGCCCTGGCACATAAATCTTTCCTCTGTCAGCTCAAGAAGGTTGTTTTCCTCCTAAAAACTGAACATCAGACTTGTCAAAAACTTTTCCTTATTGATCAGACAGAGACAGAATATTGAAGTTAGACAGCTATTTGCTGAACCACTTCCCTTATTTCAAGGAGAGCCTGAAATTCTAACGGTGCCTCTACCATGAAGGTTTTGATACAGGTTGTGTGAGGTTGGAGGGAGGACTGGGTCAGAGGCACTACCTACCTCCAGCCTGGAAATATGAGCCTGATTATCAAAGGCAAAATAATGGCAATCAAGTTAGTGGGAGCTGGGGGAGGACAGGGAAGCCAGGTACAGCTCCGCTCCCCTCCCTACCAACAGGATTCGTGACGAAATCACAGGAGTCCCATAGCTGCTCTGCTTCTACCTACATTGTCTCCACCTATGCTCTTAGGCAGAAGCGCAAATATATCTTGAGAAGCTTAATAGCACGGGCAGAGGAGGAATGCTATTTTCAAAGGAATCAAAGGAGCCTCAGCTCAGTCCTCAGGGTCCCCGCACAGCCTGCTTCCTGGACCCCTGCTCCTCCAGAGGCTTTTCCCCAGAACAGCAGCAGCCTGCCACATTCCATAGACAGCAGGGCCATGTGCTACTTGGTGGGTGCTTTAAATGGGTGTCCCCCCTCAGTGTGATCAAAATTCAGTTACAGTTCTATCTACAGGGGAGGAAAGGGAGAGAAAAGCCATTCTGTCGTGCTTTTGTTCACTAATGGTATCCTTTATATTCAAGTGGTGTTTTAAACAGTAAGGAGAGAAAGAAATACAGCAAAAGGAGAAGGAATGAAAAGGGAGAGGAGGAAGGGAGGGAGGGAGGGAGGAAGGCAGGAAGGCAGGAAGGAAGGAAGGAACAGAGGAAGGCAGGAAGG
>NW_024412376.1:49419563-49461816 GCF_014898765.1 Herpailurus yagouaroundi | reverse complement strand
AGGAAGGAAGGAAGGAAGGAAGGAAGGAAGGAAGGAAGGAAGGGATGAAGGGAGGGAGGGAGGTAAGAAGGGAGAGAAAGATGTAAGAGAACACTTTCAAAATCAAAGAAGTGCCATTGGGGCACTGGGGTGGCTCAGACCCTTGGGTGTCTGACTTCGGCTCAGGTCATGATCTCAAGGCTCATGAGTTGGAGCCCCACATCAGGCTCTGTGCTGACAACTTGGAGCCTGGACCCTGCTTTGGATTCTGTGTCTCCCTCTCTCTCTGCCCCTCCCGCACTCATGCTCTGTCTCTATCTCTTAAAAAATAAATTTAAAATGTTAAAAAAAAATCAAAGACGTGCCAATGAGTATGCTACTGTGTCATCAAGCATAGTGCTCATGGTCACCACACAGAGGAGGGAGGGTATTAATCACAGAGGGGTCACACGGCAGCACCCAGGGAGTGGGGGAGGCTTAGCTATCAGAATTGCCTGAGCAGCTTTGCCAGAATATCATTCTCCTCCTCCCCCTAGAGAGTCTGAGGTTGATCTACAGCTAACAATTTGGGAAGATGTCCAAGACGCGGTAAGTAAAAAACACGAGATGCAAAAGAGTCCATTTAGTAAGATCCCATTTCTGTAAATAATATAGCCATAGGGTACCTGGGTGTTTCAGTGGGTGAAGCGTCCTGACTCTTGGTTTTGGCTCAGGTCATGATCTCATAGTTCCTGGGTTTGAACCCCTCATAGGGCTCTGTACTAATAGTGCAGAGCCTGCTTGGGATTCTCTCTCTCTGCCCCTACCCCTTGAACTCTCTCTCTCTCTCAAAAGAAATAAGTAAACTTTAAAATAATAATAATAATAATATAGCCATAATTACAAGTCACATTTGCACATATCATTACATGCCTAGAATAAAATGGCAGAACATACAGCAAATATGAATACTGGTTTTAAGGGATGGTGTTATGAAGCACTTTATGTCTTGATATATATTTATGGGAATATTTCAAATTATTAATCAGCATGTTCCGTCCTCTTATTAGACTCACGACAACCCTTTACTGGTACCTTGGCATGAGTCACACACAACAGAAAAGAAAAACGTTGTCAATATTTGACTTTTAAGGAAAAAAAATGTTTTTTGTTTCTGCTCTAAATCTAGGCAGGAAGATTCTGCCATATACTAACAGAACAAAGGTTTAAGACTGAGCAAGACTGGAAGCAAAGACCCGATGGGCCGGAGAGAAGACACGCAGGGGGCACCACCAGAGACAGAAGAGGTTGACAAGAAGAAGTTGTGGGTCCCATGGAGGAAAATCTTTCCAGCTTCTGGGAACTGCAGGAAGCTGAGAGTGGCTGGGTTATCTTCTCTTTGTCCCTCGGTGAGGACCACTGATGGCCAAGGGTGGATTGCCACCCAGTGATGTCGATCTTGGAATGACACTGATCTACCCACCCCTCCACATGTACCCAGCACTGCCCCATGGCTGCTTCCCACCCACCTCCAGTGGAAAACTCCCAGTATCTAGTTGAACAACACTAAATACTCATGACCCACCACCTTATCCCAAATCAGATGAACCATGGGCAATAGAGAGTGATAACAGGAGGAAGTAAAGCCTTGCTACAGTCTAGATGGAACAACCTTGAAATTACTTCAGGATGGCAATGGGAACATACCAGCCCTGTCATATGAACATTTCATAATGTTTTCAGTTTTTGCTGCATGCACGTACTACTTGACGACGAGAAATGTGTTTTAGGGACATTCATCTGGCTCGGTAAGAAGAGCGTGTGAATCTTCATCTTGGGGATGTGAGTTTGAGCCCCATGTTGTTTTGAGAGATTACTCAAGAATAAAATCTTAAAAAAGAGGAAGAAACATGTTTTAAAAGTAGCCAATATGATTCACCATTCACTATTTATCAAATCTAAACTCAACACTGGCTCTTAAGACCTTCCTTCTGTCAACTTTCTGTCAGACCAGTCCAGCATGTAACTCGTGCCCTGAAGATGCCTTTCCCCATTACAGGTACACAAGCCTGTGTGTGCATGAGTATGCCCCATGCGATCCCTTCTTTCCATCACATTGCCAGGCTCTCTGCCAGGAGGCCCTCTTCCTTCCACCCTTCTCTTTCCCTTAGTTATTAAACACTGACTGAATTTCTCTTTGGCTTTTGAAAATAGCCACATTGGTTCACAGTGACTTGATCTGCTGCTGCTTGTCCTCACACAAAGTGAAGTGGGGATGTCTCCTCAGCAACAGTGGTTCATTTTCACTCTAGCATCATAGCACCTGACTCACCACTGTCCACTGCCTGTGATACAGGATTGGAAATAAACTGCCCTTCAACCAAATATGATCACTCACTAATAAACCTGGAAGCTAATAAACACTGTTTCTAGAAAGTACATTTTCAGGGGCGCCTGGGTGGCTTGGTCCATTGACATGCGACTTCAGCTCAGGTCATGATCTCATGGTTCATGGGTTCGAGCCCCGTGTTGGGCTCTGTGCTGACAGCTCAGAGCCTGGAACCTGCTTTGGATTCTGTGTCTCCCTCTCTCTCTGCCCCTCACCCGCTTGTGCTCTGTCTCTGTCTCTCAAAAATAAATAAATGTAAAAAAAAAAATTAAGAAAGGACATTTCCTGACCAGAAATGGTTTTTAATACTTCCTGTGGTGGTTGAAATAGGACTCCATCATCAGATTAACAAAGAACAGTGATGCTAATAAGTGACATGTACACAGAAATTTATAGTTGACAGAGATCTCTTCACGTGTGGTTTTCTCACAGAATCTCATTCAGTCCTCAAGGAATGGGATATTAGAATGAGATTCTTTCTGCCTCCATTTCAACCGAGGTGCCACAAAATTGTCATCTGGTGTCAAGATGACTGGGACAGACCACTCCCAGTAGACTCACAGAGATGGTCCCAGAACCCCTTCCACAACTCTTGATCCCTATATTTTGGTGAGGGTATGAAAAGAGGGCATGGATGGGGCGCCTGGGTGGTTCAGTCGATTGAGCGTCCAACTTCAGCTCAGATCATGATCTCGCAGTTTGTGGGTTTGAGCCCCACGTCGGGCTCTGTGCTGAGAGCTCAGAGCCTGGAGCCTGCTTCAGATTCTGTGTCTCCCTCTCTCTCTGCCCCTCCCCCACTCACACTCTGTCCCTCTCTCCTTCAAAAATAAACATTAAAAAAAAAAAAAAGAGGGCACGGAGGAGAGAGAACTGTTTGAATGAGAATATCCATAAAGATGTCTTCAGACAAAGCTATGCTGTTCTGAGTCCTCTGAGTAGCCAACAAAACCCCTTGTGGACCAAGTGGGGTGCTACCCAGAGCACTGAGAAGACTTCAGGTGACCACACTGAGCATGTGTTCTATGCAGCTGTCTCTACATTCTGCCCAAATTGAATAACTCTCAGAAGAAAGCGTGGTTGAAATGTGAAAAACCAGTAGAGATGTGCACTGCATTCAGCTTGCTTCATGAGCCTGACAGCCAACAGAAGACTAAAAGGGAAAGAATTCGGCCGGAGAAGGAGCTGCAGGCCAATTCCGGCTCCCTTCCTGCCGGGTCAGGGGTCTCAGCAGCTGGGGAGGAGGTAGACATTTCGGGTTCTACTATGCTCATATCCCAATGTCTGTGGCCTGGTTGAGGGGCAGCAGATGGTACATTCCGCAGCCTTGACCGGCGTGTGGCTCCACATCACCGAATGGGGATGCAACCCAAAGAGACAGCACCATTCCCCATTTGAAGACCAAAGACCACGATTTACCTCATCGTGAAGGGAAAGAAAGGGATCTTCTTGCCTACAGAAAAGAGGGGAGGGGAGAGAAAGAGACGCAGCAGGCCGAAGGAGAGAGAAGGAGAGGAGAGGTGTTGCTGGTGAAAAGTCTTCGGAAATACCAAAGGTAAACACCAAGCCTGGAATACATCCATCTGCTTCCTGTATTATTCTGTTTCTGGAAATGTAAGTTTGACCAAAATGCATGTCAATGGAAAAGACCCTTCTCTCACCTCATTGAGGGTTTCTGCATGGGTTGTCTTAAGACCTACATAAAGGGCGCCTGGGTGGCGCAGTCGGTTAAGCGTCCGACTTCAGCCAGGTCACGATCTCGCGGTCCGTGAGTTCAAGCCCCGCGTCGGGCTCTGGGCTGATGGCTCAGAGCCTGGAGCCTGTTTCCGATTCTGTGTCTCCCTCTCTCTCTGCCCCTCGCCCATTCATGCTCTGTCTCTCTCTGTCCCAAAAATGAATAAACGTTGAAAAAAAAAATTTTTAAGACCTACATATGAATGTGTGCCTTATTATCCACCAGCATCACTTTTGCAAATGGCCACATGGGCCCGGGCTAAATATGGAATGATGATTTAGCATGATGGAAACCAATAAAACACCATTAAGCTCTGGGAGGAAAAAATATTGACAGACTAAGTGTCTCTTATTTAAGATACACAGTAATAAAAACAACACACCTGTTAAAAATAACGGTGCTACATTCAACTTTGGGAATCTTGATTTGATTGCTTTGAAACGCAGCAGAGTTAGTCCCCATTTTCATGATGAGGATGTCCTGATTTCTACCCCACTTTTTCCATTCATAAGCTTGCTCGCAAAGTCTCCAGGTAAAACGTCCACCTGTGGAAGAGTCATCTGCTGTAGGCAGATCTCAGGATGTGACCCCTACAAAACACAGAAGCTAATCTGTTCACTCCATGCTGAGCCCAAGTCAAGCCTTCATGCCATCCCTTCCTTGAGC
This sequence comes from Herpailurus yagouaroundi, assembly GCF_014898765.1. NCBI lineage: Eukaryota > Metazoa > Chordata > Mammalia > Carnivora > Felidae > Herpailurus > Herpailurus yagouaroundi. Next base: position 49,457,071 of record NW_024412376.1, on the reverse strand, counting down.
AAGTAGACCGAGAACCCACCTTGTGCCAAACACGATGCCAAGAGCTGCGCATAAAAGAGTGAAAAAGACACCCAAGGCATCTACCCTCCTCGTGCAGTTCCAGGAAATTAATTTGGAGAATTAGCTGGAAATCTGTGACAGGTAGAGATTTCAAAGGAATTGTAACTCAACATCAAATTAAGTTTAGGTATGTGGGATTTGGGAGTTTGGGGGGTTTTTTGGCTGCCCACACATTTTGTACATGATAAATAATCAGCACACAAAGAGTTCATCGGTAAAGGCCAAACAGGTGCAGTCATAATCGGGAAATTCCAGCCCTTTTTGTTGTAAGGCACTGCTAACCAAAGAATTGATATTAGGAATAAATATGAGATGTAGGTAAACCTATGGTGCTGTTCTTATATAGATTCTATTGTTGATGCCCCCCTGGCAACCACGTGTCTCATGTTCTGTGATTCCTATTGCCCGGGGGATATGGGAGACTGTGGGAACATAAGAGTCAGGGCAACAAAGAAATGTATTTCTGTCCACCCATCTTTTGTTCTTAAACTCCCTCTCAAATAGGTAAATACTCCTTAAATGGAAGAAATTGGTCTCTGCTTTTTCCCAAACTCCCCTTCGAAAGTGAAGGAGATTTTCTGTAAACTTGTGTCTCTAACCTGCAGATTCTGTCTCAGTGGATCAATAAGAAAATGTTTTTGACAAGTCAAATGTTCATTTTTTAGGGGAAAAATAACCTTCTCTATCCAAGCTGCCAAGATTGTGGCTTATGTGTTCTCTGTCCCTCAAGCTATCAATCCGCATTTCACTGTAGACATTGCCCAGATGTCTTGGTCAGTGCACATTAAAGGCTTAGTTTGCTGGCTTCTTAGGAAAGAGATTTAACATTAGCACATGTTAGATGTTAAGGAACATCCTTCTCCATTGAAAGAGAAATTTTATTTCTCAGGGAGAAAAAAATACAACATGTAGTCACTAGGATGCATTATGAACCTGCTATTGCGTGTGGGATTTATGATCAAGGTCTCTCTCTTCTACAAGGATTCTTCAGCTAAGGGTGGAATTACAGATTTAGGTGGCCACAAAAAAAAAGGGGGGGAATCTTTCACGGTCCTCTGGCCCCATCTAGTGGCCATTTGCTGTCAGGTCTCGCAAACGTTTTCCTCTCCCAATGTGAGGAGAATGAGAGGCTCTGGCCGCGAAAGCTCCAGAGCTCCCACTCTAAACAGGCTTGGCAGAGGACAGACTTGGCCAGCACGGGAACTGTTGTTCCTCAGAACACTGTGCTGGGTACATGGCATTTCCTCACAGATTCCCAGAGAGAGAGCTGCCGCCGGATCTCATGGCATTCTGAAAGGAGCCATTTTCAAACCCATCTGTAAAGTGCTTTTGCTGTGTCTGCTTAGTCACCTGCTTGAAGCACACTGTCTGGAACACACGGGGGGCGGGCGGGGGGGGGGGGGGGGGGGAGTGTCTGAGCGTGTATGTGTGTGTGTGTGTGTGTTGTGGGGGAGCAGCATGAAAACGCTCAGGGCTTGCGCTGAGCTCTGTGGTGCCAACTGGCATCAGGAAGGGACATATGCGAAATCACACTCCACATGGCCTCTAAATTTAGATAAGCTGTCAATATCCTGCACTAGAGGGGCCTTCTTTCTCCTTGCTCTGGTTTAAAGGCTTAGAAACAGAAGCCAAGTTTAGCCCATTTGAAAGCGCTGGCACTTAATGGTGCTGTCCAGAAGGATGTCAAATAGCAGCTTACGCTATTGACTGAATGCAATGGAGACGGCACCAGCCTCACAGCAGCAGTGACTCTGGGTCAGTCCCCTCCCTTTCTGCAACCCTGTACCTGCCCAGCAGACACAAAAGCAAATGGGCAGAAGCGTGGAGAACTCGTCCTTACGGTTCCCTTTTCCTTCTCCCCGCCCAGGAACCACTTACATGGCTGATAAATTTTAAGAGTAAATGTCAACAGAAGTTGGGCATAGATGGATACCCAGATCCTATTTTCTCCACCAAGTCTGTATTCCAGGAGGAGATGGTGACAGAGATGAAAAGGGGGCATCGTCAGCACTGTAGGGTTCAAAAGGCCTGTGACAAAAAGCTTAAGCACCCCATCTGCCTTCCAGAAGTTCTCAAGAGCAGACAGGTAGGCGAGGACAATCCTGAGGTGACGTCCATCATTTCCACCCATCTCGACCCTGGCAGACCATGAATCTAGTAATCATGGCTCTATTTTTTTCCCTGCCCTATTTATCCTTATTGCCCTATTTTTAAAATTATTTTGAAATTATTTTTGCCTGTCAGTAGGGAATTTAAAAGTAAGATGTGGGTAAGACAGAAATTCACTTTTTAGATTCCCGTGTCTATTTAATTCCCCAGTAAAATGTGCGCCTTACCATTGAAAAGATATTAGTTACCTCATTAACCCCCATCCTGTAAGACAGAGCTATTAATAGTATCTGCCCCATTGGGTGACTGTGAGAATTAAGTGTGTTAATACATGCACAAGGCTTGGAACAGTACCTGTGCTCTCAATAAATGTCAGCTAGAGTTACTTAATTCCAGCACTTCAAATGAGCAGGGCCAAGGGGCTAAGATAGATGATTTGCTCTTCACGAACGCTTTTTGTAGGTTGCGTGACGATGTTTTTAGGAAATGCATGTGTTCTTGCCAAGACCTCGAGCTCCATAAGGAAGAGAAAGAATGTTCCACGGGACTCTTCAGCCTCCAAATTCCATGCAGACCTCAGGAGACCAGGACAATTCGAATGGGAAGATGGGGACTGCCCACAGGTGCCTGGGGACGCCTCCCTGATCACACGCAATGGCCTCCGAGACCCCTCAGAGAAGAGGGTCCCACCGCCAGCAGCCGTGATCCCCTGTCTTGGAATTTCTGAAAACCCTTAGGAAGCATTATAGATGTACGCTTCAACTTTCAGGGCAGGCTTGGAATTTTAATTCCATGAAACTATCTGAACAGTCCACTCAGGAGAAAGATTGACATACCGCGGGTGGGGAAAAACTGCTTCATTATTCATCCTTACTGGGAAGACAAGTAATTTCAGCCTGACGAGACAAAAATGAGAAGAGGCAGACAGAGCGAGCAAGTGAGAAAATGAGACAGGCAGGCAGACGGATGGGTGGACGAACTGACGGACGGATGGACAGATACATACATATGTACATACACACAAAGAAGGATTGATAGGTACACGTATATGTGCATACGTTCATACGTGGAATTGTGGAGAGAGAGAGAGACATACATACATCCACAGGCTACTGAGGAGAAAGGTACAATGAGAGACACGGAATACAGCCTTTTTGTTCCTCGCCCCGGAAACACAATGGATCCTAGATTCCGGCCTGTACATCATCTCTTTAAAAGCTCATTGAGAAGTTCGGTCATGATCCTGTCCTTATCCCAGAGCTCTCGGGAAACCTTGCCATTAACTCTTACAATTGCTGCACCTGCTTATTCACTCCTGGGAAAATGTCAAGATCTTTTTCCTTTTGTGGAACAGAGGCTACAGTGAAGGCACTTTTCTTTTTCTGAGACTTTTTCAGATGGTTTTTTTTTTCTGCTACGATTCCAAAGATTTTCTTTTAGACTGCGATGGAAGGCACAAAGAGGCATTCAGCTCAGCCTGCAGATTGCTAGAAAACCCTTCACATCCCTTGGAAATTAGAGAGGCAGCCGCACTCATCAGCAATAGTGTATAAATTTGGAAGGAGTGATTTTATAGAATCAGACCATTTTAGAATGAGGAGAAACATTAGTCCGTCCTCTACATCTCAGAGATGAGGGGACTGAGGTACTTAGGATCTAATCTTCAACTACTCAGTGCCTCGTTTTTCTCATCTGTGAAGCAAGAGAATGATAGTACAGTGGCTAAATTACCCACAAGTTGATATTCAGGGCTGTGTTGTCAAAGAGCGCTTGCTGCCTCTAGCAGCCCTGGGCCCAGGCTGCCTCGTCCACGCTGCTGAGCAGAAGCATATCTACCCGCTCCGGCCCCGGGGCCCCAGTCACAGGCCTTCTTCACCCTGGATTCACAAGAAGTAAATCCAGGTAGACGTCCTGGCTAGTCCCGGGCCACCCGGCAATTACAATTCTGAGTGTTATTTACTCGACGACCACATTAAGCCCACACCTGTGGTGGGGAATATTTAATGCAGCTGTTTGGGAAGCAGCTTTGCCAACACCGTGCAAAAATGCATGCGAGGAAATTATCTCTTGGTCCCTCGGTGGGTATCATGTCTTTTATTGTCTCTGTATTTTGAAGTATTGTCTCTTTTAAAGATGCAATTTTAAAAGACTGCTCCGTCGAGGGCATGGGGAAGAGGGGAGTAGGGAGAGAAGAAAACAGAGGGGAAATAACGCAAGGGTGGCTCCTGCCTGCAGCAACCTGAGCTGGGACGAGCTCGAGCAGCCCGCCCGCCGCTGCCCTCACGGAGCTGTGAACCAGACATCTGTGTGGAGACAACGGGAAGCTGATGTGAGGAGCAGCGCGAAGGGAGAAGACGAAATGGATGAGGGTTTCTGTAAAGCAAGATGGCCTCTCCCAGTGGGGCTGGGCTGTGTCAAGAAGGTAGGCCCGTCGGCTTCAAGTGGGAGGGCCAACATTTGGCCAACACAGAATCCACTCGAGGACTGGCCAGTGAAGAGCAACTAGCAAAAAAAAAAAAAAAGAAAGAAAGAAAGAAAGAAAGAAAGAAAGAAAGAAAGAAAGAAAAGAAAAGCAGAGAAAGTGGCCACACAGAAGGCAGCAGGAGTTCCAGGGGCGAGAGTGTTCCCCAAAGGCAAAAGATGAAATCTTAAGGCGCTTTGGGTTTCAATCGGGGAATGTCTGACATCTCCAAAGGAGAAAGGAAAAGGATAGTTACCTGGGCTAGAACCTGCAAGATCACCACAGGAGGGAGGAAGGCAGGCAGGCATCTGGAAACAAGATGGCCCACAAGGTAGCACCTGCTCCACTCCACCCATCCCAAAAAGCAACGTCCATATGGATGAATCAAAGTTTAAAACACGAATTGGGCCGTGGGAGCAACAGCATGGAGCTTTCGGGGGGAGGGGGGCAGTACACATGGCTAGTTTCTTTTTGGATTCACCCACATCCTAGAGGAAAGAAAGCCTGAGGGCGCTCCCTCCTGAGAGCTGCTTGGAACTGGAGGAATGGTCTAGGCAGGGGAAAGGAGAGTGCGCAGAAGTAGGCTAAATGGGCAACGACAGTCACCTGGTCTTCCCTTAGTGTCTAAGGCCACAGAAGTCTGTTTCTAGCCCAGGAAAATGAGTCCCTAAGCGTTTTACCTGAGCTTGCCAGCCACTGCATTGGGGTTGGGCTATAACCCAAATAAGCAAGGAGGAGTGGCCTCTACCTGGCTCTGTGCTCCGTGCATATGCTTGCAGGAAGGTCCCAGGAAGTGGATGTCACAAGAGAGGAACAGGCAGCCTGCACAAAGCAATTGTGCAAAGCAATTCCCAAGAGCCATCTCAGGGACTCTGAGGCCAGTATAAGACCTCCAGACCTCAAACGATTAGGAAAGACAACTAGGAAGATCCATAGCCCCATTGGTCTGAGCAGTTGAGGGTTAGGGTTTAGGGTGAGGGCAGCATCCAGCCTAATCCGACCAGGGTAGCTAAGACTGACCAGATAGAATAAGAAGGACATCTGAGAACATCTCAGAGGAATTCCCCACACAATTTAAGAGAGGGAGCACAGAACTACGGATAGGACTCACTGCCCTAAGATTGTTATAAGGTGCCTAGAATCTTTGCTACATTTCTGTGGCTGTTTCTTTTCCCTTGTTCTGTTTCCCCATGGTGAGCAGCACTGGAGACCTTGGACCAGATGCTCCTTGGATCCTTGCTGCAGAAACCAGGAAAGCTAGAGAAGGAACCTCCTACTTTACAACTTAGATTAGGAAAGAGGAAAGGGGCAGAAGATGACCGCTCAGAAGAGGAGCATGAGGAGCAGGCTGAACCTCTAGAGTCTTCATAACTCAGTAAGTGGGAAGCCAGTTGTGGGACTTGAGGGACTGAACTCGGCCCTGAACTGTTGAGTGAGGAACCAATCTTGACTGCGGACCTACCTCTGTCGGCAAGTCTTCTCTACCTCTCTGGGTCTAGTCTGATCAGTAAAGTTGGAGTTCGCTTCTTTACTAAGAAGTTGGCCAGAGCAATGGTGTACTAAGGTGGCAGGTGTGGGAATGTTTAGCCCAGAGTGCAGGAAATGGGGAGTGCATTATCATTAGAGAATTTTAATACAGTCATAAAACTGGCTCAGTCATTCTGCTTTTTTATTGTTACTATTTATTTTTATTATCACCTTGCAAAGGCAATTGGAAGCAACGTCTATGCTAAAATGCTTCTCTTTGCCAGACTATTGTATTACACACACATGCACACAGACATGCACATATACACATACCTGTTTGCTCTGAGGACATGGGGCCCTCAGTGGGCAGGAAGTCCATGGAAGAGCTTTCCAGTGCCATTCAATAATTCCAAATGGTTAGTGCTATACTAATATTGAAACACAGTATTGCTGAAAATGTAAGGAAGGTGATGTGAAGAAGGCCCCAAAGATATCAGGTCTTAATATCTGGAGCCTGTAAACGTTACCTTACTTGGCAAAACCTTTGCAGATGTGATCGAGTTCAGGATCTTGAGGTAGAGAAATTATCTTGGATTATCTCAATGGGCCCTATATACCATCATAAGTCTCCTCATTAAAAAAAAAAAAAAAAGAGGCAAAGGGATATTTGACACAGGCAGAAAAGAAGGCAATGTGGCTGCTTTGAGCAGCCATCAGAATCTGGAAGTAGGTGGGCACCTGGCTGGCTCAGTCAGTTAAGCATCCGACTCTTGATTTCGGCTCAGGTCATGATCTCACAGTTCCTGAGTTCAAGCCCTGCATCGGGCTCTGCACGGACAGCACCTAGCCTGCTTGGGATTCTCTCTCTCCTCGTCTCTGCCCCCTCTCTTGCTCGCTCTTTCTCTCAAAATAAATAAATAAAACTTTAAAAAATTTGTTTTAAAAATCTAGAAGTAACAGATTTCCCCCTAAGCTTCCAGACGAAAGATAGCCAGGCAGACACCTTGAATTCAGCCCAGGGAAACCGATCTCAGACGTCCAGCCCCCCAGAAACGGTGAGAGAATAAATTTCTGTGGTTTCAAGCCACCAAGTCAGTGGTAATTTGTTACAGTAGCAACAGGAGCCCAAATCAGGCGGTGAGGGGAAAGTAAGTGCAATGAATGGAGAACATCTTCAAAGGGGAATTTGGTCTCTACAGAAAGGACTTCCCGAGGTTCCATGGCTCATTTCCATCTGCACCTTCTCCCTGGGGCCCAACATTCCAGATCATCGGAAGGTAGCAGGATATACTAAAGACACAAAGTTGGAAAAACAGCTCCAACAGCTCCAGGGGCGCCCCCCCCCCCCGCCCGCCGCGGGGCAACTCAACCTCGAAGAAGATGGTAGCCACCCACCTCTGTCGACAGTGCCCTTGGGACATTAGTGTGAATGTGCCACCAGACCAGAGCTCCTGGTTCGGGCACCCGGCCCGGCCAGGATGCTCAGACTCAACTGACGTCCTGCACAATTCCTGGAAAGCCTTCCTCGCTTGGCTTTGCCTCTTGTTCTCTGTCTGGACTGTCCCTTTGGTAAACATTGTTTGTGTGCTGTTCAGATGGCAGATCATTTATCCATTGCATGGAGCATTTCATTAGTGACCCACTTTCGCACTCCACACTTTACAGAAACCCAAATCTCTGCCTAAAGTGAGAAGAGAATACAGCCAGGAGTCCAAAGAAATGAGTTGTGTCATACGTAAGCCCCCACGAGCAGAAGTAACACAACAGGCTCACCTGGGCTTCACTCTGCCCCGTAACAGAAGAAACTTGAAAAGCGGCAAAATGCCATGAGAAATGAGGATTCATATTGGTTAATAAACGCACTGAAAACGTGAACCGCCTCTGTAACTTATCCCAGCTGTGTCTCACGTTTCCGGCCGGTGTGAGGCTAGGGAAAGCTCTATCGGGAATGAGTGTATGTGAATCAAAACACAGCTTAAATACACTGAGCCAGAGTTGCTCACTAAAGCAATCTCCCTGTGAATTCTTTCATAATGTGAGGACTCCATTTTTAATTTATTTCTGATGAAAATCTGGATTCTTCCCATCATATTTGTTTAAGGAGAGGTGCAGATTTACAAGTACAAATTCAAGTGAGTTCTGCTCCACTGTCAAGGTTAATTGCCGTCCTTCTCTCAAGGAAATCGAGGACTCCAAGCCTCAGCTGCACTACTTTTGCAAAAGCATCAACCCTGCCTGCCCTACAAGAATTCCCCCGGCAATTCCCACAACTTACTCCCAGGGTGAGGAACATGAGGGCCCCTGAGTCAGGAAATCACCGAGCCACCACCCCCCCCCCCCCCCGACCTCCATAGTAAAAGGTACCTATTCAGGAGGAGTAAGTTTTCAATGAACAAATAACAAAAGGTATATTGACATTTTTAAACAAGAGGATGAACTCAAAATACTCTAATTCTATTATATAATTAGGGGGAAAAGAAAGGAAGATAAGGGCTGGCAGAGAAAAACAGAGGGAAGAAAAAGAGAGGGAAGAAGATCAAAATAAAATAAGACATAAAGGAGGAAAATTCAATATCATGAAAACAAAATGAAGGCTATGAGGATTAAGGTACAGTGGGTTCCAAAATGTGGAAAATCTCTCACCGCTGGGCCTGTGAATTAAGAAGCCGGGGTGCACAGTGGCCCCAAATCCTCACGTGCTTCTTCCATTGTGTGGAGGCAGATAGGCGAGTACTTTGAAATCACCCCTATTCCATTTGTACTACATTGTGCTTATAATCTGAGTCTGCTTGGGCAGCTACAACAAATTACCATAGACTGGGTGGCTTAAACGACAGATATTTGTTTCTTGTAGTTCCGAAGGCTGAGGAGATCAAGATCAAGTTGCCAACAGATTTGGTGCCTAATGGGAGCTCTCTCCCTGGCTTGTAGACACCTCCTTCTCCAGGTGTGTTTGTCTGCTCTTTCCTGATGCGTGCTTGTAGAGAGAGCTCTCGTGTCTCTTCCTCTATTATAAGCACACCAATGTGATGGGGCTCCATCCTCATGGCCTCATTTAAACCTAATTCTCTCCCAAAAGCCTCACCTCCAAACACCAAAACATTGGGGATTAGGACTCCAACATCGACTGTTGGGGGACACAACCATTTAGTCTATGACATAACCCGAACCACAGAATCCAGGGTCTGTCAGAAATTAGGCTAGGTACTGGTAAAGACCATTGACCAACGCTGAGATGGGGAGGGGCAAGGGGGTAGAAAAGCAGAAGAGAGGAGCTCTGGAAGGCCCCCTCCTCCCTCGGCCTGCCCCCTACAGGACTGCAAAGTGTGGAGTGTTTATCCTGGACCCTTCCACCCCTCTCTCAGAAGCCTCTGATCCTTGGATAGCATCTCTCTCCAGGGAAGCTTGGGGTCTCTGATAGCCTACCTCACCCTGCCTGCCCCTGGTGGGATTTTTTTGTCCCTAATATAGATAGGATGTTTGTGTCCTCCCAAGATTCATATGTTGAAAACTCTAATCCCCAATGTGATGGTTATTGGAGGTGGGACCTTCAGGAGGGAATTCGGTCATGAGGGTGGGGTCCCCATGGTAGGATCAGTGACCTTATAAAAAGAGACATCAGAGCTTGAGCTCACTCCCTCCTCCTCCCTACCCGCCCTCCACCCCACCTCCTCCCCTCTCTCCCTCTTTCCTACTCTCCCCCCTTCCACTCTCTCTCCACCCCTCCCTATCATCCCCATGTGAGGAAACCAGGAAGACATTCTTACCAGAACCTGACAATGCTGGCCATGATCTCGGACTTCCCAGCCTCCAGCACTGCAAGAAATAAATGTTTGTCGTTTGAGTCACTCAGCCTATGGTATTTTTGTTATAGCAGCTGGAACTAAGACACTCACCCAACTTAAAACCAAACATTTTTGTTTATCAAATACACAAATCCTTAAGCCACCACCATTCCCAACCCCCAACTCAATGCATGCACATGCGTGCACGCATACACACACACACACACACACACACACACACACACACCATACTAGTAAACGCACGCGCGCACACACACACACACACACACACACTATACTAGTAAACGTTCATCATTCCGTCTCTAAAAGAAAAAAATGCCCTGATTTATAAGATTTGCTCCTTCAATAATGCAAATACTACCACCATGGCTCATTTCAAATAACCAACATGATGCCACCAAATGGGGAGTTGGGAAGAGATACCAAATAGTACATCCTTATACAGCATTTCCACCATACAGACATAGTAGACGTAGATAGCTTCATGGCACAGATCATTGTAAAATAATTAGAAAATGATGACTTTTTAGTATTTAGTACCTTTGTCTCTAACATAAATTTATTGAACTGTAGTTTATATAATTTAATTCATAATAATGGTGGCTGTGATTAAGAACCAGCTCACAAATATCCAGAACACTTAACCCTCAGCTCTATCTAGCCCACGGAAGCTGGCTGCAGCACACATTGCCCCACGCACTCCCCGTTCAGGCCTTGTTTCTGGTTTGCCAAGGCGACTGCTAATCGGTGACATTTCTTACGCAACTCAAAGGATCAACTACAAAGGTTGAAATTTTGGCAGGTACCTTTGCAGGCGTATGAAGTAGATGTTTCTTGGTGTCCTAGCAAAGTGCCAGCGTTTTGCAGTGGACGCCCTACCACTAGACCGATAACGGCCTCGTGCTCCGCTGACCCTGTGCTTCACGCCAGCTGAAATCCGTATCCGCGAACTCAACTCAACGTGGCCCCCAAACACGGAAATAAAAAGTGAAAATTCCAGTCAAGCACTTGTTTTGGCGATACGATGCCAAAAGACTGGCGTAACTAAAACGTTTTCCCCTCTGAATTGCCTGCACAGGTGGATGCCGCGTAGAGGAGGCCACATTGCACAGAACAGCCACGCGTATTACCTACTGGGTTCTTTCTGAGAAAGGCTCACACGACTTTGAAATAAGGGAGAAAGGCCAGCCGTCTGCTCTGCTCCGACGCCCTTGACAAGAGGTTTAGCTTCCTCACTCATCTTTCCAAGCACACAATATTTGAAAAAAGGACGGCAGAGCCAGCAAATCCTCTCATCAAAGAGGCATTGACTTTTAATTTTACAAATGTGGCTCTTTTCCATAAGGAACAGAGAGAATTCATTAGCACTGTACTCTAGAGACTCATTTCACCTGCATGTTTCTTTCTTCTGGCTATCTTATAATTATACCCCAGATTTCTGATTACAGAAATTTCCCCCCCTTAACCTCTGTACAGTTTTAGACTCTCTCCTTTTCCAGTCTCTCCTTCTCCAGTCTGCCTTCGAAAAAGAGAGGAAATAGGAAATTGGCAAAGAAAGGTACCTTCCTTCCCAGATTGCACTTCCTCCGCAGATAGAAGGAATGGGTGGGGAAACCATACTAATGACACCGTCACCATCCCCAGGAAACAGTTCCAATGTGTGTCCTTCTTGGGAGGGAGCAGAAGCCAAATCTGAAGCCACCCTTAGGTACGAATAAAAGAAACACTGAAATCAAGTTCGCTTAAAACCTGTGACCCTACCTAGACCTGTTAATTGCCGCATCTACCAGCTGTGTAGATAACTTCACATGTCACAACCTGTCCACGGCACTGTTTTCACCATCAGCTGAGGTGCACTGAGGAGGAAATTACACAAATCGGCAGCCTTTACTACTTGCCTCCCCTAAATCCTTCCTCTGCTCCCACAGAAGCGAGGCCATTTCCAAAGCCACTCTGTACGAAAGTGTCCCCAGGATGTGTGCTCCTGCGAGCACACATGGTGAGAGGCATGGGTGTCGGAAATACGGAAGGAGGTGCTAATTCAAGAAGGAGGCAGCCTCGGATGGGGCTCCTATCTGCCTGTGGGAAGTGCATAGCTGTGCTAGTCAGGAGAACAACAGAACATCTGAGCAGTTGCGATGTCTCTCCTCGATTCACGCACTTATCATTTCTTCTTTTCAAAACCGAAATTTCTCTCTAGCTTTGTGTTATTAGCCTCCAGTGATGAACAATAGGTTGGAAATTCTGAGAAAATAAACTGCTGAAATTATTATGCACTCCTTGCTCCAGATTGCTCTGTGAGCTACGGAATACATGTTCTGCATTCGGTGACTAAGGCCCCGTCCCATGTGTTTTCCCAGTTCAATCAACTGTGCTAAGAACTGTCACAATAGCCCTTGACAACAAGAAAATAAAATTTAGGGTAGGATGGAAAGCCTGACTTGCATGGTAATTCTCGTTTGCACCTGTTTTCTCCCCCTCTTGCTTCCTTTTCCCCTCTCATTGACAATGTTTGCGAACCTTTTCATCCGCCTTAATGACAAAGGAAAAGAAATGGGTTATTTTTCCAGTTTGGATAATTGCTTCTGAAATGCCGTCACCATCTTGCAAATGACTATATTCCTTTCATGTCAGACCACTGTGATCTCTGCACAACACAGGTTACCGTTTTGTTAGGGTTCTGGTCTGCTGAGAGGCTTGAGGGTTTTGTTCCGGTTTTTTGTTTTTTGGTTTTTAAGAAAAAGACAAAGCCAAAACCAAATAAGTCACCGTGATAACTTATGACAGAAAAATCAACATCTGAATCGAATGATAATCGCAGGAGCCAGGCAGCAGGGGGAGGATGGGTCTTGTGCCAAGAAAAGAAAGGCACGGAAAGTTATTTAAAACTGATCGAAACCCACTAGGAGTCACAATCCCATCACGGCTTCCCTTTGGAAAAGCAGTTTTCAGAAGCCCCAATTAACCTTAATTGAATTCTGCCTTAGTAATATCTAGAATTTTAATTGACTGGGAAGGTGATCATAAATCTTGGTTCATAATGCGGCTTAGCCATTAGTAAATCCCCGGATGGCACACAGCCTTGTCATGCAGGGGAGTTACTATTCTGCGGTTGAGGTTGGTTTTTAGATCATAAAACAAACATTCGAAAGAGAAAGCCCCTCACTGTCAGAGCCAGCCTGAAAACGGCTTCAGTGCAGAAGTTCAGAAGGAGAAATAAAGGATTCCAATGAACTAGAGTTCACGTCTGTGCTGTAGGCTTCAATGCCTTCCTGAAACGTGACCTGAAGCACCCAGCCCGCGTTAGCCTCCCGGAAAGAAATTATCCCCCAATCATTTAGGATCAGCATAGTGTCGTTTGTGTTTTCTCTTTTAGAAAATCAGCCGTCAGTTCCCTCGTTTTTTGATTAAAACTGCGGAGGACAGGGAACTATCTTAGGCCTTTCAAACTGCCTGAATGTGGCTATTTAACTCAAAGAGTCTCAATAAGGTGCCTCTTCAGAACCCCAAAGGCATCCAAAACAGGGAAGCCTGAGCATGTGTGTTTTGAAGGAAAAAAGAAATTTCCCTTGTAGATGCTGATCTGGAATTCCTACCTACCCACCCCCCCCCCAAAAAAACATACCACCTGAGGTTGAAAACCCATGGCTTTAGCCAAATTGGCTAACCCAATCAATCACATGGATTGATTCTTCTCTCACTAAATTGAATGTATGTTTGAAATGAACTAAGTTACTAGTTATTTTGAAATCCTCTAGAAATAGTTTGGATGTGATTTGATGTAGGAGGACCCATGCCTCAGATAAGTTACTCGCTTTCTTTCTCCCCGTTTTCGCCCACACATCTTGATCCCTTGGCCACAAAAAAAAAAAATCACAGTATTTCCCCTATTTGATGGTCTCCCCACTTTTGTTTGTTTCATTCAAACCCTCACAACACTGCCAACAGAGACCATCAAAAGCCTAAAAATTCACCAATGGCAGGGGAAAAGTTCTGTATACTAGCCAGGTGGGGAAAAGCATGAAAAGGTGAATCTAAAAAGTCCTGGTTGGGCACAGGGAAAATCTGTCTCTTCTAGAGATTCCCAGCTCTCTTCTCACTTCAACTATCACCAACTTGCAGGAACTACTGAGTTGCCCAGTGGAGAGAAATTGGTCAGAAATGAACCAGGCAAACTGACACTATATGCAAATTCTCTCTCCCTCCCTCTCTTTCCTATACATATTTTGAATACTCTTCATCCAAAAATCACTTTTCAGGAATGACACGAAGAGAAAGGAAGACATAACTGTTAAGGAAGTCTAGACACCAATTAATTTCGCCCCCTGCTTGCCATGTAACTTTTCAAGCCTCCTTGGTAAGTGGGAATGAGCATGTCTGTGATGGATGGAAGTTAAAGAAGATGCCTGCAGAACAGGACCCTCATTATATTAATTCCCTCAATATGCCTCATTTAGAATAAAAATATCAAAGAGAACGGAGGGAATTACTTGAGCAAATCTGGCATCTATATGGCATAAGGGTGAGAGATTGGCATTCTCGGCATACTGATATTTGTTTACCAGTTGGCCTGTTTCAGCAAACGTTTCCAATTCCCTGTAATTAAGGGCAAATCACAGAGCAAGCCCAGAAAGGAGACACAGACTAGTTCAGAGTCAATCTTTAATATCCAGGCCAATGTCTCCAAAGTATGACCAGTGAAGTGCCTGCATTATAACTATCCTGGGCCCTTATCACCAATATCGATTCCTGAGCCCCATTGCTGAGAAGGGGGCCCAGGAATATACACTTTGCAAGCTCTTCAGGTTATACCTACACTCGCTAAAAATTAGAAATCACTAATGTAGGCAACAATAATTGTCATGTATGAGGAATTTTCTTATCAAGATTAAGTCAAGGTGATCTAGTTGTTTAACAATTGAACTCAGGAGAAATTTTTTTCCAGGTTTATCATTGAGTTGACAAACTAAGTCAGGCTTCTTATTTTGTTTTGTTTTTAAAATATGAGTTAAAGAGGGGCATCTGGGTGACTCAGTCAGTTAAGCATTCAACTCTTGATTTTGACTCAGGTCATGATCTCACCGTTGGTGAGATCAAGCCCCAAGTGAGGCTCTATGCTGACAGTGTGACAGTGCAGAGACTGCTTGGGATTCTCTCTCTTTCACTCTCTCTCTGGCCCTTCCCCACTGGTTCTCTCTCTTTCTCTTTCTCTCTCTCTCTCTCTCAAAATAAATAAATAGACATTAAGAAAGAAAGAAAGAAAGAAAGAAAGAAAGAAAGAAAGAAAGAAAGAAAGAAAGAAAGAGGAAAAAAAGGAAAGGAAAGGAAAGGAAAGGAAAGGAAAGGAAAGGAAAGGAACGGAAAAGAAAAGAAAAGAAAAGGAAAAGAAAAGAAAAGAAAAGAAAAGAAAAGAAAAGAAAAGAAAAGACAAAACATGAAGAAATGAACTTAAGCTCTCTAGGACTTAAGAGTCAAGTGTTTGCAGTGGGGGCAATAGAATAACTCTAGCGTCCTGTGGGTCTGCATGAAGCTCAGAAAGCCACAATTGGTGATATTAACCAGGGGGTCCACTAGGTGACATGGTGAATCATCTAGAGTTTGCTACAAACCACTCCAAAACTTTGAGGCTTGAAATAACAATCATTTAATCGCTCATGATTCCAAAATTTGGTTGGGTGGTTTTCTGGTTTTGACCTGGCTCATGTGAGGCCAAGTGGGCTAGGGCGACCTCACTCACCTGTCTGGAGACTCAGCCGGTGCTGGCTTATCTCTGCTCTCCAGGGTCCTCCTTGGTAGACTACAGGGGCTTCCTTACATGGGGGCCACACTTCAAGAGAGCAAGTGGTGGGGTGCCTGGGTGGCTCAGTCAGTTAAGCGTCCAACTTCGGCTCAGGTCATGATCTCACGGTTTGTGAGTTCGAGCCCCGCGTCGGGCTCTGTGCTGACAGCTCGGAGCCTGGAGTCTGCTTCAGATTCTGTGTCTCCCTCTCTCTCTGGCCCTTCCCCTCTCGAGCTCTGCCTCTCTCTCTCTCAAGAATAAAATAAACGTTAAAAAAATTTTTTATTTAAAAAAAAGAGAGAGCAAGTAGAATGTGCAACCCATCTCAAGGAGCAGGCTTAGAACTTGCACAATGTCATACCAACCACATTAAATGTGGTCAAGGACAGACCAAATCCGAAGAACTGGCAAATAGACTCTACCTCTTTATGGACAGAGGTGCAAAGAAACTGCGGCCATTTGCAATTCTACTTCATAGCACAGAGAGGCAGAGATAAGGGAAGATTCTGAAGCATTGGAAGTGCTGAAAATAGGATCCAAGTGGATGCTATGTCTGTGCCCCTCACACAGTCAGCGATGGCCTGGAAGCGTGGCCCCCCCCTTCAGCTAATAACTCTCATTCTCTTCACATCCTTTTCTTTTTTTTTTTTTAATTTTTTTTTCAACGTTTATTTATTTTTGGGACAGAGAGAGACAGAGCATGAACGGGGGAGGGGCAGAGAGAGAGGGAGACACAGAATTGGAAATAGGCTCCAGGCTCTGAGCCATCAGCCCAGAGCCTGACGCGGGGCTCGAACTCACGGACCGCGAGATCGTGACCTGGCTGAAGTCGGACACTTAACCGACTGCGCCACCCAGGCACCCCTCTTCACATCCTTTTCAACCACATCTCTCTCCCTTTTGTTTTCTATGCCCTTTTTCAAAAACAAGATAGCCTCTTTATGACACGAACATTGTCAGGACTGGAAAACACAGTAATGGTTAACACTTCTCCCCGGGTTGTCCAGCCTCAAAACTTCTGAATCATCTTTGTCTTTCTCCTTTTCTTCTCACGATTGGTCATTGTCTAGCCCTATGGATACTATCTCTGCAATACTGCTTTATCCCCGGAGCGTGTCCCCTGCTGAGGACTCACGCCATCACCCTCCTCAGCACCTCAGTATTTCTCCAACATCTACTAGTAATGATGAGACCTTGGGCAACTCCCTTCAGGTTCTCATGCCTGTTTCCTAACCTGTGAAATCAGAACAATAATGTACCCACCCAACAGAGTCGTTATGTGGATGAAATGGTACGTTCCACGTGAAGTATTTAGCACAGAGCCTAGCATGCTGGCGAATGTTTACTGAACGTAACCCGTTCTATTCAGCCTGTAGAAAATCATCCTCCTTATTTACCAGATTGTTTGTCCGGTTCAGAAAAACACAGGACTTCCCCCAAAGACTTTGAAAGTAAATTTCTCAACCTAGCATGTAAGGCCCTTCACATCTGACCAGATTGTACCTGGCCTCTTTCTTGACCTTCTCCTCAAAACTCCCTGTTCTTCTGATGAAGACCCCCCCACCATCCTTTTCCACCTATCAAAGTCATATTCATCCCTCAAGACATGTGCCCACAAACACTCCGTGACCACCTACCTGCCCAGGTACCACACCAATACCCCCTCAAATACACAGTCACAGTCCATATCCTGGGAAGTTCACCGTCCCCTCAAAGGACCCCCCTTCTGTCACACTTTTTCTCATTCTCCATCATACAACCCAGCCCCAAATGATCCTTTCTTCCTTTGAACATCCCAAATAATGTATCTGTGCTTGTCTTAAGGTACTCATGTCATGCCTTGTATTGTAGTTCTGACTAATCTCACATCCTGGATTGCAAACTCTCAGAACCAGGTCTTGTCATCTAACCTACACAATTATGTTTAATCCAGTATCATGCAGATAACAGACCCTCAATAACCATTTTCTGAACTGGAAGGTAGAATTAACCCCTGCCTTATCAGCATATTGGATCTGTATCAGGTTGTGTTATATTTTGAACCATAATTTAGCTGAGCTGATATAACAATTCACCATAACAGTGGGGCACCTGACTGGCTCAGTCGGTTAAGTGACTGACTCTTGATTTCAGCTCAGATCATGATTTCATGGTTTGTGAATTCAAGCCCTGCATCAGGCTCCACCCTGTGACAGTGTGGAGCCTGCTTGGGATTCTCTCTTTCTCCCTCTGTCTCTGCCCCTGCTGTGCATGCTCTCTTTCTCAAAATAAATAAATAAACTTCAACAGTTAAAAATAATAATAATTCACCATATTATTATGCTCTGTTGTACTTGTATCAAGACAGAAATGTGCACAATTCGCTGCCTCAACCACTTCCTATCTATTTTTGAAGAAACTGTAGGAGCATGAGGCTCTCAAAGCTCTCACTCGCTCATGATTTTTTGCCCCTTTTCATAGGATCCGTGGGTGAACTATTATCTCTGACTGATGATATTTTAAATTTACCCAATGGTACTTAAATTTATCTGGTGGCATTTTAAATTGATCTAATCTATTTAATTTATTTCATCTAATTTAATTAAACATCATTTCACCTGATGTTATTTAAATTACCCACATGATATTTTAAATTTATCACAGAAGTTAATCAGAATCAATAAAATTGGTTTAGGGCAGTGGTCCTCAAAGTGCAGTCCCTGGACTAGCACCACAGAAGGATCACTTGGGGACTTATTAGAAATGCAAATTCTCAGACCCCAACCCAAAAATTCACGGGTGGGGCCCAGCAGGCTATGTGTTAACAGACTTCAGGTGACTCTGATGCATGCTAATGTCTGAGAACCTCTGGTGAAGAGATGGAATGAAATCATTTCTGGGCAAATAAACTGATAATGCAGATACAAGATGGGAAACAAGTTTTTTGATGAAAATCAACTATCCCTGGGTTATGGTTTGCATAGATTTGCAGAAGACCAGCAGAGATAGCAGATGAGTGCAGTGGCTGAGACCCAATTTCTGTGATTGGCCAAGGTACAAGATATGCATCTGTTTACCCTGGAACTAAGGGAATAGGGACTGTGTTATAATGTGATAGTGTCAGCACCCAGAATTATTTTTCGAGCTGGGCTTTTTCCTTCACAGGTGGAAGGGAAAAGTCCGAAAGATTTAGAATATGCTCCAAAGAATGCAGTGCATGAAAGTGTTAGAATTTGGGTTTTCCATTCACAGTGGGAGATCCGGAAACAAAAGGAAGAAGAGTCATTGACTGCACGATGACTCACATCACAGAGGACCCAGCCAGCCTCCCCTGCAGGCGTGCAAAGCAGTGGCTAGGTGGCTCAGGAGCCTCACCTGATCTCCCTGAGAGCTGCTGGTGGACACCTGCTCTCACACACTCTCACGTGAACTAGGATTACCTTATTAACCTTTACCACACCGCAAGGCCGAGCAACTCAGATCACATTTTGCTGCATAACTACGCATCTAAAGTCTACTGACAACTTTCCAACCAGTAGAAAAACATGCCTTAACTTGTCTGAGAACTCATTACTAGGCCCAGGTAAGCGAAATGTGCCTTTCTGAAAAATATATAGTACGGGCACGTAAAAGTTTAAAATTCATTCTATACAGGTTGCTGTTGGTTAAGTTCCTGAATCAAAGGATTTTCAGCGATTTCTTAGAAAATCAAATTGGCTGCAGAGATTTAATGATCTGTGTTAGAGACGTGCAGCAGATGTGTAGAGAGAAAGAGTAACGCATGACACTGCCAGAAGCTTCCATGGAGACAAGAATTTGACACATAATTCCTAAATTTTTAAAAATCGGGGCGTAAGTGATAAGGGCTAACAGAAGCCAGTTGGAAGTCAAAGTGGAGGTCAAATCAGAAGTAGCTGCATAAAATTATGACAATAAGGTAATGGGAAAGTAAGTTAGATTCCACATCCAGTGCAGGTTCTATCTGTTTAATGGTACCCACCACTCACTACAGAAGGTGACATTCATTGACAAACAGTTTGACATAACTTTGGGTCCTACAGTACCAGAAATTTTTTTGGCCTTATTGAGGTTTAATTACATATAAAATTGTAATATATTTCAAGGATACATTGTGACAATTTGATACATGTAGACAGTCCCAGTAACTCTATAATGGACTTTATACTGTGCCCTCTTCCCCTCATTCCCAGCCCCACCTCAATCAAAACCTAAAAATTTACTAACAAATACATTGTAAGAGGAAGAGGAATCTTCCCTCCTTGACAATGCCACTAAAGAACATCAGTATAGTTAACACCAGTAGGAAATTCTTTCACAGATTTTTTTGCCATCCCTTCTCACCTTTCAGATGCAAAGTGATTTATTCAGTACGCAAATATTCATTGAGCTCCTAATAAGCTCCAGATGCTGTGCTACAAACTGGGAATACATTCAAAGAATTTGCAATCAAGTGCAGCACACCGAAGTTTCATCGGAATCACCTGAGGTGCTTGTTAAAATACCGATTTCCAGGCCCTGCTCCAAACCTTAATCAGACTCTCTGGGAATGGAACCTTAGGTCTGTGGGCTTCAGAGGCTACACCAAGTATTAAAGCCCACAGGTGGGGCGCCTGGGTGGCTCAGTCGGTTGGGCGGCCGACTTCGGCTCAGGTCATGATCTCACGGTCTGTGAGTTCGAGCCCCACGTCGGGCTCTGTGCTGACGGCTCGGAGCCTGGAGCCTGTTTCAGATTCTGTGTCTCCCTCTCTCTCTGACCTTCCCCCATTCATGCTCTGTCTCTCTCTGTCTTTTAAAAAAAAAAAAAATTAAAGCCCACAGGTATGCGTTAATGGGAAAAGCTTCTTCCCTGTCTGCAGATTATGGTGCCTTTGTCCTCATGTCAGTGACTGCTTCCTTGGAAGGGAAGCTGTATGCATGACGGCCTCTAGCAAATGCTCCCTGCACTCTGGCCTTACACAGACCCCAGATTCTGGCAAAGGCAAACGAGCCACTAGGGAAAGGCTTAGGCCATTTGGCCTTCCGCTAAAGCTCTCGGACCATGAGGGAGGTGTCAGCAGAAGAGGTACCGTCTACCGCAACCTGACGTCATTGTACTTAGCGTGTGTGCTGGGGTAGGTGGAGGTTCTAGGGACGCAGCAGAATAAGAACTTGGAGGCAATGATTTGGGGCTTTTATCATAAGAGTTCTTAACTGAAGGACAAAGATACTTGTTTCTAATTTTACATCCTTTGGACTTTACCATATCTGGACTTGAAACTTCAAGAACATTTAATTATTGAACTTTAATTTCTTCCTGGAAATTTGATAATGGGAAAGACTTTATATCTAACTTTGGAGTATCTCTCTGCTGTTGGCACTTTATTATTAGGTCACTTAATCTCCTCATGGATTCTCTGATATGCAATGCTGAACAGCAGGGCTGAAGGGAAAGAGGTGCTATTTCTTGGGTCCTCTGTGTCCTCAACAGCCTTGGTATAATCAGTATCTCTAAACAGCAGAGATGTGCTGAGGGTCTGTCGGGTGCTTGTTCTGACTGGGTCCCCTGGAAATTAAATGTCCCTGGTTTAAACGAGGCTAAAAGACATTGAGGGACCCTGGGACTACAAAATGCGGTGATGCAGCGGTTCTGGGAAACCAAATAGACTTAGGCCTGAGTCCTAAAAAAGACAGACCCAAAAGCTATCATAGCAGCATTTGGGAAGTGAGGTATCAAAGACTCCCAGACTCCTGTTGTCAGAGTAAGACCCAAGAATGGGACAGGGACCCAGAGAGTCCAATCAACGGGTTTAAACTAGGAGTTCTCAAAACATGAGACCCAGAACAGCACAACAGCACCACCCAGGAAGTGGTTAGTTATTTCTGTGCCTAGTCAAGTTGTTGGTAGGATTCCAGAAAAACTTCTTCCGCCCTGACACGCCCAACATCACAACACAGAGGTGCAAAGCCAGAGGTCAGATGACACTGAGAATGTGTCCGAAAGCTAGGATGCCCTATAAGCTATTGTTCCAACTAGGTGAACTAGCCTAAAGGATCAGGTTGTCAAATCAGATCCACTCAAATCAGAGACTTCCCTCAAATCAAGCTGTGCTAGTAATTTTACAGATATAAATAAATAGGAGACAAAACAGAGTGAGGTCTGCATGACTACCCAAGTCCTTCCTTCCCACATCGGACACATGTCCTCTGGCCCACAGTAATAACGTATGGGGTCTCTAGATGAGGTTTATGCATCCCCTCACACGGTAGGGAATTTTTAGGTTATGAAACATCCCCGTGTAATACCCAGGTAGTTGTACAAGTAACATGATCTTCTCCATGCATCATGCCTTATAAATCTATATCATCTAGGTTTCTTGACCGTACGTAACCTTAAATCAGAAATATTCAGGTAAGAACATTCCATATATAAGGACTCTCCTATCAGATATCATTAGCCTGTCAGGAGTCCAATATTCAGCATGTTTACAGGGAGATGGCACGAGGCCACTGCCTTACTTTTTTGGAAGGATTCCCCCAGGAATCAGAGGAGAAATGGAGCACAGGTGAGCTGCTTTAACTCCCTTCTCCTCCACCCCAGGACACTTTTGAGAGGGAATGGAAAGACCCCATTAATAATTATGCCAAGGGGCGCCTGGGTGGCTCAGTCAGTTGAGCGTCTGACTCTTGCTTTCAGCTCAGGTCATGATCCCGGGGTCATGGGATCGAGCCCCAAGCTGAACGTGGAGTCTGCTTAAGATTCTCTCTCTCTCCCTCTAGGGGCGCCTGGGTGGCGCAGTCGGTTAAGCGCCCGACTTCAGCCAGGTCACGATCTCGCAGTCGGTGAGTTCGAGCCCCACGTCAGGCTCTGGGCTGATGGCTCGGAGCCTGGAGCCTGTTTCTGATTCTGTGTCTCCCTCTCTCTCTGCACCTCCCCCGTTCATGCTCTGTCTCTCTGTCCCAAAAATAAATAAACGTTGAAAAAAAAAAAATTTAAAAAAAAAAAAAAAAGATTCTCTCTCTCTCCCTCTGCCCCTCTCCCCACCACCACTAGCTCTCTGTCTAAAATAAAAATAATAACAATTATGCCAAGACAACGAGTATAAACTAGGACTGACCCAGATAAACCAGAATATATTGTCACCCTATCTATAGCACCCAGCCGGGAGGTGGGTACCCGCCAGAAGTTTGTGGGTAGCAGAAGAGAAACAAGACTTGAACGGCAAGGAACTAGAAGCCAGTATATTGAAAACTATCTTAATTTTCAGATATGTACAATTATAACTGGAGGATTCAATTCTCACTGAAGCCTGGTCCAAACAAAAGTTCTTTTCTGTCAGGAATATACTCAATAATGCAAGATATACAGTTACAAATGCACTAGATATTTTTTCTTTTTTTGATGAGAATTGTACAAATCAGAATTTGTTATAACTCCTGTATCCTAGGCCAAAATCCTATAGTTCTAGTAAACAACAAGTTTGTGTGTAACATCACATGATTTATATATTGTCAACTCTAAGAAAATAAAATTTAAAAGTTCTGATCCTTCATGCTAAAGGAAGGACTGAATGATCTATCGGCACTATAAAAATTGATATTATAAAATCATTGTCATGTAAAGAGGCACCCAAAGAGTACTGCCAAAAAAAGGAGGGGAAAAACATAAGTATTCTAGAAAATACATTAATAAAATAGTATGTTATTTTCTGGATTTTGTGATGTTTGTGATATTTTTCAGCTTTTGGGGCGGCCCTATAGTGAGATAGGGAAAAAAAAAGAGAGACTGGGGAGTCAGACAGACTTGGTTTGAATCCTGGTCCTCCCATTTATTAATTATGTGACTTTGGATGAGTCCCTTTACTTTTGGAGCCTCAGTTTCTTCATCTGTAAAATGGGGAGAATAAGAGTGGCCTACATCATAGGAACATCATGAAAATTAAGTAAGTTGCTACCTATAGAGTACCTAGAACATAACCAGGTGCATAAGAAGTGCTCTATTTGTGTTAACAATTAAGTGGGCAAGTTTCCTAACCTCTCTTGAGTCTTCACTTCTACTCTTATAAAATGAGGAGATAATACTCATCTTAAGAAATGTAAGGATTCAAAATAAGTAAATAAAATTAATTAAAAAAATAAAAAAGACATGTAAGGATTCAAGGTTACTAAAGTCACTGGAATTAGTAAGCATCAATAAATGAGAGTTATTGGTCCTCAAATAACAGGTGCCAGTGAGTCAATGAGTCCCTTGTCCCAGCTTCCTCAATGAAGGACTCTCATCCACTGGGGAGGAGGTGTGGAAACTCCTGCCTGCAGCTCCCCTCCCCCACTGAGCCTGTTCCCCTCCCTGTCAGCACCCCCCCACCCCCGCACCCTCCTCTCCTCCCTCCTCTCCTCCTCCTCACCCTCTCAGTTTAGACTTTAGATAACAAGTTTACCTTATCCTTTGTTTTGAATAAAAGTGCCTAAGTCGCCTTAGGGCAACAGGATTTCCGCCTTTTACATTTTATTTCATGGTTTTTCTTTCTTCTCTCTTTTTCAAGTTTACAGTGTTTACTTTATTACACTCAGTATGAAAAAAAAAAAAAAAAGATGAGTTGTTAATTGGAATGCCTGGGTTCTCTCCATGCCTAGAAATTAAACGATACACTTGGGTCTCAAGAAGAAATGGGTATTGATTCCACTTTAACTGTCAGGGATGTTCTCTGACTTCCAACATGCCCTTTGTTCCCTTCCCCCCGCAGCCAGAAAACAGCATATTTTAGGTAATGCAGCCTGACTTACCTAATGGAACGGGTTGAAGCCTTTATTTAAAAGCAAAAGCCCCAAACTAACACCTGAAAAGAGGTCATTTCAATGTTGTACTTGGAGGAAACTATGAAAAACTTGGCACTTCACTGAACTTCAACCTCCGGTGTCAGTTTAATCCACTCATTGATTTTTATTCATTTATAAACCATTAAGGCCCTGCGTGGTACTCCGATAGGCACTCCTCAGATACAAGGCCAAAGAAACCAAACTTTTACTGCTCCATTTCTGAATGTAAAAGCCTGGGTGCTGCAAAGACCAAGAGGCTGAACTAAAGAGGGAAGGAGGGAGGGGGGGAGGGGGCATCAGCTCTGGGTCTCTGTCCAGCACGGCCAGTTGTGCATTATCTGCAGGACTCCCACCCAAGCAAAGTTTTGGGGTTTTTTTTAAATGAGACAGACCCACATAGAACAACAGCTCTTGCAGAGGGAAAATCACCAATAGTACCCAGGTAATTCCAAGGCATCATCCTATTAAACTGTTGAATCTATACAGCTGAATGAGGAAGATACATGTTTTACTACCTTTCAGGGGCGGGCCCCTAGCATTCCACACACAGAGGCCTGTGGGATCATCTGGTTGTTCCCCACCTCTGAGCTGAGGGCTCCCCCTCCTAGGTCTTATCTCATTGTAGACCTGGATCTCAACTAGCACATGAGTACTGATGCTCAGCTCCCCCCACCCCCCCCACCCCCGCCACAGCACTAACACCTTTAACAAGAATACCCAAAACCTGCTACAAAAATAGTATGAGAGTTGAATATTATTTTTGTAAAGAAAATATATACTTTATTTTTTTAATGTTTATTTTTGAGAGAGAGAGAGCATGTGAGTGCAGGCGCATATGGGAGCGTGAGTGGGGGGAGGGGCAGAGAACGAGGGGGACAGAGGATCTGAAGCAGGCTCTGTGCTGACAGCAGAGAGCCCAATGCAGGGCTCGAACTTGCGAACCATGAGATTATGACCTGAGCTGAAGTCAGATGCTTAACTAACTGAGCCACCCAGGTGCCCATGTAAAAAATACATATACTTTGGGGCGCCTGGATGGCACAGTTTGTTAAGCGTCCGACTTTGGCTCAGGTTATGATCTCACAGTCTGTGAGTTCGAGCCCCGTATCGGGCTCTGTGCTGACAGCGCAGAGCCTGGAGCCTGCTTTGGATTCTGTCTGCCTCTGTCTCTGCCCCTCCCCTGGTCACGCTCTCTCTCTCTCTCAAAAATAAATAAACATTAAAGAAATTTTTTTTTAATGTATACATATATATATAAAAGTAACAAAGTGTGTATATACTTTAAATATGTGTGTGTGTGTGTGTGTGTGTGTGTGTAAATTTAAATAACTGAATCGTGGTGTTTAGGCGATTTATATGTGCATGTGTTGTATACTGTAGCCCCCTTCCTGTTCCATCCTTCCTTCCCTCCTTCTTTTCCTTCCTTCTCCTTTCTTTCTTTCATCTATTTTAGGCCAGACCAGAATCTCCAGGACACTATCTGTACTATCAAGGAGTGATATAAACTCCTCACAGGCTTGTGATCTCTTCCTGTCTAAGCTCTCCCACAAGCGTAGGATATCCAGTTCTAAAACATTTCACGAAGCAGGACTCTCCATTCCCACTGCAACCCAATTGCCTAAAATCCCGGACAGAGGACCATTTACTCAGGATCCCCTGAAGAGCGTTACCTGCTAAACAAAACATTTGGCTGTTGTCCTTCACAAACGAAGAGGCTGCAGTGGACCCATTGCTAGCAAGGAAAGTATAGGACTGGCTTTGGAATCAAACAGACTTGGGTGAAACTCTTGGCTCTGCCGCTCACCAGCTTGTGGCCTTGGATTTAGAAACCTCTCGGACTCTATTTCCTCGCCGGTAAAATGGGAAGAAGTCCATCTACCTCAGCAGATTGTCGTGAAGATTAATGAGGTGAGGGTGCAAAGTATCTGGCCAAATAGGCTCTCAATCAATGGTACTAATCAATAGTAAGGGCTACCGTTAAGACCAGGGCTTTGAGCTAGTTTCATGGTAAAGCACAACCCAAGTAATTAGCATCCCTCTTTCAAAGGTCAGCTTTCTTTGGTAGGCATTGACAAAGCAGGGCTTCAGTTACACTTGCCTGAGATCTCTACTGGGAAGTGTTCCCTCCTCTAGGGCAGGTCACCGCTCACCTTGTGGCTGGCTGGTCACTGTCTGGGACTCCTGATACGGACTTCAAATGGCTGCTGCTGCTTCTTGCTGGAAGCCGAGCTATCCCAGCCTGATAGCAAGGCCCGGGCTGTGGATGGATTGGTGACTTCAAGGTGGCCCATCGACAGTGAAGCTTCTTGTACTCCCGCTTTTAGGTAATTTGGCCTTATTAAAGTACCTGGGGTATTGTCTGTTGGGGAATTGCCCTCGACAGGCCCCCTGGGAAAAGAACCATTCGGGAAGAAAATAAGGTTCCACAAGAAATTGTGTGGCCTTACGTTTAGCCCTCGCCACCCCCTATGGAGACTCCTCTACTTACAGGAAGGATAGCCTCGTACATTTGCCAACAAAGAAGGCCCGTAAAGGAGAGACATATGGATTTGAAAGCCCTACGGTAACTAAGGAGTGTATCTATGGACACAGGTCACTCTAACCCCTAGGTTCACTTGGCCCCCAGGAGGCATTCCAGATGATGAGTGAACCTAGTCGGTTAAAGTACAGAATGGTTCATTAGTTCCTAGGTGCGTGGTCTCTCTGAGAATGCATGAGGCATGGGTTTCTAAGGCTTTTTTGGCCCCTTCCTGGCACCTCGGACCGAGGCAAACACATTGTTCTTCTGGCCTCATGTGGTTAGGAGGTCATGTCCCTGGAACAGTCCTATGTTCCACTTGAGGAGAAATGGAGGGCCTTTCACGAGAACAGCAAAGCAAATGCTTTCTAGACTATAGATAATTATAGATAAACGCAGATGCATAATGGAATAGTGTAAGAAATTAATCAATAATCAAAGGGTATGTGGGAACATTACGAGAAAATCGCCACGTTATTTCTTAAAGGTTGACTACACATAGGAACATTTTCAAACTTAGGTAATGTCAGAAAAACATAGATGACGTATGCTATGAGGAAATCACTAGCATATATAATGCCACGTTTGCTACGATAAATCGGCCAGCTCAACGCACTGCTGTTGTCCGTGTCCATTTTTATTTTCGTTTTTTTAGTTTAGTCTTGTTGTACCTTCACCGACGCCGTTCTTCCTTCGGGAACCCCTGGACCTGCTGTAGCTGGGCTCCGGCAGCTTCTCTAAGGGAGCGAGCAGAGAGGGACATGTGCAGGTAGCACCTCCTTCTATTGTGCTGTCTCTTTATTCTCTGCATCCCTCAACCTGAGGCCACACAGGGACGCATATCAGATTGCCCTAAAAGGCTGGGGGAATTCAAGGGAATTACAACATTGGAAAAGAACACAAAGTTCTATGCTAAAGACGATGTTTCCCCTGGACCCAGAAAACTAACTCCCCCTGAACAAGGGGCCCAGCCCACTTCCTAACACTGCTCTCCCAGCCTCAGGTCTGCCCACCTCTCAAAAACATCTTTCCTTTACGCTCTGCGGGAGAAAACACTACGTGTTAACCAGTTGTTGCTCATCTGGCCCTTCCTGGGCACAAAGGGAGACTCCACTCCCCGCCCACCTTGCAGTTAACGTTAGGGCAGAGGATTGGGGTCTGGACAATGGGACATGACCAGAAGTGTCTTCCACAGCCACGTCTGGCCTTCATACCATCACGCCTGATAATTCCACTCCTCCTCCTCTCCTGCCATAAAGTCTTTGTTTCAGATATGGCATCATTACAAGATGGAAGAAGCCTGCCCAAGACAGAGGAACGCTGTCCATGGAGTGTGTGTGGAAAGCAAAGCATAAACCCTTATTGTGTGAAGCCACTGTGAATCCAGGACTTACGGGTTAGCACAGCACAGCATCGACCACCCATACAGATACACCTCAGACTCAGACTCTTCATTCACCATGCAAGACACCCCTACCCTCAGGTACTCCAGAATCTACCTCCCTCCTCTACCAAATCTGAGCTAATCATCTCAAATAACACCCCAAAGAACGAAGTCAGACCTTATCAGAACAGTCGGTGATGACTTTGACTCTTCAAGTTCCAAAGAAGAGTCCAGCAAGATCATCTCAGACCAGGGCTCACAAACTCAAATGTCTACAGTGGACATCAGTCACACAGATGATGCCAAGGAGTGGAGCAGGCTGGGTACAGAACCATGGCAAACTGAGTAAGGTACGCCTTGTCTAAAGGAAGCAGCTTCTACCAATCTCCCCAACAGGTACCATGCAGACCGTGGGCCAGTGTTGCCAGATCTTCCAGTCACTTAAAAGAAGACAGAAATCTGGGTTTCTATATAAAATCGCCAAAGTTTCGTAATTCGTCAACCACTTCAAATTAAAGACAAACACTTGGGGGCGCCTGGGTGGCGCAGTCGGTTAAGCGTCCGACTTCAGCCAGGTCACGATCTCGCGGTCCGTGAGGTCAAGCCCCGTGTCAGGCTCTGGGCTGATGGCTCAGAGCCTGGAGCCTGTTTCCGATTCTGTGCCTCCCTCTCTCTCTGCCCCTCCCCCGTTCATGCTCTGTCTCTCTCTGTCCCAAAAATAAAATAAACGTTGAAAAAAAAAAAATTTTTTAAGACAAACACTTGGCACACCGAACGAAACTGAATCACCCGCTTCATCAGCCTGTGCCATGTCACATTCCCATTTTTCATCCTCTTTCTAACCTGTATTGATAGGGGAAAAAATCGTGTGGTAAGGTGGCTGACAGGACTGATAGGGGAACTCCAGGCCCCAACAGAAGACTCACTCCCCTTCCGGGTTCTTCTTCCCGCCCCGCTTGCCTGAATGAGCCGAATTAGTAATACGGAAGTAACAGACAATAAATTGTCCCCCATGCTTGCTCAGGCCTCAGACCTCTGGAGAGTGATCTCCTCTGAGCCCCCCCGGTGGGAAATAAACCTCCTGCCTTCCAAGATCTGCGAGTGCCACTTGGTTCCTCTGCCAGGTGATCCAGACCAGGTTCCGTAACAGTATGATTCCTTGAATCCTGCCCTATAGTTTGCAAGGCTGTTCTCCCACAGTGAAGTTAATATCCTACAACTAGGCAGAGCAATACCTTTCTCTTATCACCAATCCTCCCCCATCCCCAAATCCTCAAATTCAAATTGTGCCTCTGTGGTCAGCAAGAATCCAACCGGCTGATAAATACACACACACACACACACACACACACACACACACACACACACACACAGATACACACATTGGCTACAGCTCTCTTACTACACCAAGACTTGCCCCAAGCTTTAAATTACCATATGCAAGGACTCTGTTAAATTCTTGAGCCAGAGACTTGTCCTTGCTCCATTCTCTCAGGAAAAAAGGAGTACCATTAGTGATTACGCCTCTCACTGACCCACCTCTCTCATCCAAACGTCCTTGTGAGCAGCAACCTACCAGGGTGAAATAACAGTCAGGAATTAGAACTATTTTTGTGTGTGTGTGCCTACTACCATTTTTCTGAGAACAAGGCTAGCTAGCTTTTAGAAGGATCAAATAGAATTTGAAAATCACCCTACTTTATATGGCAAGAGCTTTAAGAATATCAAATATTTCTTACCCAGGGAAAGCATTTGCAAGCAAATGGGTCAGAAGATTTTGCCACGATTATCTCTTCCAGAACAGAGCAGTTTGAAAGCAGAGAGAATGGGTGTTGCTGCGGGGGGGAAGGGGAGGGACACTCTAAGGAGTATCAGAAAGCCAGTCCCTGAGAATCTGAGACACAGAGATGGAATAACTTTCTCCTACAGCACATGTGAGCTTCAAGCACAAGAAAGGCTGCCTTTCAAGCAGAAAGCTCTTTTCAAAGCGCAAATATTGGAAAAGTAGACCAAGACATCAGCACATTCTAAACACAGCTGTGTTTGTCCACACCTACTCCCCGCCAGGCTGTGTTTGATCGAACCTGGCAACCCGGGGGTGAAAGGCTCTCGCATCCAACTATTTAATCTCTGAGATTCTTGTTCTCCCAGCATTATTATGGTTAATGCTGGATATAGTAAATTGACCTCTTTTTAGATATTGCAGCCAACAGAGAAGTTTTAATAATCTTTTGCAGTTTCGTATTAAATGTGTGTTTAGAGGGCTGTGCTTTGTATTCAGTCTGGGAAGGAAAATGTCCAGCCACCTGTTCTGAGTATCATGGGCTCCTCCCGCTGGGACGAGCATTACCGCCCTCTCCAGGACAGTGCATTTAATAGTCTCAGGGCTGGGGAGAAGGGAAATGCCTGTAAGACTTGCCAGTAGGCTGGGCTAGGCAAGTTGCAGGTCAGCAGGCTACTGTGAGAGCTCTAGGCCCCCTGGGAGTGAAGAGACCACAGAAGTTGTCCGGAAAGTACAAAGCCCCCCGGTTGTCATCAGGATAATGAGCAGGCCTGGCTGCACTGTTATCTCCAGCCTGCATCACGAGGCTGGGGAAGTTTACAACCGAGCACTGATGGTGCAGTGTCAGCGTGTCCCTAGTTAGGGCCTGAGGGTACAAGCGACTGAACATCAGCATCCAATAGATAACAACAAAAGCCATTATCTCTCTCCCGGCTGGGCTGCCAAGTGCAGGGGCCAGGATTGCCTGGTGTTTGCAGTTTCCATAGCAGCGCTGTTTTGTTCTAGCTGGCAAAGCACACGGACAGAACCGCAGAAACGATGCAGGAAATGACACTAGGCAACCCAGTGCTGAGCCTGGGATCTCAGGGCACACTTTGCCCTTTGTGAGGCAGCGGTGGAGGTGAGGAAGGATGCTTTTCAAGAGATGCCTGGAAACTGACAGCTCCTTCCAACACGGTGCCTGGCTGAGCATGGCCAGCCACCCGAGGCCGGAGCTCCGGGCCTCTCTGCTCCGTTTCCCAGACCTCTGGAAAAGCAGGCAGTGCGCTCAGAACGCTGTTAAAATGTTGAGAGCCCCTGGGCAGGCAGGGTGAGGGGTGGAAGGGGGGTGCAGCTCTTCTCTTACACCCAGGACCTTGTAAAGCCTTTGTTCCCGCACCCGCCCTCCCACCCCGGCCTCATGCTACTCAGTCACCCACAGGGCCACCATGGAAGGAGGACTACAGAGGGGTCTCACTGACCCTGAGCATCGTCCCCCATGCCTCTGTGTTAGTGGCTGTGGGGAACACCAAACAAACCTCCACCCCTTGCACTGGAGAGCACTGCAGGAAGACGCTGTTCGGACCCATTGTTTGCCAGACCAATACTCCTTGCTTCAAAGGAAGGAAGGAGGAAGGATGGAGGAAAAATTCATTATGTATGAGTCATGCGGTATATTATAGGCCTAAAATTCCCTTTTATTTCCCTTTTAATCTGTTGGGTAGAGACTGAACTAGTCATCTCAGAAAAGGGAGCAGAGTTCTCCCCGGCACTAAGAAGTCCAGCAATTTCTTGGTATTACAACATCAAAGCGCCTCAGCAGTATTTTGGGCGTTGAAGTCCTCTAATTTAGAAATCCTCAATTATTTGTACGCCATCCTCTTACTGTTATCATTACAGCCTCAATCTGACAAAGGGGAAAAATCAGATGTCCCATTAAGTTTCATGTTTGCAAAAGGTCCTAAGTGTCAGCATGAGGGCGAGAGGTCAGGAGCTCTGAATCCTAGTCACAAACTCATCTCACTAGGCTGATGACGCCTCTGGTTCCCGGCCCTGCATGGACACAGAGGGTTGAATGCAAATAAATTCTCCCTGCTCTCGGATGTGGCTGCCCTACTGTTACTTCTCTTGTGCATGGAGTCAGCTAAAAGTACCCCTGTGCCACCCAAAGTTCTTCCCTGTATGAATATCTTTGCATCTGAACCGTCAGGTTAATGGTCTTAAATGTTTTACATTTAGGTGAGCCAGAAAATAGGAGGGTCTCGCTAAATCTAAAATGTCTAAATTAAAAGGATAAGAAAGGAGCTGAGGAAAATCCACATATTTAAACCTGCACAGTAACAAAGGATTCCTGTTCTAAGGATTGCTTTTACCTACGATCAGAAACCAAATCTCATTTGTCTTTGTTTCTCCAGATTCATAACCGGTCGCCAGACACACGCTAGGCGCCCATAATTATTTGTTAAACTAATGATATTCCCCAGTCCCAGGATCAGTGTGAAAAGAATTGTCTGTAGAACGCTTACCTGCACCTCAGGCTCGCCTGCTGAGCCTCCAACCGTCTCCCTCCTGTCGGGAGCCAGCCCACTGGGAGCATCTGAGTTCACAGTGGCTGTCCTGTCACTCCCTACTGATGCTGGAAAGCAGGGTAGGTCATGCCCTGAGGGGAAAAAGAAGCAGCAATTTCTATCCTTGTGTTCCAGCCCTAGGTGAGGACTTATTCTTTTTAATTATGAGTTAAAAATGAAAATACTTGTCTCCCTGCAATCCCTCAAGAAACGGCAAGTTATGTCACCATCCACATCATGTCATGTTCGTGACTAGCCCTCTGAGTTTTGCACAAAACATTCTCAAAACCGATTTGAAGGGAGCAACTAACAAAATAAAAACACAAATCAAAAAGCCTCTGACATGTGGAGCTTATGGTTTAATATTAGCCATCATTTAGGGAGTATTTAGTAACTGCCATCCACTGCGCTAAGCATGATACTAACACCTGATTGATGCTTCAAACCCTTGGAAATTGAAGTGCATCCTCATTTTCCAAGTGACGAAACAGAGCTCAGAGAGACGGAATCATCTGCCTTGATCACACAGCTAGTAGGCAATGGATCCAAAACAGGAATCCAGGTTTGACTGAGCCCAAATTCCAGGCATGCTCTTTCCCATTACAAGCTGTCCCCTCCAGCCTAAGGCAAGAGGCAGTACACGTGCCGTATAAATGATAAATGAGTCCACAGGAGTGTTGCAACCACTGCTCCCCAGACAGGCGAGAGGGAAAAGCATTGGAAATGCTCAGAATTTTTTTCAGTTTGTGGTTTGTTTTTGGTTTTTTTTCTGTGAATAGGTAGAACATTTACAGGCTGCAAAAATCAAACAACCTTCAGAGGTACAGAGTGACGCATCTTTATTCCCACCCCATCCCTGCTGGGCTCTCTAAAAAAGGTAACCACTTTCTCAAATTCTGAGAATATCCTTCAGAGTTCCTTCATGCAAATACAAGCACGTATGAATACCCATT
Source organism: Herpailurus yagouaroundi (assembly GCF_014898765.1). NCBI lineage: Eukaryota > Metazoa > Chordata > Mammalia > Carnivora > Felidae > Herpailurus > Herpailurus yagouaroundi. The sequence goes on along the minus strand of NW_024412376.1, from coordinate 49,423,412 downwards.
TTTTTCCTCCTTGTTTGTCACCAAAGGTAATGCACTCGACATCCTGTTCTGCACCTTGTTTTATTTTCCACTTAACCAAAGACTTGTCAGTCTTCCCATACGTAGAGTCTTCCCTCTTCGTTTATACCGCAGCACACTATTGCTTAGCATCCTGTTGTATTGACATATGACAATTGATTTAGCCAGTTCCATGTTAATAGCCAGTGGAATTGTGCTCCATCTTTTGTCGCTAAGAAGAATACTGCAGTGAATGATTTTGAACATACACCATTTCGTACGTATGCCAGAGTATCTACACGACAAATTCCCAAAAGTGGATTGCTGGATCAAAGGATATATGGGTTTGCAATGCAAACAGGTACTGGCAATATGCTCTCCATAGGAGATACACCAGGGACACTAACGATACATGGGTGCCTGTTTTCCCATTGGCCTTGACAAGAGAGATATTGTCAAAGCTTTGAGTTCATCCAATCGGGTGGGTTACAAACATAGTTATCTCCACGTAGCTTTAATTTTCTCTTGTAAGGTTCAAGATCTTTTCATGTATTGCAGGGACTCTTATATCTCCTTTTGGTGGGCTCTCTTTTCATCTGATTTGTCCTTTTTCTTTTCTATTTCTATTGTTTCCCCTATTTTTAAAATAAGATCACTGAGGCTTAGAGAAAATAAAACCTTGTGGTAGGAAATAAAATCATGAAGTGATAGGCCAGAATTGGAACCCAGGTCTGTCTGGTTCCAGAACCTGAGAATTTAACCACCAATCTGTACTGTCTTACATTATTTTTCAAAGGAACTGTTAATGGAGTTGTTTGTTCAGAAAGAATGCAAAAATGAGATTACAGTCGTCTCTCAATATCTTTTAATAAGCATGACATAAAAAAGCAAAGATGGGGCACCGGCTAAGTCAGTTAAGCGTCCGACTCTTGGTTTCGGCTCAGGTCATGATCTCACCGTTCTGGGTTTGAGCCCTACGTCGAGCTCTGTGCTGGGAGTGCTGAGCCTGCTTAGGATTCTCTCTCTCTCTCTCTCCCTCTCTCTCTCTACCCCTCCCTCACCTGCGCTGTCTCTGTTTCTCTCAAATAATAAATAAATAAACTTTTAAAAAAAGCAAACATGATGTTTGAGTTCCATCAGATTCATTTCTACAACAAAAATTTCAAAGCGATAGTGGGACTAACCAATGAAAATGTATGAGGATGGTCAACAAGGCCTCAACCCAATGACCTGCATCCACTGGTTATGGTGGGCAAGTACTTAAAGAGTTCTGGGTAGTCCTCGCTTTCACTATGCATATACTCTAATTAGGAAAGGCCTGCAATTCACACATGAAATGTGGAAGGATCAAAATTGGAAACAAACATTCTAACTTTATTGAGGAACTAGATAAAATATGTAATAATACTATCTTGCCAAAAACATTATTTGTTCATTCATTCAACATCCTTCTTAAGCTTTTATTTCAGAGGTAGAGAAACAAGGATGGGCTGGAGTTAATAAAGGTTGAGTGGATGCTGGTCTCTCTTTGGGAATTCATGTGGTTCTAGGGGAGGGGATTCTATCCCAGAGACAGAGCCTCATGCGTAGTCCACACCAGTCAGCATTTACCAACCCCTGGTCAAAATGGCAGGCTCAGAGGTGAGCACAGTCAGCTAAGCACGTCCATCAGATCAATGATTAGTGCCTTACTTGGAACTTTAGGATAAAGGTATTTTCTCTCCCTCTGAAAAGTACGAAGTAAAGTCATTTGTGCTGTCATGAGGAGAACCAGAAGGAAACAGAACTTTAAAATTAAAAAAAAAAAAAAACAAGGCACCTGGGTGGCTCAGTTCAAGCCCCATATCCAGCTCTCTGCTGACAGCACAGAGCCTGCTTCAGATCCTGTGTCCTCCTCTCTCTCTGCACCTCCCCTGCTAGTTCTCTCTCTCTCTCTCTCTCTCTCTCTCTTTCAAAACTAAATAAACATTAAAAAAAAAACAGTGTCCTGACGATTTTGTGATGATGATGATACCTCCAGCTCAACCTCACACAAAGACTAGCTTACCTATAAACAACGCAGTGACATGAACCATTCTTTATGTTCAGTAACATTCTTTATTATTTAGGACAATTTGAGTGAGTTTCTATGGTTTGAAATGAAGAACTTAGGTGAGAGATTTCATGAGGATATTAATGTCTGATTGGGTTTAAAGTAACTGGATAGTATGGTATACGGTGAGAACATTCCAGAAAAGAAGAATGACCCAAGCAAAGGTAGGTTTGCCCTTGTGGTGCTTTACCCCTGTTTTGTAGAAGTTGCCTTGAAGGTGTGACAGCTCTCAGAATCCTTGTGCTCCACTCCCAGTGACTTGGCTGAGCTTAGTCACCTTTTTTTTTTACAGTGTCTTAATTGATTGGAACCACCTACCACTTCTCTTCTTTGTCTCCTCCATTGTTATGGGTAGTCTTTCTCCAGTAAATGATGGACTATTGCATGTGCCTAGAGCATCAATCAAGACTCTCAATTGTATTATGCGTCAATCACTTAACATAAAGTAGACACTAGAAAAAGAACCAAGTGCACCCAACCTGCATATTCCCCACTTTTGCCTGCTCTATGGGAACCTTTCCTTTAACCAAATAACCATAATTTAATTTACAACCAGATCCAGTCCTAACACTTGTCACTGGTTAACTACATAATGTCAGTTTCATTGCAATTTATTTTCACTTCCTACCTAACGTTTGATTTATTCTATTTCTTTAATGCTTATTTACTTTTGAGAAAGAGACAGACAGACAGAGCATGAACAGAGGAGGGACACAGAGAGAGGCAGACACAGAATCCAAAGCAGGCTCCAGGCTCTGAGCTGTCAGCACAGAGCCCGACATGGGGCTCGAACCCACTAGCTGTGAGATCATGACCTGAGCCAAAGTCGGATGCTTAACCGACTGAGCCACCCAGGAGCCCCTGATTTATTCTAAGTAGAAAGCAAGTCCTATTCCAAATGGTCTGGCAAATTTACCTTTAAGACCTAAATTGATAAGTGTTGAATCATTATACTGTATATCTGAATCTAATATTACGCTGTATGTTAACTAACTGGAATTTATTTTTTTCAAGGTTATTTATTTATTTTGAGAGAGACAAAGAGAGAGAGAGAGAGAGAGAGAGAGAGAGAGAATTCCAAGTAGGCTCCATGCTGCCAGTACCAGAGCCTGACAAGGGGCTTGAACTCCCAAAACTGCAACATCATAATCTGAGCTGAAACCAAGAGTCGGACACCTAACTGACTGAGCCACCCAGGCGTACCGTAACTGGAATTCAAACTAAAACTTAAAAAGAGACCTAAGCGGATACAGGCATAGCTCAGAGAGATTGCAGCTTCAATTCCAGACCACCTCAATGGAGCAAATCTCACAGTAGAGTGAGTCAAATGAATTTTTTGGTTTCCCAGTGCCTATATAAGTTGTGTTTACACTATACTATAGTCTTTTAATTGTACCTTGTGTCTAAAAAAAATTTATATACCCTAATTAAAAATACTTTATTGCTAAAAACTGCTAAACATCATTTGAGCTTTCAGCAAATCATAATCACTAGTGATGGATAACCATAACAAATATAACAATGATGCAAAAGTTTAAAATGAAGCAAGGAGTACCAAAATGTGACACAGAAACATGAAGTGAGAAAGTACTGTTGGAAAAATAGCACCAACATACATGCTTGACACAGCGTGGCCACAGACCTTCAATTTGTAAAAAACAAAACAAAACAAAACAAAAACACACACAAAAAAAACACCTCAATATCTGCAAAGTGGAATAAAACGAGGTATGCTTATATTGATTAAGCAATGACATTTA
>NW_024412376.1:49355013-49419463 GCF_014898765.1 Herpailurus yagouaroundi | reverse complement strand
GGGAAAAGGGGGGGGGTGGGGGGGATATAGTTTTGAGTGTCATTATCTATTACTGTGTAACAGTTACCCCAAAGGTAGTAGCTTTAAAAACACATACAGTTGTTATCTCACAATTTCTGTGGGTCAGGAGCCTGAGCACGGCTCTGCCGGGTCATCTGCTTAGAGTCCCAGAAGGGCTACAATCAAGGTGTCGACTGGGCTGCAGTCTCATCTGAGACTCAGTTGGGGAAGGATCTGCTTTCAGTCTCACTCAGGTTGTTGACAAAATACAGCTCCTTGTGGTTGTAGGACCAGTGGGGTTTAGTTTTTGCCTGGATCCCAAGGCAGGCAGCCCTCGGTTTCTACAGGCCAACTGCATTTCCTTGCCACGTGGGGTTTCCCTACATGGCTTCTTGCTTCTTTAAAGCCAGTCAGGAAGAGAGATTCCAGCAAAACGGGATCCTGTGACAGGATCATGTAATCATGTACACGTAATCTCATACATCTTGTCACTTTTGCCACATTCTATTGGTTAGAAGCAAGTCACACATCCTTCCCACACTCAAGGGGAGAGAGTCATAAGAGTGTGACTACCTTAAGAGTCTGTCTGCCTCAAGGTGAGAGAAGACCTCATCTGAAATTAAAGTGAAAAAGTCTCCTTTGAAATACTCTTGCGTACTTGGTCTTGTGGCATGAGACATGCACTCTCCCACCAAGCTCCTAGCTGAAATCGATCAAAGAATACCAATGTTAGTTCAATAATGACCCACCTTCACTAGATGCATCAATGTCTACCTCACCGCAAGCACACTCTTGCACGTTGCCTGCCCTTTCCACATCTTAGCGCTCACCACAGGCAGTGGTAGGAAAAGGGGTTCCTCGGGGGGGGGGGGGCATATGGGAAGTGATGGGTTTTTTCCCCCGAGCACAGTCACAGGGTATGCGTTTACATGTGTCTGTGTGCGGTACTGAGCTCCGAGGCCTTGTAGCAGAGATGATGGATCTCCACTGCAGAAAAATGACAGTCAGAATATGAAGACGAAGCCAATTTGTCACTTAATGCAGAGCCTGATTGTGCTGTAACAGCAGCCTGGCGCTGGGATTGATTACAAACAAGATGACACTTCCCCGTGGGCTGCCTCGCGCGTTATTATAAATAAATACCATTCGCTTTAGCATCTGCATTACTGTAGAGGACAGATTATACCTCAGCGCCTTGGGTAGACAGTAAATATCCCAGGGAGTACAATGGCCCTCCTCAACCTACAAGAGGAGTCTTGCCTCATGTAACACCGTTTCATAAATAAAATAAGGCTGTAGCGCAGCGCCACGAGCACAGAAAATGAACACAGAGTTTGACTGATATTAGGGATTCATTTCCATGCAGGGCATACTATAAAGTGTGGTAGGTTTTTGTTCCAAATGGCCTGGGGCCCCTCAGCAGCTGGATGGCATTTTTGATTGTTCACTGGCAGTGAAGCCCAAGAGAACCACTTGATTCCTGAGAGTATTTCCTGAAAAATCAGAGTTCGGCTTTCAAGATGGAAATAAATCTGTTGGATTTTTCAAATATCCCCTTGCCCTTGCGCTGACTGTTCCAAATCTGTCATCCCATAGTTTTCAAATAAATAAGTCATTTTAACCATGGAATAAAGACCAACTCTTCTCTGTTTCTTTTCTCATGCCTCGCTTGAGTACAGGGTTGGATTTCATCTACCTGTGAAAAATACCTTTTTTCATTTCCATGCCTATCCACTCATTTTCTATCTTCCTCTGTTCCTCTTCTCGACATTTCCCTACCTCTTCCTCTGTCTCTTTCCTGAGCGCAGACAGGCACCGGGAGGGGGTTGGACTCGCCCTTTCTTCGGTGTGACGCGAGCGCCCTCTGCTGTCCAGAATGTGAACAGCTCTGCATCCAGGCAGGTTCAGACCAGCCGAGCCGATTGGAAGAAACCGCGCGGGCGGTTCTGCCTTCTCTGGGCAAACGCTGGAAGTATTGTTAAAATGAATAATTTATTAAACCACAATTGTTTATTGACTGCCCCTTCATTATTTACTTTTCGGTTATTAAACACACTCGGCGGAGTGCCTGGGTGTCAGCCCTTCACCGACTTGCCCCCTCCTTTCTGAGCCAGTGATATTCCCAGCCCCCTCGCTTCTCTCCACACGAGACATTTTCGATCTCTTTTGTCAGGTCAGGGTCAAACTACAGTTGTTCTGTGATGACTTTATCAATTCTCAGTTGATAGACTCTAAATGAAAAAAATGCCTACTGCTGCCTCGTCGCTACTTAAGAAGAGGAGTTATTTGTGTAATGTTGTGTCAGTCCGGCAGGGTCTGTGACAGACGCAGGGAGGGGAGTGAAATAAGGGAGATGTTTTTAATGCCTTTTTTAGCCTCCCTTCCTTACATCAAGGAGCAGATGATATCCATTGTAGGCTGTCCTTCCCAACCCAAACGGGTGAGAGAGGAAATGTCCCCCACCCCATTCCGAAAGTAGTAGCCAGGCCTGATTTAAGTAAGTATGCTAATTATTGCCCCTCACCTTGACGTGTTTCAAAGTCAAAAGCACTGGATGGAGGTAGGAGGGGGCTCTTTCCTCAAGAAGAAAATTCTCTGACCCATATTTGAAGGGAAACATCAGTCTGCACCCAGAGTGGCTCCTGTTTTTAAAGGGCAACTATTTCCATCATCCAGAATTTAAGGAATATATGCTGTAACCCTTGAATGAATGAATGAATGAATGAATGAGGCGCAAAGCAAAGAAGCAGCAGAAACTCTCAGAAATCAATAGAAGATTTTATTCTAAAACCCAACATTAAAAAAAAAAAAAACTTGGTTGATATTACACTCAAGCAAAAGAAAGCTTTCATACCTCCTATCTCTCCCCCCACCCCACCACACCCACATACCCTCCATCCTGCTGAAATAAGGCAATAGCTTCATTTTCAAATTAACCATTAAGGATTTGCGTTTGAATACAAAGAGACCTATGACCAGATGTTGAAAAAAAAAAAACAAAAAACCTAACAGTAGGGGCGCCTGGGTGGCGCAGTCGGTTAAGCGGCCGACTTCAGCCAGGTCACGATCTCGCGGTCCGTGAGTTCGAGCCCCGCGTCGGGTTCTGGGCTGATGGCTCAGAGCCTGGAGCCTGTTTCCGATTCTGTGTCTCCCTCTCTCTCTGCCCCTCCCCCGTTCATGCTCTGTCTCTCTCTGTCCCAAAAATAAATAAACATTGAAAAAAAAAATTTTTTTAAAAAAAAAAAACCTAACAGTAAATAAAATTGAGAATTCATCAAATTACATCTTTCCTTTCCTCAAACTAAATATGACTTTCCAGGAAGACTCACACCTTGATATTTTCTCACCCAACACTAATATTTGCAGGCTCAGCATCCTGGCGAATGGGGGAGGGCGGGGGACACCACAAAATATGCCAGAGGGTGCTGGGGGGAGGGGATCAGGGAGGGACCCTACCAGCAGGTTTGCATAAACCGAAGCACTGAAACATGTAATGTCTGTAAGGTACAGTACATTTTAATAATTAAGAGCACTAAATCTGAAGTGAATCTTGCCTCCTGACCTGGTTTCCTGCGGTGGCTTTGACAGGTAATCAGCTGTGTGTGACTTGAACATGTCTCATAAACTCACGAAGCTTCAGTTTCCTTGTTTGTAAAATGAAACTGATGCTTCTTCTTTCATGAAATTAAATATGAGAGCCCATGCATGTCACATATGCAAAGTCCTTAGCACAACTAGGGGTGCAATGAGCATGCAATATGCATATGAGACCCTTAGCTTTCTATTTTCATTCCTTTCTTTCCATCCCATACACTACAGTCAAGAAAAGGATCATCCTATTTTAAGCTTCCCAGATAATCCTGCTTGCCTTCATTTATTTATCCAGCAATCATTCATTAAATCCTTCCTATGTTCTAGGTACTATAGGAGGCTCTCGCTACTCAAATGTGAAAACAGAATCCTCACCCTCTAGGAAGAGAACACATAAATGAATAATCTATATAATAAAACTTAGTCTCTAGTTGTCTCTTTGTTATTGGCATGAAAGTAATCGGTGTCATGTATGACTATGTGGCATAGATGAAATCCACTTTGGGGAAGGATATCCAGGAGTAGGAAGGAACAACAATTATTTTTCTCTACATACAAAGTAACTACAGCACATCATTTTGTTAGGAGTAACACAGTGTGCTGAAAGTATAAATTTATAAGTCTATGTATTTTGAATGTGACTATAATTTTAGGGATGGTAAAGAAGGCTCAAAATATTCATGATTTTTTTTTTGCAGTTGTCCATTTTAATTTTTCTATTTTTCCCCCATGCATTCATATAAGAAATAATGCTAGGAAAAAAATTGTCATGTTGAAGATAAACAAATCCTAGACCCTCATCAGCAAGAGCTACGAAAATTTGAGAATTTTTTGAGTCCAGAGGTCCTAATCTTTTTCTCTGTTGTGTCCTCAATGTCTAGTCCAAAATCTGACATAGAATAGGTGTTTGAGCAGTCTTTTATGACAGAAAGAGGTAACAACATGGGAATGCAAGCTGGGACAGCCACTCTGGAAAACAGTACAGAGGTTCCTCAAAAAACTAAAAATAGAACTACCCTAAGACCCAGCAACTGCACTCCTAGGCATTTATCCAAGGGATACAGGTGTGCTGTTGCAAAGGGACACATGCACCCCAATGTTTATAGCAGCACTATCAACAACAGCCCAAGTGTGGAAAGAGCCCAAATGTCCATCGATGGATGAATGGTTAAAGAAGAGGTGGTATAGATATACAATGGAGACTTACTCGGCAATCAAAAAGAATGAAATCTTGCCATTTGCAACTACGTGGATGGAACTGGAGGGTATTATCCTAAGTGAAATTAGTCAGAGACAAAAATCATATGACTTCACTCATATGAGGACTTTAAGAGACAAAACAGATGAACATAAGGGAAGGGAAACAAAAATAATATAAATACAGGGAGGGGGACAAACATAAGAGACTCTTAAATATGGAGAACAAACTGAGAGTTACCGGATGGGGTATGGGAGGGTAGATGAGCTAAATGGGTAAGGGGCATCAAGGAATCTACTCCTGAAATTATTGCTGCACTGTATGCTAACTAATTTGGATGCAAATTTTAAAAAAATAATAATAAATAATTAAAAATAATAAATAATAATTGCTTCACAAAACACAAAAAAAAAAAGAAAAGAAAAAGAAAGAGGAAACAACATGAGGGCTGATCAAAAGAGACAGGCTCTTTCAAGAAGTATCCACTCGGGGCTACACGGGGACCCCCAGGGAGGGGAGGCAAACAGCAGGTGCACTCCTAAGCACCCAGAGATGGGTGGCATCCTCCCAGAAGCTGAAACCCTGTGCAAGGAGACATCCGTGGAAGCAACCCAAGGGATCCATCTGGAGGCAACCTGAAGAGCCATACCATTCATGCCACAGGGAGAAAATACAAATAGGAATGCAAATGAGTGAGCCCAAAATTGTTCTGAATTTTAAAAAAAAATTTTTTTTGAACGTTTATTTATTTTTGGGACAGAGAGAGACAGAGCATGAACGGGGGAGGGGCAGAGAGAGAGGGAGACACAGAATCGGAAACAGGCTCCAGGCTCCGAGCCATCAGCCCAGAGCCCGACGCGGGGCTCGAGCTCGCGGACCGCGAGATCGTGACCTGGCTGAAGTCGGACGCTTAACCGACTGCGCCACCCAGGCGCCCCGACTGTTCTGAATTTAATATTTGTTCAAGATCTGAAACTCATCTGGCTTGTCGAGCCCTAAAATAGAAAGTCTAAAGGATTGGCAATTTAAATGATAAAGTCAGGACCTTATCATCCAGAATCCAGAACATTTAGAAAATCGCAACAGAGCCGCACATAGTACATCTTAAAAGGATGCAGACTAGAGAAATCGGTAACTGGTCCCTGGACCCAGGAATTCCCTCAGATCACCCCACATGCTGCCAAGTGTGTGAGTGAACTAGTACGTTCTCTCAAAACCACCAAGGCAGGCACTCAGGTTTGCACTCACTGATTTTTTATCAAATTGCTTCCCACAAGGGGATCCCCTACCAATATTGATTTCTGTGTGTTCCTACTAACAGAATTTTAAAATGTAGTATAAAAAGCAGCTTTACTGCAAGGCGGGAAATTAGTATGGCTCTGAATTCATTCTTATCATTTTTTTAAATCACTACAATTGAAATATTTATTTTTAGTCTGCCCATTTAAACTTTAACAATAATTAAAAATTGCCCTGGCAATGCCAGGTAATACAGGCAGTTCCAAATAATAATAATAATAATAATAATAATAATAATAAGTGGCCAGTGCAATGACTGAGCTCTGTGAAGGGTTGTGGAAGCAGTGGGAAGTGTGGAGGGGAAGAAGGGAAGGGAGGTTGGCCTCTGAAGAGACTCTGTTAGGATCAACCCGATAAACCCACATTAAGCTGAAAATGTATTTACGGCACGTAACCTACCAAACATCACAGCTTGGCCTTGCCTACCTTAAGTGGGCTTACAACGTTTCCATTAGCCTATGATTGGGCAAAACCCTCCAACACCGAGCCTATTTTGTAATCAAGTGCTGAATAACTCATGTAATTTACTGAATACTGTGTGGAAAGTGCAAACAGAATGGCTGTGTGGGTAGAGAATGGTTACAAGTGTACCAGTCATTTTCATGGCTGACTGGAAGCCATGGCTCACCACCACTGCCCAGCACCGCGAGGGAGTTTCACAGGGCGTAACACCAGCCTGGTAAAAGATCAAAATGCAAAGAACGGCTGTCAACCGAATGCACAGGACTTCCACACCCCATCATAAAGTTGAAAAATCGTCAGTGGAACCATCATAGGTCAGGGACCATCTGTATGCATGGCCATATTTGAAATGAATGACTAAACCTGGGTACTGAATATGTCCAAACCCAAGAAAGGGAGTTTGTAATTGAGACCTTCCAAGCACTCTGAAGACTGCTCTGTTGTCACATTGAAGCAAACCAAATGATCCAGTAATCAATTTTCAAAATATTTTTATGTTTTGAAATATCTTGAGATAACAAGAAAAAAGGAGGCAGAGAGGGAGAGGAGGAAGGAGACGGAACAAGTCCCCCAGCAGAAAGGAACTGGAAATGTTCCTTTATACAGAGAAACTTTCTTCCCATAAATGTATCTGTCTACCCTGATCAGAATTTACAGAGAGCCTATCATCATAAACCCAAGCACTTTTCATTATTTTTACCAGAGAAATGGAGAAAGCTTACACTGCTAAGTGCTTCGAAGTTTCCTGAGCAGTGATGCTAAGTGCAAAGAGGTGTTATTATATCCCCCGCCTTCTTCCCTGATCCAGAAGGCACTCTCCGGAGAATCATCACATGTTAGGAATGGATTGGCATGATGTGAGGTCACGGAAAATGGTGGTCGAATGTTGGCAAAGATATCTACAAATGACACCCATGTCATTTTGTCAAAAAATACGCTTCACTCAAACAGCAGCAAAAGAATTTTTGATGAGCTTGGAGAGAGTGAAGTAATACAATTGTCTGACAATAGCCTGAGCTTTCTTCCCCACCCTCTGTAGGGATCTATTAAAGACATAGGAAATGGAAAGAGAAGTTCAGCGTGTGATGAATGTCAGTTACCATTATTTTTTATGAAGCTCTTCTGGAATGGCCCTGGGTGTATACTGGTATGTAACAAGGTAAATACATAAATAAACAGTCACCTGCATTCCAGGGTTATTTGCTTCAGCCCTTTTTGTGAACTTGTTGAGAATTGGGGAGGTTACAAGAGAGATTCCAGACAGAGTGTAATATGAACTTGTCACTGTGGCAATATGCTGAACAAAACAAAAAAGATTTGTGGCTTCTGTCTGGGAGATCTGATGGATTAGGGCATTAGAGTCTTCACTTGTTGGTAGGGGAAATAAAGAAGACTCAAATCCCCCTAGCCTCAGTGTTTGCCTCCTCGTGCTTTATGGATGGTTTTGTTCTGATTCGGAAAGTCAGTAAGGCTAGGACCCTCTACAGGCAAGTGATGGGAATATGAGAAGCCACACATGGTCTTGCTTATAATAAGCCATGCTGATCTATATGTCACCAGAGGAGAATATTCGGTAACAAAACACACTTTCAAACAAGTGATAACAGCGCCTTATGTTTGCATGGTGTCTTTTTTTCTGGACGCTTTTTCCAGCATTTTACAAACTTTTATAAAGGGTCCCTCACCAGTCATCGGAATGCAGTTGTATCCAGGGTAGAATAAAGACAGCTGCTCTGCCAGAAAGCGAATATGTTTTCAGGAAGAAAGGTTATTTTATAAGTGTGTTTACGAAATTCTCTGATTTTTTTCTGTTTTTCAAGGCATTTCTGTATGAGAGTAGAGATGGGGTAGTGGGTACAAGGCTTGGGACTATTCCAGTAGGCGCAAGCTGGGGCATGTGATGTGCTACCCACACCCTTCACCCTCCCTGAAGACATGGCTCAAATGAGCCAAAATGTGTTAAAGGAAATGTCATAGGCAGTTGGACGTGTGTGTGCACGTGCAGGGGAAGAGCTGAGTTGCAAAGGGGGCAAGGTTCTTCGGAGATATGAGACTGTGTCACGTATTAATTATAAAAGTCATGGGTCCTTTTTTACCACCAACTGGCAGATCAGAGTCCCTTTCTTCGCCCTAGCAGCCTGGATCCCTGGGCTCAGCCACCAGCAGGAACTAGTATGAAGTCCCCAGAGGGCCAACTTTATGGGCTACAGCCTGTGCAGTCACATAGGGCCCCCACTCAAAAGGACTTCGCACTTGATTTCATGCTGCATTATTGTCATCTAAAAATTCCCAATACTTTTATCCTTGACCTTGTGTTTTATAAGTGAAATCCAACGGGACAATGGAGTATGAGTATGAGCAGAGGAGATATACGTGTTCATGTAGGGTTACACCATTCCATACCACCCCTGCACATATACCATTGGCAATGCCCATCCATAGAATTCCAGCATTCTGATGATGCACGGGAGGCCAGCGTGACTCAGTTACATGACGACTAAGTGGTGCCTCCCTTACACCACCCCCAAAAAGAAGCCACATTTTCTCTGAAAACCAGGGAAAGAAATTTTCGGGGGCAGAAAGAAGTCAGTAGTGTTGTAAGCAAGCAAGAAGAACACACAAGGAACCCTTTCATATCCTTTCCCGCTCGTGTTACATCTGTTTAGCCAACCATGCTGAAAATGATGACATAGAAGGAAAGGGAAACACAGAACAACCCATAGTTCCTTTTCCTGTCTGTCTTTCCTTATTTAGCAAGCAGATGGGAGAGATTGGTAGAATGCATCATATCAAGTCAGAATTTTACATGGAGTCAAAAAAGCTGATTTAAGTTCCTAATTACATCATATTTTTTAAACGTTAGAATGACTTTTTAACAGCACCCAAAACTCTAAAAGCAGATGACAATCTGATTGAAAAATATTTATAACATACATGAAAGAAATTTCCTTAACATGTTAAAAGCTCTTACAAAACAATAAGAGTGGGTGCCTGGGTGGCTCAGTCAGTTAAGCATCCGACTCTCGATTTCAGCTTAGGTCAGGGTATCACAGTTGGTGAGATCTATCCCCATGTCGGGCTCTGAACTGACAACACAGAGCCTGCCTGGGACTCTCTCTCTCTCTCCCTCTTCCTCTGACCCTCCCCGTGTGTGTGTGTGTGTGCACGCACATGCGCACTTTCTCAAAAATAAATAAACTTTTTTTAAAAAAGAATAAAAACAATGGGTTTCCTGGGTGACTCAGTTAGCTAAGCATCCAACTCTGGCTCAGGTCATGGTCTTGTGGTTGCTGAGTTCAAGCCCCTCATCAGGCTCTATGCTGACAGCTCGGAGCCTGAAGCCTGCTGCAGATTCTGTGTCTCCCTCTCTCTCTGCCCTTCCCATGGTCGTCGTTGTCTCTGTCTCTGTCTTTGTCTCTCTCTCTCTCCTCTCTCTCAGCCAAAAATAAATAAACATTAAAAAAAATAAAAACAAAACAATAAGGGAAAGATAAACACTCAAATCAAAAATGTGATCCAAAAATGAATGATTGGGACCTCATCAAAGTAAAAAGCTTCTGCACAGCAAAGGAAACAATCAGCAAAACTAAAAGGCAACAACAGAATGGGAGAAGATATTTGCAAATGACATATCAGATAAAGGCTTAGTATCCAAAATCTATAAAGAACTTATCAAACTCAACACCCAAAAAACAAATAATCCAGTGAAGAAATGGGCAAAAGACATGAATAGACACTTCTCCAAAGAAGACATCCAGATGGCCAACCAACACATGAAAAAATGCTCAATATCTCTCATCATCAGGAAAATACAAATCAAAACCATGGTAAGATACCACCTCACACCTGTCACAATGGCTAACGTTAACAACTCAGGCAACAACAGATGTTGGTAAGGATGCAGAGAAAGAGGATCTCTTTTGCACTGCTGGTAGGAATGCAAACTGGTGCAGCCACTCGAAAACAGTATGGAGGTTCCTCAAAAAATTAAAAATAGAACTACCCTATGACCCAGCAATTGCACTGTTAAATATTTATCCAAGAGATACAGGTATGCTGTTTCAAAGGGGCACATGCACGCCAATGTTTAGCAACACTATCAATACTATCAACAATAGCCAAAGTATGGGAAGAGCCCAAATGTCCATCGATGGATGAATGGATAAAGAAGAGGTGGTATGTATGTGTATATACACATACATACAATGGGGTATCACTTGGCAATCAAAAAGAATGAAATCTCGCCATTTGCAACTATGTGGATGGAACTAGAGGGTATTAGGCTAAGCGAAATTAGTCAGAGAAAGACAACTATCATATGACTTCACTCATATGAAGACTTTAAGACACAGATGAACACAAGGGAAGGGAAGCAAAAATAATATAAAAACAGGGAAGGGGACAAAACATAAGGGACTCTTAAATATGGAGAACAAATAGTGGGTTACTGGAGGGGTTGTGGGGGGAGGGGGTGGGCTAAATGGGTAAGGGGCATTAAGGAATCTATTCCTGAAATCATTGTTGCACTATATGCTAACTAACTTGGGTGTAAATTTAAAAAATAAATAAAAATTAATTAATTGATTTTTTTTAAAAATGTGATCAAACACATCACAAAACAACTTCACATGACCAATGATAAGCACTGTAAAATGTTTTAAAATTCACTAATAAATGAAATGCCAATAAAAACAATGATATATAAATTTCCACCCAGAAAGTTGGAAAAGATAAAAATGAAAATAGCCACAGCTGGTGTAGGCTTGAAGTGGAATGTAACTGGGGAATACTTTGACTATACAGATCAAAATATTAAATAATGGAATCTAGTAGATTCCTAACAATGGACTTTTATAAAGATGAATATGCAAGGTTGTTCACTACAGCATTACTTAGAGTCTCAAACAATCATAATAACCTAAACATCTATCTATTGGGTATAGGTGTAATCAATTATGGTAAATCCATATTGCATATGCAGATTTTAAAAAAGAATTAGATAACTTTATACATAATGATCTGAATATGTACACAGTATGTTGGGGTTTTTTAAGTTATAGAACATAAAATGACCCCGTTTGGGGGGAAAATGTGTATATAAAAGTTTATATATTCTTATTTTCATTATTTTTTTTCCTTTCATTATTTGAGAGAGAGAGAGCAGGGGGAAGAGAGAAAGAGAGAGAGAGAGAGAGAGAGAGAGAGAGAGAGAGAGAGAGAGAATCCCATGCAGGCTCCACATTCAGCACCAGCACAGAGCCCGATGTGGGGCTCAATCCCACCATCCCGGGACCATGACCTGAGCTGAAATCAAGAGTAGGATATTCAACCAACTGAGCCACCCAGGTACCCCAAAAGTTTGTATATTCTTATGCATTTCTCTGGAGGAGATCATATTTCAGGGACACCTTTGGGAGGTGGAATTCACTGTAGAAGAGAAGAAATAAATGAGACTCACCCTTTACCGTGTGCACTTCTGCAATGTTAAAGGGGAAAAAAATAACAGAAGCATATATATTTGTTGTCATTTTTTAAAACCCAAATGTTAAGGGAGTAAATTAAAATCATTTAGTGCATATCTCTACAATAGAATATTAAGTAGCCATTAAAAATGATGCTGTAGGAGCACCTGGGTGCTCAGTCCGTTGAGTATCTGACTCTTGATTCTGATCAAGTCATGATCCCAGGATCATGGGATCAAGCCCCACACTGGGCACTGCACTGAGCATGGAGCCTGCTTAAAATTCTCTCTCTCTCTCTCTCTCTCTCTCTCTCTGCCCCTCTCCCCCACTTCCCTGTGCTCTCTCACTCTCTCATTCTAAAAATAAAAAAATTTGTAAAGTGATGCTGAGAATCTACACATATTCACACCAAAATACAGTCATAACATATATTTCTATAAAAAGACAAGGAGGGGCGCCTGGGTGGCGCAGTCGGTTGGGCGTCCGACTTCAGCCAGGTCACGATCTCGCGGTCCGTGAGTTCAGGCCCGCGTCGGGCTCTGGGCTGATGGCTCGGAGCCTGGAGCCTGTTTCCGATTCTGTGTCTCCCTCTCTCTCTGCCCCTCCCCCGTTCATGCTCTGTCTCTCTCTGTCCCAAAAATAAATAAACGTTGAAAAAAAAAAAAAAGACAAGGAGGCAATTGAGCAATAAATATTATGCAATCACATTTTTATAAAATGTTGTGTCTTTTGAGAGAAGAGTCAACTTTCTGAAAAGATGTTCACCAAATATGAACAGTAGTTATCTTTGTATAGTGGTACTTTTAATGATATTTGCCTTCCTTTGTTATGCTCTTCTCTGTTGTATAATTGTTTTTACGGGTGTGTATCCTTTTTGTAAATCAGAAAAAAAAAGCTATTTCCAGTTTTAATTCATTAACATGAGTAAAAAATTTCCACGAAATGAACAAAAAAAGGAATGTTTTTGTCCTGATTCCCAAGATTATCCTTAAAGGCAGTACAAATAAAAATTAGAACCATGGGGCGCCTGGGTGGCGCAGTCCGTTAAGCGTCTGACTTCAGCCAGGTCACGATCTCGCGGTCCGTGAGGTCGAGCCCCGCGTCAGGCTCTGGGCTGATGGCTCAGAGCCTGGAGCCTGTTTCCGATTCTGTGTCTCCCTCTCTCTCTGCCCCTCCCCCGTTCATGCTCTGTCTCTCTCTGTCCCAAAAATAAATAAAAAACAAGGAAAAAAAATTAAAAAAAAAAAATTAGAACCTGCCTATACTCTGACTTGAGTTTTTGCCTCGATTTTGCCAACTTTACTAAGAGCAGTACGTCAAAGCCCCCCCCATGCAAACTCATTCCTAATCTATTTATCCAGCAATACATTTTCAAATGTAGCTATTTGAATTAAAATGGTTTGATTTCTAAACCAACTTATTCTTAACTTTTCCATTTATCTCTTAAGCACTGTGCTTAATGTTTAAAAATTTTTTTACAAAGCTCTGACTTGAACTAATATGAGTGCTACCTTAATGTGCAGGTATATTTTCCCAATTTTGTCCCAATGGCAGTAATTATTTCAGAAGCTGGCTAAGTCGCACTTCCTTATCAGTCTTTCCAATAATTCTCACTAGGAAAAATGGCAGTTTTATCCTTCTTTTCAACAGAGATTTAGAGGCCAAGAACTATAGTGAATTCTCACCTGACAAAGAGTTTATTGCATTTTTCAAGATATACTGCAAGACGTTTATTAGTAGACTATGAAGTATTTATCACCAGTAATTAAAACTAACTGTTCCTGTTGTAATAAATGCATACAGAGATGCAATACTATTACTTTTTATTGTTTATTTGCTCTCCCTTTAATCTAATATAAAATTTCCTTTTTTAATGTGCTAAGGCATTTATCTTAAGGTTGACACTAGACAAAACTGTTTGGTTTTTATTACGAATACTAGCATTGGAAGTCACTATACAAAGATTTCTAAGGCAACAGTGATGAAGTTTTGGGTGATGGTGGGGTGGTCTGGAGCCGACGACCAAGAAAGAATTCTCAAAGATGTCTTTGGTGCAAATAGGTGATTTTATTAAAGCATGGAGACAGGACCTGTGGGCAGGAAGAGAAGCACTGCGGTTGTAACGGGTAACTCTTTATATACCCTCAGGTTGGAAGGGGGTCAGAGATAGAGTAAGTCTCTAAGGTATTTTGGAAGCAAGGTTTCCAGGACCTTGAGGGGCTAGATGTTGCTAGGGAAATGTCACTTATTAGCATTTAATAAAATCCCAGTCATGAGACCCTTCAGATGTATGGGGGGGGGGGCAGGGGGAGGAGGCAGCAGATAAGCTTGGAGTATGATCACCAGCATGTATCTTGGGGCAGTAGAGATAAAGGAAGTAGATTCCCAGGATCCTTGAGATTGGGATAATGTTAAACTAAGGTTCTCTTTTGCCCTAGCAAAGTGTCATCATAGAGGCAGCTGAGCTCCCAGAGGGAGGTCACTCTGCCGATTTCAAGGACTTGTCAATGGGCTGTAGACAGTAAGGGAATTTAATTTTTCATTTGCCTTAGTTTCCCACATCACCATGGCAAGCACTTAAACCCCTTTCCTTTGTTCTTGGGTAGCCAGGAGTGTCCAAGGAATATCACACACATTCCACCTGGGGTGGGGGTGGGGGTGCCATTAGCCTCGACTTTGTCCTCAGCTTGCCCCATGGTCCCTCATCAGCAGCCCAAAGATCCAGGAGCATTTGTGTATTATCAATAGAAATAAAAGCAAATTGACTTTTAAAAGATAAGAAGGTCAAAAAAAGGAGCGCCTGGGTGGCTCAGTCGGTTCAGCGCCTAACTTTTGTTTTCAACTCAGGTCATGATCTCACAGTTTGTGAGTCTGAGCCCCTACATCAGGCTTCATGCTGTCAGTGTGGAGTCTGCCTGGGATTCTCTCTCTCTCCCTCTCTCTCTGCCCCTCCACCACTCACTCTCTCTCTCTCAAAATAAATAAATAAACTTAATCTTTAAAAAATTAAAAGACAGTCAAAAAAAAAAAAAAAGGATAAGAAAGTCATCCGCAACATGGTGGAGCCTTAAAAATATTCATGCCCTTGACGCTAAGACTTTCATTTATCCTAAAGAACTAATCGTGAATATATATGATGTGCTTAGCTATGAGACTGTCCAACCATGCAGGATTGGTTTTTAAAACTGTCTAAAACACTTCTATGCCTATAGAAATTATGTTGTAGGGGTGCCTGGGTAGCTCAGTCAGTTGAGCCTCTGACTCTTGATTTGAGCTTAGGTCATGATCCAAGGGTCATGGGATCAAGCCCCACATCAGGCTGAGTGTGGAGCTTGCTTGTGATTCTCCCCCTCCCTCTGCCCCTCTCCCCACCCCCTCTCTAAATTAAAAAAAAATTTTTTTTCAGAAATTCAGAAATTATGTTGTAGAAAAACATCTAATTACAATGCAAGTGGGAGAGAAGTAGTTTATAAAATAGTATGCACAACATGATCACATAGATAATAGATTAATGCCAAAACCAGAAATGTATCAACCAAGTATTAGAAAATCACCAAAATATAAATATTGTAATCTCTGCATAGTAAAATTATGAATGGGATGTATATTCTTCTGTTTATCTGTTTTCCAAATCCCTACAATGTACTTGTACTATTTTTATAATGAGAAAAACTTCTTTATTAAAAGATAGTAATTACTCTCTAAATACTTGAGGAATACATGCATTTAGTTTCTCTCCTTATATACTGCTTCTGCTTTGAGGACTTTCTACATATATAAACTTGTAATTTGGGAAAGAAAAGAAAAGCTTTAGGGGTAATTCAAACCCAGTCTCGCTGAGACCTCAACAAGAACAGCAAGAATTATTCTCAAAATGTCAACACGCACACACATATACACATGAAAGTTGACTGTGTCACATTCTAATAGCAGCCAAACGTGGTCAGATTATGGTTTAGGAGTAACGGTTTGGGAACAGCCACAAGCAACCCAGTTTCATCAAAGACTGAGTGTTCTATTAAATTCAAAGCACATAAACTTCAGGGCACCTGGGTGACTCAGTCGGTTAAGCGTCTGACTTCGGCTCAGGTCATGGTCTCATGGTTCGTGGGTTCAAGCTCCACGTGAGGCTCTGTGCTGACAGCTCAGAGCCTGGAGCCTGCTTCAGATTCTGTTTCTCCTTCTATCTCTCTGCCCCTCCCCCACACATAAACATCTAAAATTAAATTTAATAAACATGAATTTTTTTTTTTTGGTAAAACCTCACAAGTTTTTGTGTGTGCATTTGTGTGCACACACATGTACGTACAAACCAGATCTCAAAGTTCTGGCAAAATGATGGCACATCAAACACGTGGCAAATGTTAGGTGAGATCTGGTTACAAGCTAAGTTGGCCCACAGATTTCTAGCAAGTAGAGAGCAAGTCAGTTCACACTTGAAATTTCAGGCCTATACTTTAAACTGTCGTCTTTATTTTTATCATTTTAGTGATATTGTTGTTTGGGGAATGCTGGGGATGAGAGTCCCTCTAAATCAAAAACTTTCAGTTATTTAAAATGAAAAGCAGTTCTGGGGGCACCTGGGTGGCTCAGTCGGTTGAGCGTCCGACTTCGGCTCAGGTCATGATCTCACAGCTCGTGGGTTTGAGCCCCGAGTCAGGCTCTGTGCTGACAGCTTGAAGCCTAGAGTCTGCTTTGGATTCTGTGTCTCCCTCTCTCTCTGCCCTCCCCCTGCTCACACTCTCACTCTCTCTCTCTCTCTCTCTCTCTCCCTCAGAAATAAAATAAACATAAAAAATAATAAATATTTATTTATAATAAAAAAATATATTTATTTTATTTAAATAAAAACATAAAAAAAATTTTTTAATGAAAAGCAGTTCTGGAATCACTGGCCAATTCACATACCCAAGGTTTACCAAAGCCATGTGGAGTAATATCACCAGCAAACCACCAAGAGGCTCCCTGTTTCCCTTTGAAGTTTCGAAATTGTAAAGAAGTTTTGTAATTGTAGGGGGCAACGGTGGCATGGCGTAAAGAATTTTACATGATAGAACTTAAAGTAATGCCACGCCAACTTGCCTCCCTCTTCCTCACTCTTCGTTTCTAAGACAATGGTTCGAAGATGATGGCTCTTTAGTCAACCTTCTAGAAAATAGGGAACATGGCGATCATGCAGCAAACACTGCTTATTGTTTCGGCCTCAACAACCTGAAAATACAGAACTTCCTTTATGCAGCTGTAACTCCTTTGGCTTCTCTCACCCCGGCAAGCCAACGAAAAGGTTCACACACAAGTGTCATGACTGAAAAGGTCAGGTAAATCATGAAAGTGAAGAGGGTTCTTTCTGAGGTGATGTCGAGGAGAATGGGTGAGGGAATTCCCGAATCTCTAGAAATAAACTCAACGCCAACACCGCTCTGCAGCTCTGAAGAATTTCAGAGGCAAGCCGCATTTCAGCCCAGCTTCGCCACCTGTCCAAACCCCACAGGGCCGGAAGGAGAAAAGACCGCCATTGACTTTATTCCTCTTCCCTTCAACGAGTTTTGAAGGGTTTCTTTTTACCAAAGAAATAATAAATGTCCCTTGTAAACTGTGGGAGAAAAATGTCCTATTTGGAAGTAATTGAAAATATGTTTTGCAGTCACTTACAAACTCTTTTCCAAATAGCTTTCTTTTCTAATTAACTCACCACAACGCTTGGCTCTGGAATTCACTGGGTAGAGAGTGACATCTAGTGTGTAATAAAAGAACTTGAAATACAGAAATTTAGGCCAGGGCCTAAGATCCAGGTTAATAACCATGACTTTTAAATACTTCCATTCTAATATGCTAATAATTGCCAGGTGGAAACACAAGGCTGATAGGATAGAGGTTTCAAGATTTGAAAGGATGAGGAAGGTTGCTTTCTGTTTAGATAGAAAATTTGGGCTGTTTTAAGGCACATTTTGTGCAAAGAGACATGCTGATCCTAAAAGCAATTTGTATGGGGACCAGGTAGGGTCATAACACCTTAGAGATGAAATATGGCTTCTCCCTGAGGTCAGAAAAGTAATTTTCACTTTAAAGTGAAAGTGAAAGGGCTCAGTGATGACCAACCGCCTCTGAACTCTAGGAGCTTGTCATTCCAGGAATTCGTCCAGGCTCTGCAAGGAGAGCTTTCAAACCTCGTGCAAGAGGAAACGGTCACTGCCAATCTCACGGACGTGTAGACACCAACCGTGCACACGTCTGTGCTACAGAGGCTGCAAGGCAGGCAAACCCCTTAACTGGAATGTAAACACAGTGCTGAGGCAAGGGACACAAAAGTGGAGGCAATCTGACAGAAGGAACAGTCACTGTTTGGTTGGGATGATCAAATGATGAATAAAATCTCTGACACCCAAAAATGGAAAGAAGGGGCATTCCGGGTCAAGGAAGTGCCCTGAGCAAAAGCACCGATCATGAACCTTTCCGAGTGCCATTCTGCTTCCATCAAGCAGCAGGGAGTACATTGTGACCCAGATGCAAGGTAAACACGGAAGAGAAACAGAAGATACGGATCGGCGGCATCTCGCACAGACTCTCACTTGCCAACGGAGGGATTTCTGTACAGGGTCACTGGTGCCTTGCATCACTGCTCTTTATCAGGGATGCGTGCCTAAGTTCTCTGATCCACAGAGCCCACAAAGAGAGCACGAAGTACAGCAGAAAAGCTGGTATACAGTCCCCTACGACGATTACGAGAGGTAAGGCCAGCCCTATCCTGTCAAGGTCGTTGCCGAGCCCCCGCATCCCCTGTTAACATCTGTCACTGACAGTGAGCAATATACAGAGAAGTTTCTCACCCACACCCACTTTCCCTCCTCCAGATTTAAAGAAAAATATATCAGATATTCCACAGGAGGAACTTGGGCATTTCTTCATAAAGGAGATTACCACCGTCTTTGACCTTGTCTACTCTGTCAATGAGGCAAAATTTTTTCTAAATAGATAGATGTCAATAGCCAGACCATATCTGCCTGCCAGACAGGGATTACATCATTAAAAATAGTTCTGTTTAGGGGCAGCCAGTGGCTCAGTCGCTAAGCGCCAGACTCTTGGTATCGGCTAAGGTCGTGATCTCGCTGCCCTGAGATGAAGCCCTGCATCTGGCTCCTCGTGCTGAGGGTGGAGCCTGCTGAGAATTCTCTCTCTCCCTCTCTCTCTGCCCCTCCCCTGCTCACTCTCTCTCTCTCAAAATAAACATTAAAAAAGAAAAATAGTTCCATTTTCAGTAAGCCTTCTCTGAGTACAGTAAAAGAGCCAAGAATTATTGACTAACTAAAAAATGGCGGGGCCCTGTCAAACCTTCACTTGTATTTTCTAGTCCCAAAGGACGGAAGGCCCTTTCTTGGAGGCCGTGAAACCAGACATTTGAAAGCTGATAACCAACCACAAAATAAAGGTACTTGGGGGATTCTGAAGTCTAACATTAGCATTGGATTACTTTTTCAAAGGAGGTCAGATAACTCTCCCTAAGGACAAAGCCTTTATGCTAAATTCTTGTAATTTGCTAATTCAAAATTGGGGTGCCAGTTACACTCAAGCAGCTCCAAAGATTCATGATATGTGATGATTTGTCATTTTACTGAGATACAAATTTGAATTAAGCCTGGTCTCAGGTCCAACCTGTGACTTTCTACACATGATCATACTCTCTGAAATTCTGGAAGTCTATTCTCTAGTTCCTACAGAGGAAAAGGCAACAGATAAGAGAAAGAGTATCAGTGAAAGTTGAAAAACAGGTTTTGGGGAGCCTGATGACCCTACAGTTTGGGCTCCTTTACAAGAAAAGAAATTTTTAAATATCTGTATAGAACCAAAGAAGAAATCTCAACAAATTATAAATTATTTAAAGCTGTCAAACACCATAATCACCAAAATTAGAAAAGTAACTTGATGGGGGCACCCGGATGATTCAGTTCGTTAAGTGACTAACTTCAGCTCGGGTCATGACCTCACAGCTCATGAGTTCGAGCCCCACATAGGGCTCTTACTGACAGCTTGGAGCCTGGAGCCTGCTTTGGATTCTGTGTCTCCCTCCCTCTCTCTCTGCCCCTCCCGTGCTCATGCTCCCTCTCTCTCTCTCTCTCTCTCTCTCTCTCTCTCTCTCTTTCTCTCAAAAATAAGTAAACATTAAAAAAAAATTTTTTTTAAGTAACGATGTTTTTTTTTTTTAATTTTTTTTTTTAACGTTTATTTATTTTTGAGACAGAGAGAGACAGAGCATAAACGGGGGAGGGTCAGAGAGAGGGAGACACAGAATCTGAAACAGGCTCCAGGCTCCAAGCTATCAGCACAGAGCCCGACTCGGGGATCGAAGTCACCGACTGCGAGACCATGACCTGAGCGGAAGTCGGCCGCCCAACCGGCTGAGCCACCCAGGCACCCCAAATGTAACGATGTTTATATCAAAGTCCTGCCACACTTCCATAAGTGAGATAGTACCTATCTCATACCTGTTGTGAAAATTAAGAGATAAACCATGTAAAGTGCTTAAAACAGTGCCAGACATATAACAAGTGCTTAATTATTAGCTATCATCATTATTATTACTTGCCACGAGACTTGAAGGATGAATAAGATCAATCCAGGGGGCGCCTGGGTGGCTCAGTCGGTTGAGCGTCCGACTGCAGCTCAGGTCACGATGTCGAGGTCCATGAGTTCGAGCCCCGCGTCGGGCTCTGGGCTGATGGCTCAGAGCCTGGAGCCTACTTCCGATTCTGTGTCTCCCTCTCTCTCTGCCCCTCCCCCATTCATGCTCTGTCTCTCTTTGTCTCAAAAATAAATAAGCATTAAAAAAAAAAAATTTAAAAAAAAAAAAAAAGATCAATCCAGGACAGGAAAGGCATTCCAGGCATATGAAACAGTAAAAGCAAAGGCACAGAGGTATGAAAACGCCCATCACATGTGGAGGAGAGTAATTAATACAATGCAGCCAGAGCATGGAGGGTGGTGAGGAAAGATTAGATGATGGGAAGGCTTAGTTATAATCAGTCCATGAGGAACCTTGAGTATTATTATTTAAAAGAGTCTGTACTTTATTTTGGCAGTAGGAGGAAACAGTAAGGTTTTTCTTATGCAAATAAACAAATAACATAACATAATCAAGTCTACAAGTACCTAGAATGCCCAGGCTTCATCAACCTAAGAGTATAAATTAGACCACATTTGAATAACTTCCTCTGAGTATTCACTGCCTGCCTAACAGAAAGTCCAGTCTTTGCCCAGAATGGTGCCGGTGGGAACGGAAAGAATCAAATTCAAGAGATACATCAGAAACGAAAACAGTAAGACTTGATGACAGACATTTAGCACAGTATAATCACATACACACTTAAATACTTTGGGTGATAATATCCATGATGATAATGGTGGGGATGATAGCCATGCAGAATTACTTGCATCTGTTTGATCCTGGACCACATCATGGGAAAGCAGTTAACACCACATACACACAATGTTATATAACAATTTATCTTATAAAAGTTTTTTCTATGATTTAAAAAGGGAGGAGTTGGGAGAAATTCACATATAATAAGGGGTGGAAGGTGAGTGACACAGAACATCTTCAATGACCCTGAATACGAATGTGTAATAGTTTTTAAGAAACTGTCAGGCCTGGGGTGCCTAGGTGGGTCACTCAGTTAAGCATCCGACTTCAACTCAGATCGTGATCTCGCAGTTCGTGACTTCGAGCCCCACGTCAGGCTCTGTGCTGACAGCTCGGAGCCTGGAGCCTGCTTCGGATTCTGTGTCTCCCTCACTCTCTGCCCCTCCCCTGCTTGTGCTCTGTCTCCCTCTCTCAAAAATAAATAAACATTTTTATAAAAATTGTTTTTAAAACTGTCAGGCATCGCAAAATATCCCATCTATTCCTAGCAAGCTCTGATTCACAAAAACAGACATTTGGTCGTACTGGGTGGAAACTAGAACCCTAGTTACAAGTGAGTGTGAGACATATTCTTAGCTTTCCTGCCTCTGTAGTACAGGAAGACAGGCTAGAAGGCAATTGCAGTAGGCATTGAGTAAATATTAGAGAGTTCATGGATATATTTATTCCAAAAAGGTGATCAAATAAATATTATAATAACTTCGTTACAGGCAAAGAAAGAGCCTCTGTGTAAACTGGAAAGTGTTTTAACTGTCTTTGTTGCTGGGGCTCGTCTGCTTCTATGCCATAAAGCACCCTAGGAGGGGGACAAAGCCTCATGAAGACAGCATTCCATCAGGGGGTGTTCTGCTCCATTTTTGCCTATCTGAGCTTCAGAACCTTCACACTGAACTTGTTCTATCCAACAGGTTTACATAGCAGTACCTGACTGGTTTTGTTTGTTTGTTTGCTTACCGTTTTTATTTATTTTTGAGAAGCTGAGACAGAGCATGAGCGGGGGAGGGGCAGAGAGAGAGGGAGACACAGAATCCGAAGGAGGCTCTAGGCTCTGAGCTGTCAGCACAGAGCCCAATGCACTGACAGGTTTATTTTTAAGTTGGAATTTTATTAAGATGACATATGGATTTGCTCTATAATGAGAACTATGTACATGTACAATGACCTGTAAAGATTATACAGGAGTTTCTGGACTCAACCTCCAGTTTCTCCTCACTGAGGAGGTGGTCATGACAACTTGAGCCCAAGGGCTGGGAGATTCATTCTGCTTCGTCCTGTATCTTACTTCTCAGGATTTTAGAGTGTTCTAATCCCATGTTCCGGTCCTCTGTGAGATATGTATTACTTGGTCCAGAGCCCTTCTCCGCTGGTCACACAGCTCAAGACCTTTGTCTTATAAATAGGTAATATTTTGCAAATATTACATCTTTACATGTAATTTCTCCCTTTCAATTATACCTTCTAGGGGCACCTGGGTGGCTCGATTGGCTAAGGGTCCAACTCGTCGTTTCAACCCAGGTCACAATCTCGCGGTTCATGAGATTGAGCCCCACGACGTCACGTTGTGCACTGAGCATGGGATTCTCGCTCTCCCAATCTCTCTGCTCCTTCCCCGTGCATGCACGCACTCTCGAGATAAACAAGTAACTAAGCAAACAAGCAAACTTCTAGAAGCCTCCAGTCACAGGACATGTCACTGAGACTTGGAGCCCCAGAGCAAGAGAGAAGAAGAAGAAGCCCCATAGCAGAGTCTTTCAAGCAAGACTCTGAGCTTGAAAAACAAGGTTAGGCAATCCTGCTCAGGTTCCCAATGGGTCGCCACTGACATTTCCAGCAGCATAATTGTTCTGCGTGGAGACTGTCATGGGTAATATCCCCACCTCGATAAATGCCAACAGTACACTGAAGTTATGAACTACCACGCTAAAGAGTACATGACCTCCACGTCCTCAGCACAGCACAAGCTCAAGTCGGACCTGCCTCACATCACACATTTCCTCTTGGTGTATGCGGAATAAAAGCCAGTCGGCATAGACAGCTAGGCCTCGGAGACCACCTCATCCCAGTTTGCCAGGGACTGTTCTGGTTTTCGCAGCAAACCCCTGAATCCCAGGCAGATGAGGAACGTTGATCACTTTGGCTCAGCCATGAGGCTGACGATTCTACCAAAAAGGATCAGACCAAAGAAACAATTCTTCCAGTCAGAAGGTTCTATGGGGGAGAGGTGAAGGGGGCAGAGGGATGGATCGAAAGAAACTACTCCCAAGGGTCTCTCTTTCTCTTCTACCCCAGACACACCCCAAACCCACACTCCTTGTGGCCCAGAAGGCCTTAGAAACATCCAGCTTGGTGTGAGGCACCTGAAGGCAGGGGCTTCTACCCTGTTTCCTCACTAGGCCGCCCCCCCCCCCCCCCGGGGGGGGGGGCCGGGGGGGGCAGGAGACTCACATCTGGTACTGTCACCCTACCTGTAAAATGAGGGAGGCAGAGACTTCCTCTTAGGGCACTATTTACTCTCGCACAACTAAAGTTAAACTTTAAAGTTCTGTCCCTTTAATTTTTCAGAACTTTTTTTTTTCAAATTCTGGGGAACCAAAGACAATTTTTTCAAAGGAGGAGCCACAGCTGTCAGGCTTGTTTAAGTACACAAGCCGCAGAGGGTAGAAAGTGACTCGTAATGAACACGCTACCTCACCCTTCCCGCCTGCAGCTCTCTGCAGGGTACCAGAGAGAAACCCACCGTATTCGTTTGCTAGCCCTGCCACGACAAAATCCCACAAACCGGAGACTAGATCCAACCAAGGTCAAGGTGCTGGTTTCCTCTGAGGGCCTCTCTCCTTGGCTTGTACATGGCATGTTCTCCCTGTGTCTTGATAGGGTCTTGCCTCAGTACAAGTCTGTGTCTAAATTTCTTCTTCTTATAAAGACACCAGTCAGATTGGGTTAGGGCCCACCCCAATTATCTCATTTAAACTTAATCACGTCTGTAATCTAAATCACCAGGTAGGCAAAACGGGTGAAGGGGCCCAAAAAGAACAAACTTCCAGTTAGAAAATAAATAAGCCATGGGAATAAAATGTACAGCATGGTGACTATAGTTAATAATACTATACTGCATTGGGGCACCTGGGTGGCTCAGCTACTTAAGCATCCGACTTCAGCTCAGAGCATGATCCTGCAGTTCATGGGTTCAAGCCCCGCATGGGGTTCTGTGCTGACTGCTCAGAGCCTGGAGCCTGCTTTGGATTCTGTGTCTCCCTCTGTCTCTGCCTCTCTCTCTCTCTCTCTCTCTCTCTCTCTCTCTCTCTCTCAGAAATAAATAAACATTGTTAAAAATTTTTAATAATACTATTGATGAAAGTTCCTAAGAGAGTAGATCTTAAAAGTGCTCATCACAAGAAAAAAACATTTTGTAACTATATATGGTGAGGATGTTAAGCAGACGTATGGTAATGATCATTTCCTAATATATACAAATAATGAATCGTTGTGCTGTATATACCTGAAACTGATATGATGTCATAGGTCAATTATACCCCAATTAAAAAATAAAAATAAAAATACTGCCAAACCAAAACCTTAAAAAAAAAAATCACCTATCTCCCAAATAAAGTCACACTTTTAGGTACAAGGGGTTAGAACTCAACATGTGAATTTAGCAGACACACTTCAGCCATAACACCTACCTGCCTGAACTTGACATTCTTTCCTCCACTCTCAGGTCCTTGAGTCCATTTTCCCTGAAGATCACTGGGCCCAGAAGAGAGACTCTGGCAGAACCATTCACAGCCTGTTGATGCAATGACCATCTCCAGCTGCTGGCGAGGGTCAGTGTGGTTGAGGGAAGCTCTCTTTCAGGAAAACCTTAAAGTGGCTCTCGGATTTTTGGGAAAAAGGAAATAACATGTTAGTATTATGAAAATAATTTTGACCTTATGGACTCTCTGAAAGGGTCTCAGAGAATTCTAGGTATCCCTGGACATACTTTAAGAACAACTGCCTTAGAGGGGCACCTGGGTGGCTCAATCCATTAAGCATCGGAGGTCATGATCTCACAGTTTGTGAGTTCGAGCCCCACATCGGGCTCTGCACTGACAGCAAGGAACCTGCTTGGGATTCTCTCTCTCCCTCTCTCCCTCTCTCTCTCTGCCCTTGCCCTGCTCATGCTCGCTCTCTCTCAAAATAAATAAATAAACATTAAAAAAAAAAAAAAGAACAACTGCCCTAGGAGAAAAAAAACCTACCTCTCTATTGATGCCTCTACCTTCTGGTTATTCTTGGCTTTTATTTCTCTCTGGCCAGTAGTGGCCTTCCTCGTGAGGCCAGAGGGACTTCTTGCCCAAATCCACCCAGAAACACAGAGCAAGGCCCCGCCTTTAAGAGTTGTGCTTGTAGCTGTGTCCACAGAACCTAGGTCCCGGGAGATAGCACAAGGCAGGAATAGACATGAATAAACATTAAGCCAAGGTCAGGATGCCTCCAGCTCTATCCTTCACAATGAGGTCACTTTTTCCTGGTTTTTCCACAGGTGAGTCAACAACTCCCCACATTAGGTAAATAATAGTGAAAAAGACTGTTAATTAGGATTACATTTAGCTGAATATAAGAACCAAAGAGAAAAGAAAAGAAAAAACTTTTTTGTACTTTGGCTTAAACAAGACAGAAGGACGCCTGGGTGGCTCAGGTCATGATCTCAAAGTTCTTGATTTGAGCCCCACATTGGGCTCACTGCTGTCAGCACAGACAGAGCTCACTTTGGATCCTCTGTCTCCCTCTCTCTTCCCCTCCCTCCCAAAAATAAATAAATAAACATTTACATAAATAAATAAATAAGTAAATAAACAAACAAATAAACAAGGCAAACATATCTCTCTTTCATAGAAAAGAAATCTGGGGGTAGGCAGCCCAAGACTGGCATGGTGGCCCCATAAAATTGTCAGGAACAAGCATACTTTTCAGCTCAGTCAGCCTTCAATGGCATTCAACCTCAAGGTCCAAGGTGGCTGCTGAATTCCAGCCACAGCAATCATATTCCACCCAGGAGAAATGGGAAAAGAATACTTCCCAGGAATTATATATACTTCTCATTGGCCAAAACTAAGTCACATATTTAAAGGAAATAAGGAATGTTTTCCTTTAGTTCAGCAACATTATGTCTAACCACAGAAGAAGGAGAGAATGTGCCTGGCAGGTACTAGGCAGTGTTAACCACAAATTGTCAATTGGTTGCTCTTCCCCTATAGAGAACAACAAAGCCAAATTCAGATACCAACACCTGGCAGCCAGTATGTGACTCATTAGCCCATTGACTCACTCCTACCCACCAGCTTGTCAGCAAAACCATGTTTCTACCTGTCACAGACCTTTCAGATTGCTAAATATATTCAAAACTCTGAATGTTATAGTGTTGAACGCAAAGCGTCTACTATGCAGCACATTCCCTAGATTTTCAAATTGTTTATTTTATATAAAAATTATTACCGAAGGGCCCGTAGGTGGCTCAGCAGGTCGAGCATCCAACTCTGGCTCAGATCATGATCTCATGGTTCATGGGTTCTAGCTGGGCTCTGCATTGACAGTGTAGAGCCTGTTTGAGATTCTCTGTCTCTCTCTCTCTGCCCCTCTCTCCCCTCTCTCAAAATAAATAAATAAACTTTATAGATAAAGCAATAAAACATAAAAATTTTTAATAAAATAGATAAGTAAAAATTATTATCTATAGCAAACACCTAAGCAAAATGTATTCCAACATCATCCTAAAGGTTTACTGGGATCATTTCTGAACAGTAGAATTACAGGACATATTTCTTTTTTTTTCTTTCATTTTTTTCTGTAGATTAAAATGTTCCTCCAATGCAGGTACATTGCTCCTCTAATTAGATAAAATAGTAAATTTCTTTTTAAGAGCCCAGCCTTCTAGCCCTGTCTTTCATTAGTTGAGGGATTTATTCATCTGTAACTCAAGGTAGCTGAGTAATTTAAGAAATCTGATTCTTGAAGTTGTACTTTACCCGTGACCCACTCTATACTTCATTTCATACCATGCATCTTGGGTTAAATATAAAAATTATATCATGACCTTTCTTATTATATCAAAGCAATAACTTCTCATCAACTCTGTCTTACAGTTTAAACAGAACCTGAAAATAGACATAACCGGTGAACAACATTTCTTAAGAATAGTTCTGCTTGGCTGTTACAATTAAACGTGAGTCAGAGGAAGGAGGAGTTCTATGGTTCAGACTTTGTAAGGAAAAAGGAAGGGTTTTTTTTTTTCCCAGAAACTCTCCTGGAGGAATTCCCCATCTGCATTTTTAACTTTGTCATTTTCCAGGGAGTTCTTGGCAACTGAAAGTGAAGCCAGGAGATTGGAAACAGCTCAACGTGCTGATCTGAGCCGACCACCTCGGGGGCTCCAGAGCGGAATGTCGGTCGTGCAGAGTGAGGCAGGCTGGGGCCCCCAAAGGTGCCAGGCCAAATTCCTGGCTCCCAGAGGGAGCCTGTCCAGCACCCCACACCCACACCATGCTGCCTTCTTTCTCTCCAAAAAAGGCATTAACTGAAAGACTGAAAGACAATTCTTGGTTTTTGTGTTTGTACTTGTTGTCCCTACCCGGGAGCCAAAAGACTGCCAATCTACCAATTTAAACACACCAGCCTTGCTAGAAAGACACCCAAAGGCACAGGTATCAAAGCATTAACCTCACACACAAAGAATAGAATCGCTATGTTGACTGAAGTCTTATAACGGTGTGTGGGCATACAGAGACAAAACTGGTCCACCCCGGGCAAAAGGCTCAATTAGTTTCTCCAGGAAGAGGAGGTGGATTATTATGTTTACTTCAATTTCATCCATATCTAGCCATTAATGAGCCCGGGAGAGGGGTGAGCCCTACAGTCCACAGTGCACATTGACATACAGTAAACACCTCCCATCCCCCGCCCTGCCACCCTGTCCCAGCCCACAACCACGCCTCTCATCTGTGTCCAGCAACCCAGGAACAGCAGGATAAAACATAAACCTTTTACGGTCAGAAGGAATAGATTCTCCTTAAAGCTAAGGAAGCTTAGGCTTCAGGATCCCTCACTGACACGATCCCTTCCCGGTCTCATTCTAAACAAATACTCGGCTTTCTTACCTAACTTCCTTTTGTAATTTTTTTTCTATAAAATGGTCACTAAATTCTATAAGGGGTAGACTCCACAAAAATTAGATTTTCTGGTCAGCAAACAAAACAGTGGGTCATGTGCACTTACATTGTTTTATCTTTTTAAATTTTGCTTTGTTTTGTTTTAGAGAGGGAGAGAGAGAGAGAGAGTGAGCAGAGGAGAGGGGCAGAGGGAGAGAGAATCTTAAGCAGGCTCCATGATCAGCACAGAGCCCAACTCAAGGCCTACTACCACCCTGGGATCATGACCTGAGCCGAAATAAAGAGTCAGATGTTCAACCGACTCAGCCACCCAGGCGCCCCCTATTTTTTTTACATTTTAATTGTGGTCAAAAAACACAACATAAAATGTACCATTTTAACCATTTTTAAGCATACAGATCAGTGGCATTAAGTACATTCATATTGTTTTTTGTTTTAAAGATTTTATTTTGGGGGGCACCTGGGTGGCTCAGTCGGTTAAGCGTCCAACTCTTGATCTCAGCTCAGGTTATGATCTCACAGTTCGTGAGTTTGAACCCCAAGTCAGCACAGAGCATACTTGGGATTCTCTCTTTCTCTGCCCCTCCCTCTCACTCTCTCTCTCTCAAAAATAAAATAAATAAACATTGAAAGTATGTATTTTTTAGGGGCACCTGGGTGGCTCAGTCGGTTGAGCATCAGACTTTGGCTCAGGTCATGATCTCACAGCTCATGAGTTCGAGCCCCGCATCGGGCTTGCTGCTGTCAGCCTGTCAATGCAGAACCTGCTTAGGATCCTCTGTCGCCCTCTCTCTCTGCCCCTCCCCTGCTTATGCTCTCTTTCAAAAAATAACTTAAAAATATTTTTAAAATAATAAAAATTTTTGAAATATTTTAATTTTTAACAAGATGTTATTTTATTTTTTATTTCATAACCCCAAAATCAAGAGTTGCACGCTCTGCCGACGAACCCTCGAGGTACCCCTCATTCACCTTGTTGTGCAACCACCTCCACCATTTATATCCAGAACTTTTTCATCTTGCAAAACTGAAACTCTGTAAACTGTTAAGCAATAACTCCCACTTCCCTGTGCCCCCAGCCCCTGGCAGCCATAGCGTTTTTCTACAGCTATGAATCTGACTACGCCCAGGTACCTCATGCGAGCGGAATCATGTAGTATTTGTCTTCTTGTGACTGACTTATTTCACTCAGTGTAATGCCCTCAAGGTTCATCCGTGTTGCAGCAAGTGACAGGATTTCTTTCCTTTTGAAGGCTGAATAATATTTCGCTGTCTGTATATACCATATTTTGTTTATCCATTCATCTGTCCATCAACATTTGTGCCTGTTTTTATTTTAAGAGAAATGCATGCATTTGGAAAGCCACGTTCTTGCTTTAGAATTAGTTGTACAGCGTGTGCAATAGTGGCCCCTTGTCAGTCACATCTAGGTGAGGATTCAATGACTTTCTCTTTCTGAGTTCAATGAGAAGTCAGAAAGGGTCAGTTACCTGTTCATTGCCACCTTGTGAATAACGCCCTAACAAATAACACAGTCTATCTTTCCTCACCTGGGCATTCTACATTCCTTTCCATATCTCTTACCTATTTTGTTTTTTTTTTGTTGTTGTTGTTGTTTTTTTTTCAACGTTTATTTATTTTTGGGACAGAGAGAGACAGAGCATGAACAGGGGAGGGGCAGAGAGAGAGGAAGACACAGAATCGGAAACAGGCTCCAGGCTCTGAGCCATCAGCCCAGAGCCCGACGCGGGGCTCGAACTCCCGGACGGCGAGATCGTGACCTGGCTGAAGTCGGACGCTTAACCGACTGCGCCACCCAGGCGCCCCTGTTGTTTTTTTTTTAACCAACCAGTACATATGTATTGACAGATATTAGTTCATTTTGTTTTCAACTATTTAGTACCTTCAATGTTCCGGGTATAATTACTGAGGAAGGCAAAAAAAAAATAGATATATATATATAAAAGTAAGCCTTCATAAGTTTACATTCCAGAGGAGGGAATAGATTCACAGATTCTAAAACAGAGTAGTAAGTTCAGGAATAGAGCCATATACAAGGTGCTAAGGGAGCACATTAAGGGAAGGATTAGTTGGACATAAATGAGGCAAGCAAGACTACCCAGGGGAGGTAACACTCAAACTGGGCCCTGAGAAGGATATTTGTTTGATGATGGAAGTTGCAGAAGAAACAGAGTGAACCAAAGGCCTGAAGGCATTTGGTACGTTCAGGAAAAAGCAAATACTCTGGTGTGTAGAGGGCAGAATGCATTAGCAGAAGTAGCAAGGGATAAGATGCAAAAGAGGTCAGGACAAGCCCATGAAGGTTTTATGAGGCTTGCTAAGGAATTGGGGCTTTTTCTGGGGAGTAATGGGAGCCACTGAAGATCATTAAGTGGGGAGAGGGAGCAGCACGATGAAGTCTGTGTGCTGGGAAGACCATCCTTTCACTAAATCAGCCGCCTGCAGGATAGGTTAATATGAAGAGCAACTGGCAGGATAGAAACAAGGGCAAGAGGAAAGGACAAGGAGATCCCTAAATCCGAGTGAATATTTAACCAAAAGACAATGTTTTTCCTCTTCATCAGCAGAAATGAAAGGTGACAAGCAGGTTGAATCCAATCATTAAAGAAAAAAAAATGCATTTCAGCCCCTTTGAGCTTTAAAACTGCTACACAAGTGTATGTGTATACGATGCCATACCAGAAAATGCTAGCCACCTCTGGACAGGGAAATTAAGGACGATTTTTTTTTTCCTGTGCGCTCTCCTCTATTTCCCAAATGTTCTATATTGAAATGTATTTCTTTTAGCATTAGGAAAACAATATTTTTATTTTTTTAAGTTTATTTATTTTGAGAGAGAGAGAGAGAGAGAGAGAGCATGCACAGGGGAGGGGCAAAGACAAAAATCCCACACAGGCTTCATACTGTGTGTGCACAACCTGTAGCACGGCTCAAACTCACGAACGGTGAGATCATGACCTGAGCTGAAACCAGAGTTCAGCACTTAACCGACTGAGTCACCTAGGTGTGCTGAGGAAAACAATATTTTTAAAAGACCATTCTGGGGTACCCGGGTGGCTCGGATCCCCTGCCCCCTCTCTCTGCCACTTCCCTGTTGGTTATAAATAAATAAATAAACAAACTTTAAAAAATAATAAAATAAATAAATAAAAGACCATTTTGTTTCTTGTCATCCCTAACTCTTTTTTTTTTTTTAATTTTTTTTTAACGTTTATTTATTTTTGAGGCAGAGAGAGACAGAGCATGAACGGGGGAGGGGCAGAGAGAGAGGGAGACACAGAATCGGAAGCAGGCTCCAGGCTCCGAGCCATCAGCCCAGAGCCCGACGCAGGGCTCAAACTCACGGACCGCGAGATCGTGACCTGAGTTGAAGTTGGACGCTTAACCGACTGAGCCACCCAGGCGCCCCTATCCCTAACTCTTTAATATGTTGCAAGTTATCATTTGACTGTGTGGTGAGTTGGGGACAGGTGCAATAGCATCGGGGATTCTTCAAAGCCCAGCCTACTCCTCCGTCAGCCCCAAAATAAATGCATATGACCAGTGAAGAGGGAGAAAGAAATATGCATACAAGAAAATGTGTGACACTTTTATATGCACACAGGCAGTGTCTATGTTGTGACGAAGTGAGGCAGACAATGAAGAAGATGTGAATTGGAGAAAGGAATCCTTCAAGGGATTTGAGCCCTCAGGGTAGATGGTGGGATGTGTGCTGGTTTCTCTTGGAGATAGAAAGTGAAGGCTTTGGCAGAAGGTGAGGAGACCAGGTAACTGGGAACAAAGGATGCATATGGGACACAAGGTTGAAAGGTGGATTTGAGCCCCAGAACCCACTAGGCAGTGGGGAATCGGTGTTAGTTCTGAGTAACAGTTCTGATGCAAGACGCACAGGACTTTAGGAGGATCAGTTGGAGGGTGGTAGGGAGGAGACACTGCAAAGAAGGAAATGGGGTTAAGGTGTGGCTTCCGGATTGCCACACACAGCTAAATGTCTGTTGCCAATGCTGGATGTTTACTAGTTCCTTCCAAATGTGCTGTTTCTTTCTTTAAAAGTAAAAACGGGGCATCTGGGTAGCTCAGTGAATTAAGTGACCGACTTCAGCTCAGGTCATGATCTCCTTGTTCATGAGTTCGAGCCCCACATCGGGCTCTCTGCTGTCAGCACAGGGTCCAATTCAGATCATCTGTCCCCCTCTTTCTCTCTGCCCTTCCCCCACTCGTGCTCTCTCTCTTTCTCTCAAAAATAAAATAAAACATTAAAAAAAATAGTAACAAATAAAAAAAGAAAAACAAAACCAGCTTCGTTGAGACAGAATTTCCATACTAGTATGGAAAAGTACGGTCACTTGGTTGTACAGATATCACCACAATTTAATTTTAGAACATTTTCATAAAAGGAACCTCATACCCATTAGCAGTCGCTCCCCATTCTCCCCTAACTCCCCAGCCCTAAGCAACCACTAATCTACTTTCTGTCTCTGTGGGTTTGCCTGTTCTGGACATTTCATGGAGGTGAAATCATACGACATGTGACCTTTTGTGTCTGGCTTTTCTCTCACTTCACATAATGTCTTCAAGGTTCATCCATATTCATGTAGCACATGCCAGACTTCACTCCTTTTTGTTGTCAAATAATATTCCATTGCACGGACATACTGTATTTTGATGGTATTTTGGTTATTTCCACTTTGAGGCTATTATCAGACAAGGTTCCTATGAACATCCATGTGCAAGTTTTTGCACAGACATAGGTTTTCATTTCTCATGGGTATCTTCCTAGGAATGGAGCTGCTAGATTAAATGGTTACTACGCTCTGTTTCTGACCTGTACGTGATCTCTGATGAATCTTATCGTGTGTGTGTGTGTGTGTGTGTGTGTGTGTGTGTGTGTGTGTGTGATGTCTCACCCAGTATGACTCTGAATTCTACCCAACTAGTGGAGTGTCCACCCTAACTTAATTCAGCCTCGCTTGTCATTTTCAAAGCCAACAAGGAAGTAGGTGCTGTGTGAGAGCCCAGAGCCCTCTGCTCTGCTCAAGAAAGCAGATGTGATCATAGAGCAAGTCACAGCAGCCCACATTTGGGCTACCCTTGTGCCTCCTACACTTTCATGGTAAAGGAAACCAAACGTCAGTCTCTCTCAGTGTCTCTCTCTCTCTCTCTCAAGCATCCTGTATGGAAGCAGATTTCAGCCCAGTCAAGGATCTTCTGGGGCACCTGCGTGGCTCAGTCAGTTAAGTCAGTCCAACTTTGGCTCAGGTCATGATCTCACGGTTCATGGGTTCAAGCCCCGCATGAGGCTCTGTGCTCACAGCTCTGAACCTGGAGCCTGCTTCGGATGCTGTCTCTCTCTCTCTCTCTCTCTCTCTCTCTCTCTCTCAAAAATAAGTAAATATTTAAAAAAAGAAAAAAGAAAAGGATCTTCTGCTACTAACTCTCTTCCTTGCGGACTGAAACAAGGATTCCATAGGGAGGAATCTCAAGATCTCAAAACCGGTAAGAGTCAAAGCAAAAGTCAGAACCCAGTGCTTTAGAAATGTGTGCAAAATTAGAAATATCATGAGGTGTTGGGGTTTTTAAGGTTTTAAGCAAGAACACCTGGGAAGTAAATGACAATCAAAATGAAAGGAAAAAGAGCCACACTTTGGAGCTCTAGGTCAGGGCCGTATCATTTGAAACAAAACAAACAAAAAATGCAATCACAGTGAGATAAGAGAGAGTTTTGAATAAACACCTTGGATCTTCAGATTCCAGAACACCTCCTCCCCTATGAGCCAATGTAGGTAACCAAAATCACACACAATACTAAAAATGCTGGGTTGGCCGAAACCAGCTAACTGACCTATGATCGATACCAAAAGCCATCGATACGTGGTCAAGCAATAGCAAATGACTGACCTGTACCGAAGGCTTGACAATAGAGGGAGCAAGATTTATACTTCCGTATTGTTCTAACAGTATTTCAACATCCCTGCCAGCCCTGTGGGATTATAAATAGATTCTGCTAAGAGTAATAACCTTACTCTCAGAATCCTGTATGTATAGGAAATAGGGTGCCAGGGGAACAGACATGCTGAGACAGTGGTGTTATAAAACTCAAGTTAGAGAAGAGATTAATGTTTCGGTGCTGTAGAACAAAACATTCCAAGGAACACAAGATGATGGCCTGTCTCCCGGTTATTGGGAGCTTGTAACCTACAAAAAAACATACGAGGTAACAAGTAACTTGACATTAGAAACAGTGAACTGCCTGCCTTCAGAAAGTAAGGATTTCACTCTTGTGGTACAAAAGTGTTGTACGAACTGGATTGCTAATAATCAGGGAAGTGATCTGTTCAACGGGGAGAGACGGGTATCTTCTTTTTCTTGTTTCTGGACTCTGATTCTGATTAGCCAGAACATCTTCTGGAGAAATCATTCATAACGTCTCTTTTGAAGTCCTCGCAGAAAAGAATCTTCCTGGAAAATTATATAAGCTTGGGATTTCTGCCACTCTCCTGGTTCCAGATACCGTTTTGTTCAGTCTCCTGCTGCCACGGACCAGCTGTGCCAGCTCCACGTCACCTCCCCACTCTGAAGCCTGGCATTCGGTCAGCTGGGCACCCGCAGTGCGTTCTGTCTTAGCCATGTGCTTTCCCTGCCCCTAGTCCCAGATTCTTCCCTTTACCTCCTGGCTGGCTGCCTGGAGACTGACTGAAGTGAGTACAGTGCACCCAAGGGAACTTAGAAATTCAAGGATACGCAGTACCCTGTGGGACCGGCCTCTGACCGTCTACGTGTGGGTCTCATTACCCGGCCTGCCCAAGACGAGAAATATTGAAAAGAGATGAAAAAAAGGGAAGGAGAGAAGGAAGGAGGGAAGGAGGGAGAGAGGGTGGGGAGGAATCAACCTCTAGTTGTTTGAAAACTCACAATAGCCCATCATACACAACAACAGACTTCAGCCAACTAGCAACACCTTTAAAAGGTTTTCTTTTGGCTACAATTAATAACACAGGAAACAACAGATGTTGGCGAGGATGTGGAGAAAGGGGAACTCTCCTACAATGTTGGTGGGAATGCAAAATGCCACAGGCACTCTGGAAAACAGTATGGAGGTTCCTCAAAAAGTTAAAAATAGAACTACCCTACGATTCAGCAATTGCACTCCTAGGTATTTACCCAAAAGATACAGAAATACAGATTCGAAGGGGCACATGCACCCCAATGTTGATAGCAGCACTATCAACAATAACCAAACTATGGAAAGAACCCAAGTGTCCATCAACTGATGAATGGATAAAGAAGATGTGGTACACACACACACACACACACACACACACACACACACACACTGGAATATTACTCAGCCATCAAAAAGAATGAAATCTTGCCATTTGCAATGACATGGATGGAGCTGAACTGTATTATGCTAAACGAAATAAGTTAGAGAAAGACAAATACCATATAACTGAACTTATATGTGGAATTTAAGAAACAAAATAGATGAACATAGGAGAAGGAAGAAAACAAAAGAGAGAGAAGGAGTCAAACCATAAGAGACTTTTTCTTTAAGGATGATTTATTTATTTTTTTGTTGTTATTTTTTAATTTTTTTTTAAAGGGAGAGAGCATGCCAGCAGGGGAAAGGGACAGAGGGAGAGAGAGAAAGAATCCTAAGCAGGCTTCATGCTCAGCATGGAGCCCAATGCGGGGCTCATTCCCACAACTCCAGGATCATAACCTGAGCCAAAATCAAGAGTTGGACACTCAACCAACTGAGCTACGTAGGCACCCCAAGAGACTATTAACTACACAGAACAAACTGAGGGTTGATGGAGGGAGGTGGGTGGGGGGATGGGTTAAATGGATGATGGGTATTAAGGAGGGTACTTTTTGTGATGAGCACTAGGCATTATGCAAATGATGAATCACTAAATGCTACTCCTGAAACCAATATTACACTATATGTTAACTAAATAGAATAAAAATAAAAACTTAAAAAAAAAACACATACAAGCAGAGAAAGAAAGAAAGAAAGAGAAAAAGAAGAAAGAAAGAAAGAAAGAAAGAAAGAAAGAAAGAAAGAAAGAAAGAAAAAAAGAAAGAAAGAAAGAAAGAAAGGAATTTTCTTTTTGTTTTTAGTTTTTCCCTTAATACTAAATTTCCAGTAAGAAAAACTTTGCATTTAACTGAGCTCTGCTTATACTCAAATTTCCTTTTCAGCAGCCAAGGTTAAAGGCCCAGAAGACACTTTTCCAAGGTGAGAAATAGCAAATTATGTTAACTGACATTTTAAGAAAATAAAAATCTTCTATCAAGGAGAAAATAATTCCCCTGCTTATGATGAAAGTGACTTTTGGGGAGTACCTGGGTGGCTCAGTTTTTTTAAGATATGCCTTTATTTCTTGTCATTATTCTTTTTTTAATGTTTATTCATTTTTGAGAGAGAGAAAGAGTGCATGAGTGGGGTAGGGGTAGGGAGACAGGGAGACAGAGGGTCCGAAGCAGGCTCTGTGCTGAGAGCAGAGAGCCTGAATGAAGCAGGGCTTGAACTCATGAACTGTGAGATCATGACCTGAGCCAAAATCAAGAGCCAGGGGTTTAACCAACTGAGCCACCCAGGCTCCCCCGAGCATCCAATTCTTGATTTCTGTTCAGGTCATGATCTCAAGGTTCATGAGATTGAGCCTCTCCCCCTGCATCAGGCTCTGCACTCACAGCATGGAGGCTGCTTGGGATTCTCTCTTTCTCTCTCTCTCTCTCTCTCTCTCTCTCTCTCAAATAAATAAATAAACATTAAAAAAGAAAGAAAATGATTTGGGGGCTCCTGGGTCGCTCATTTGGTTAAGCCTTCAACTTCCTGGGTTCGAGCTCCACATCGGGCTCTGTGATGACAGCTCAGAGCCTAGAGCCTGCTTCTGATTCTGTGTCTCCCTCTCTCTCTGCCTGTCCCCTGCTCAT
Organism: Herpailurus yagouaroundi; assembly: GCF_014898765.1. Classification (NCBI taxonomy): domain Eukaryota; kingdom Metazoa; phylum Chordata; class Mammalia; order Carnivora; family Felidae; genus Herpailurus; species Herpailurus yagouaroundi. The sequence goes on along the minus strand of NW_024412376.1, from coordinate 49,381,924 downwards.
GCTCTGTCTCTCTCTCTCTCTGTCAAAAATAAACATTTAAAAAAAAAAGGCAAAAGTGATTTTTTTAAGTCCTACATAATTTCCTACACCTTGCTTACATCCTAACATCTGCTTATGAAAAACAACAATCTATACATTATATGAATTACATTTCTCTCTTTTTATAGTTAAGTTTTTACACTATAAATATGCATTTGTGCTTTAAAATTCAAATTATTCAGAGAACTATAGAGTAAAAAAGTCAAAAATCTCAATTTTTCTCCTCCCCTAGGTCCCACAGGGGACTCTACATCATACGTCATCACCGAGAGAGGAATGTTCACAGTGTGTTCTTCTAGAATTTTTTTTATGTATATGCATCTGTTGACACATACAGGTATATGACTTTTATTTTTCTACACATACTAGATTGTGCTAAACATATCGTTCTGAAAGCTGCTTAATGTTGAGTCAGAAACATCTTCCATATCAACAGACGTAACACTGCTTCACCCTCCTTAGCAAATGGAGTTACCACTCCATAAAACGTTCAACTACTCCCCAGTTTGCTGTTTAATGCAAATAATGCTGCAATAAATATTCATGTACAGTGACATATACTGCTGAATCAATGTCTAGAAGCATTACTCTTTTGTCAGATGTTGCCAAATTGCTCTCCGTAAAAGCTTATAACTATGAACACTCCCGCTGATTGAATATGAGTCTATTTTTATTTATTTTTGTGCATTCAGGGCATAAAATCACATATTATTGCTGTTTCTATTTTTATGTTCCAGACTTTTGTGAGGTTAAGTAACTTTTCATGTTTCTTGGCCATTTTGTATTTCTTTTTTAAATTTTTTTTTTCAACGTTTATTTATTTTTGGGACAGAGAGAGACAGAGCATGAACGGGGGAGGGGCAGAGAGAGAGGGAGACACAGAATCGGAAACAGGCTCCAGGCTCTGAGCCATCAGCCCAGAGCCCGACGCGGGGCTTGAACTCACGGACCACGAGATCGTGACCTGGCTGAAGTCGGACGCTTAACCGACTGCGCCACCCAGGCCCCCCTTGTATTTCTTTATCTATAAACTGCCTTATGTTCGCCCTTGTCTGCAGAATGGCAGCCTAACTTTTTCTTGTGATTTCAAGAAGCTCTTTAATAGGGGCACCTGAGTGGGTCAGTGGGTTAAACCTCTGACTCCTGATTTTGGCTCAGGTCATGATCTCACCATTTGTAGGTTTGAGCCCCGCATTGGGCTCTGTGCTGATGGCACAGAGCTCACTTGGGATTTTCTGTCTCCCTCACTCTTTCTTGCTCTCTCCCTGAGAAATAAATATTTTTTAAAAAGCTCTTTATATATTATGGTTTTCATATGGGTCTGTGATAACATTTCCTCTCTCTGCTGTTGGACATATAGTTTTGTTTATGCATCATTTATTAAATAGAAGTTTAAAAAATATGTCTGATAACAGGTGTGTCAATCTTTCCTTTATGGCTTTTAAAAAAAAAAAATGTTTACTTATTTATTTTTTGCAGGGGTGGGGAGATAGGGAGTGCACAGGTAGGGGAGGGGCAGAGAGAGATTGGGAGACACAGAATCCAAAGCAGGCTCCTGGCTCTGAGCTGTCAGCACAGGGCTCAAACGTTGAGATCATGACTTGAGCTGAAGTCGGATGCTCAACCGACTGGGCCACCCAGGCGCCCCTGCTTTATGGCTTTTAAGGTTTGACACTTCTTTGGAAGGCAATCTTCACCTCCAAGATGATTTTTTAAAAAACAAAACCAAAAACTCCTATACTTTCTTCCAGTACTTTTATGGAACTTTTTTAATATTTGGATTTTTAATTCATTGCGAATGTGCTTCTGAGTATGGTATGAAACAGAAACCCCAAATAACATGGTGATGGCAGAATTTCTGTCCTGTTCCCATCTTTAATGGAACTCTCCTAATGTCTCATTATTATGATATTCGCAGTGGGTTCTGACTTTATCTAAGCTTGTTAATAGTTTCTTTTAAAATAAAGCATATTGGGGTCGCCTGGGTGGCTCAGTTGGTTAAGTGTCCAACTTCGGTTCAGGTCACGATCTCACAGTTTGTGGGTTCGAGCCCCGCATCGGGCTCTGTGCTGACAGCTCAGAGCCTGGAGCCTGCTTCGGATTCTGTGTCTCCCTCTCTCTCTGCCCCTCCCCTACTCATGCTCTGTCTCTCTGTCTCAAAAATAAATAAAACATTTTTAAAATTTTTTTAAATAAAATAAAATAAATTTTAAAAATAAATAAATAAAATAAAGCATATTGAATTTTATCAACTGTCTTGTCAGCATCTAATGAGATCATTGATTATTCTGATTGAGTAATAATTAATTGCATTATTGGATTTCTTAATGTTGAAATTTCATTATTTTCCTAGGAGTTATAATTCTCAAATTTTCAATGTGTCTGTCTGACACAAAAAGAAATTACATATTTATCCTACATTATTCTAAAAGAATAATTTAACTAATTTAAATATTAAATATTTTTTAAAAATCTGGGGCACCTGGGTGCCTCAGTCGGTTGAGTGTCCGACTTCGGCTCAGGTCATGATCTCACAGTTCGTGAGTTCGAGCCCCACATCTGGCTCTGTGCTGACAGCTCGGAGCCTGGAGCCTGCTTCGGATTCTGTGTCTCCCTCTCTCTGTGCCCCTCCCCCACTCACACTCTGTCTCTCCTTCAAAAATAAACATTAAAAAAAAAAATCTAATCATTCTGCTTTTTCAACCTCCAAAACCCTGTTAGTTACACAAAGGGATATGTTTTTATTTTTGTTTCTAGAAAAATAAATACTCAACTTGATATTCTAGCATGTGGCCCAGGCATTACTTTTCTGAGATTTTTTTCTATATGCTTTCATTCACATCAGTTGAAGGTCATCTTGTGGGGTTTTTTTGTTGTTGTTTTGGGGGGGGGGGGTTTAAGTTTAGTTTTAGGAGACAGAGAGAGAGAGAGAGAGAGAGAGAGAGAGAGGGCGCGTGCGTGCACACGAGCAGGCACGAGGGGGGAGGGCCAGGAGAGACAATTCCAAACAGGCTTCACACTGTCAGTGCAGAGCCTGTCGCAGGGCTCAAACTCACAAACCATGAGATCGTGATCTGAGTCAAAATCAAGAGTCAGTCACTTAACCGACTGACCCACCCAGGCACCCCAGATGAAAGTCAGCTTGTAATTCAGCAAGCTTCCATGTGCCAGTTTCTGGGTTTGCTGTTACAAGGGATTCAGAATGCCTAAGAACCAGTCAGTCCTCCATCCACTGAAGCAACACAGAATTATCTGGGTCTCATCTTTTTATCTGTAAACTCACAGAGAAGCCCTGTTTATGCGACCTAATTCACAGAAGGCACAATATCAGATGTTAACAGCAGCCATCATTTCTGTTTGTGCATACGGACCTCTCTGGGTATCATCCGTGCATGCCATCATAATATCCACGCATGATAAGGTGACTAATCAATTCTCTTTAAATAAAGTTGATAATGGTAAAAGTGTTAAAGAATAATGAGAACTGGCAGCCACAAAAAGCATTACAGAAATCAATGCGTGACCATATACGTACATAAGGTCATTTAAACCATCTTTGTATTCTCACCAGTGACGTGTGAATGGTTTCGAAATATTCTCAATGACCTCTCAACCTGAACTTAGTTCTTGTTTTTACTCATTAGAACCTGTCAAGTATTCAAATAACATTAACTGATCTATTTCAAACTGTCAATAATTGATGATGAAACTTCTTATACTTACCTGGAAACAGATCTTATTAGTTTGGGTTAATACATAATTTATAAATCAAATACAATTTTTTTCAGGACAATTTTTAGGAACTTTTCAATGAGTATAAATCGAACAGGAATGATCTCTCATAAAGACCTTTTCTCTAAGCCAATTGGAAATTAAATGAATAATAATAGAAAGATACTGAAGAAAACAAGATAAGGAAATTACATTTTTTAAAATTCATTTCATTTCCTAGGTACGTCACTAATTTCCTAGTTTTCCAATAAGTATTTACAATAAGTTAGAATAGTGAGGAGAGGATAGTGGAAGAATCTACATCTTTTGAAGCCTGTATACACTGCTTTTTCAAAAGCAGATATTAAAAGTAAGACATGATAGGGGCATCTCGGGCTGGCTCAGTCGGCAGAGCATGAGACTCTTGATCTCAAGGCTGTAAGTTCAAGCCCCATATTGGGCCTAGAGCTTACAGAAAGAAAGAGAGAGGGAGGGTGGGAGGAAGGAAGGAAGGGAGGAAGGACGGAAGGAAGGAAGGAAGGAAGGAAGGAAGGAAGGAAGGAAGGAAGGAAGGAAGAAAGGAAGGAAAGAAGGAAGGAAGGAAGGAAAGGTAACACATGATATGCATTCTTACAGAAGACAATTTATTGGACAGAATTATAGAAAAAATAATTGAGGAATCATTACTATTATACCAAGGAGACTTGCAATCATTTTGAAATTTTTATTGAATATATACTCTCCAGAACTTTATAAACAAAGGATAATTTTTTTTTAGAAAAGCAAGAACATTTGCTCACAATGCAAAATCGGATTTCAGCTATAAAATAAAGCCTATTAAAAAACAAGATCAGCAACAACAAAAGCAAAAATTCCAAATATTTCTTCAGCAATTATAGTAAAAGCAAGTATTCATTTTTAAAAATTAAAAAAAAAATACTTCTGGGTTTTTTTCTCTAAAAAGGAAGACAAATAAAAAGACTCAGATATCTGAGTGGACTATTGGTGGGTTACAAAGAAATTATAATTGGAGACAACAGTAAGAGGAATAAAGATTATCTTTATTATCTCTTCCAGTTGGTAAGTGATAGAGAGTACTTGGTATAGGTAAGTTCAAAATGTTACATTCCCTTAGTTCCCAAAAGATTACCTGCTTTATTTTTTGAAGTTTATTTTTTTTATTTTGAGATAGAGAGCCCGAGCAGGGGAGGGGCGGGGAGGGCGGAGAGAGAACACCAAGCAGGCTCTGCACTGTCAACGCAGAGCCTAACTCAGGGCTCCGGCCCACGAACCATGAGATCATGACCTGAACCAAAATCAAGAATCAGATGCTTAACCCACTGAGCCACCCAGGTGCCCCAACAATTACCTGCTTTTTAAAATAGGTGCTGGGGTGCCTGCGTGGCTCAGTCAGTTAAGTGTCTCATTCTTCATCTCAGTTCAGGTCTTGATCCCAGGGTTGTGAGTTCAAGCCTCGAGTTGGGCTCTGTGCTGGATGTGAAGCCTACCTTAAAAAAAAAAAAAAAAAATAGGTGCTTTTCTTTGTTTGTTTTGTTTTTAAGTAGGCTGCATGCCCAACATGGGGCTTGAACTCACAAGCTAAGGTCAGGAGTCACTTGCTCTACTGACTGAGCCAGCCAAGTGTCCCATCCCTCTTTGTTTTGAATTGCTTCTTTAAACATTAGGAAAAGTACATGGTTGTTGAAAAAAAAATTTTTTTTAATTTGTTTTAATGTTTATTTATTTTTGAGAGAGACAGAGACAGAATGTGAGTGGGTTAGGGGCAGAGAGAGAGGGAGACACAAAATCCGAAGCAGGTTCCAGGATCTGAGCTGTCAACACAGAGTCTGACGCAGGGCTCGAACTCACGAGCTGTAAGATCATGACCTGAGCTGGATGCTCAACTGAGCCACCCAGGCGCCTGGAAAAAATATTTTCAATACAAATGTACACGTAATAACATGTGAACGTCCTTCTCTCCCCTCACCTTATTTCCACTTCCACCTCTCAGGCCTTGCCTTGCTTAACAGTTTTTATATGGATCTTTCCAGATTCTTTCCTGAGTAGATAAAATACAGTTTTTTCTATGAATATAAATCTATGTTTATTTTACATACTATTCTACCACTTTTTTTTTTTTTTTTTTTAATATGCCAAGTTCACACAGCTGGAAAGGCCTGGGATTGAGACGTGACTCTTGGTCTGACTCTAGAACTCACTTTGTTTCCAATGCACAGTTGCCAAGAACATGACACCAGTTTGGGAAGACTGGTCTAGGGGCCCCTGGGTGGCTCAGTTGTTAAGCATCTAACTTCAGCTCAGGTCATGATCTCACAGTTCATGAGTTCGAGCTCCACATCAGGTGAGCAGGAACCCCACCTCAGGTGAGCTCAGGCTCCACTTCAGGCAAAAACACAAGCCCCTAGTGAACCCTGCTTCTCTCTCTCTCTCTGCCCCTCATGGGATTCTCTTTCTCTTTCTCTGTTCCTTGCTCACTTGCACCGCCCTCCACCCCCCCGAAAAAAAAGACTGGTCTAGCAGTAGTGTATAGGTATATGACATCAGTTGAATTCTTGATTCAATCCAGACTTTTTTTTTTAGAGATAGAGTGTATGTGTGCGTCCACACACATGCACACATGCACACGAGCATGGGAGGGCAGAGAGAGAGTGAGAGAGAGAATCCCAAGCAGGCTCTGCACTGTCAGTATGGAGCCCCACTCAGGGCTCAATCCCCTGAACCATGAGATCATGACCTGAGCTGAAATCCAGAGTTGGACGTTCAACCAACTGAGCCACCCAGGCGCCCCTCAATCCAGACATTCTTGATTTGACACTTATAATTTATCCAGCAAGCAGAAAATAAATTATGGTACATCAATTAGATCATATACCAATTATGAAAACTACAAAACCTATGTTCCAACATGGAAAAGTGACTGTGGTGAAATCTTAAAAGAAAAATGGTAACTTCTCATGTTATTTCCCAAAACAAAAGAATTTTGCACCAAACCTAAGTTGATATGTTCACCTCCTATAACAAAACCGCCACCTAGATTTAATGGAAATGTCCCCCCTTTACAAAAAATATAAAGTCCTATCTCCGAGGGTAGAAATAACTCTAAAGTCATTAAACAACTGTTAATTATGATTTTCCTACAATGACCCGAAATGGGCATGGCTTGAATTGTGTCCTCCAAAAAGAGGTGTTGACACTCAAACCCCCTGGGACCTACAAATGTGACCCAATTCAGAAACAGGGTCTTTGCAGATGTAATCAAGTGAAGATGAGGTTATTAGGATGAGCCCTAACCCACTATGACTGACCTCCTCAAAGAAAAGGGAAATCTGGATACAGACACACAGAGACAAGACCAAGTGAAGACACAGGCACTGAGGGAGGACTGTGATGAGACAGAGTTTTGCTGCCACAGCCCAAGCAACATCCGAGGTCAGCAGGAGCTGGAAAAGGCGAGGAAGGCGTTAGACGGAACATGGCCAATACCTTGATTCTGCACTTCTGGCCTCCAAAACTGTAAGAATAAGTTGTTGTTTTAAGCCATTGAGTTTGTGGTACTTTGTTATGGCAGTTTTAAGAAACTAATACAGAAATCATTCAAGATTTTTTTTTAAGTTTATTTATTTGAGTGAGAGAGAGAGAGAGAGAGAGCGGGGGGAAGAGAAGAGAGAATCCCATGCAGGGTCCTCACCGTCAGCACAGAGCCTGAACTCACGGACCGTGAGATCATGACCTGAGCTAAAATCAAGAGTTAGACATTTAACTGACTGAGCCACCCAGGCATCCCAAGGAATCATTAAAGAATTTTAAGAGGGGGCGGGAAGGCTAACATGGATTGAGAGCCTATTATGTGGCTCCTAGCTCTGTGCTAGAGGTTTTACCTGTTTATTTAATTCTAACAACTCTGAGAAGAAGGCATATTACAGATAAGGAAATTGCAGCTCAGAAGCTAAGTAATAAGCTGAAGTTCCCTCAGAGGGAAAGGGCTGAGGCTAAGGCTCTGCTTCGAAAGCCCACAGTGTCTCCAGCGCAGGCTTGCCAAGGACACGGCGTTGTTCTAAGAAGACTGATTCGGCAGAATTTGCTCTCGCTCATGTTAAACATCAGTTACGATGCAACCTTTACCCAGGTGAACCAGATCTTCACGTCTCCCTGGAAGATATGTGAATAAACAATCCCATCTGTTTACTTATAGACCTTTTTACTGAATGGGAGAAGGAAAACATGGTATGCATACTAGGGTGGATGATTCTTTCTTCAGGAAATACCAGTCACAGACACTATCCTAGTATCTAACTCGCTTTTTGGTTTTAAAAGGTTTCCTTCAGGGGCACCTGGGTGGCTCAGTCGGTTAAGCATCGGACTTCAGCTCAGGACATTTGTGAGTTTGAGCCCCGCTTCAGGTTGTCTGCTATCCGCACAGAGCCCTCTTCAGATCCTCTGTCCACCTCTCTCTCTGCCCCTCCCCCACTCTCTCCCTCCCTCTCTCTCTCTCAAATAAAAATAATAAATAAAAAAATAATAATAAGGGGCACCTGGTTGGCTCAGTCGGTTAAGCGTCCGACTTTGGCTCAGGTCATGATCTTATAGTTCGTAGGTTTGAGCCCTGCATGGAGCTCTGTGCTGAAAGCTCAGAGCCTGGAGCCTGCTTTGGATTCTGTGTCTCCCTCTCTCTCTCTGCCCCTCCCCCGCTCACATTCTGTCTCTGTCTCTCAAAAATAAATGTTAAAACATTTTTTTAATGATAAAATTTAAAAAATAATAAGAATAAAAGGTTTCCTTCAACCTTCATATTCTCCTAAGGCTTTGATGACTGCTAACTGGTAAATGATAAAGCTGGTTTCCAGGGTTTCCAGTACACTATTAGTTTATAAGGGCCATATGGAGTGTCGTCAAGAATTTAAATTCAAACTCTGGAGCCAGAATGGCTGGGTTCCAATGTGCATGGAGACACATGCGGAGTAGGTGGACAGTGGGCTAGATTCACGTTCCACTCAACCCTTCCACTGGCATCCTTGTGCAGGGCGTAACCTGTCCAACCTTTCATGGCAACCCTGGAGGTAGGTTTCCACCTCCCCCTGACTGTGGTTGGTATCGTTCTCCATGTCACACTATCTACCCAAAACATCATGTAGTGAAAAGGAAACTGGGGGTCCCTGGCCGGCTTAGTCGGTAGAGCATGCAACTCTTGATCTCAGGGTTGTGAGTTTGATCCCCACATTAGGTGTGGAGCCTACTTTAAAAAAAAAAAAAACAAAAAACGAAGAAGAAGCAAAATGATCTGTGAGCACAAAACCATTCAGTATATTTGATACTCATGGTATTGCTGATGAAATCATGCATCCCTCCATCCAAAAGGAGAGAAGTATTACTCAAGTATGGGAATCATAGTTTTCCTCCAGTGGGACCCAGCAGTGTGGTCCTGGGATTTAGTCAGTGTAGCCCTACACACTCATCCAGTTCCACTCCCCAAGCAGGATCAGAACATGACACCCTAGCTCTGGTTCAGGATATGTGTGTCTGGGAGGACTAATTAGCAGCTCACAGAGAAGAAGCCATTCTCTGGTGCCCCATTAATTACAGTGCTCCTGGCAACTCAGACGAGCCCACATGAATGCCTTCTGCACCGAAAGGTCACATGCTGGTGTCGCTAGTCAGATCTGTGCGAAATCCTATTGCTGTTCATGGTTATTTCCCTGATAATCGCTCCCCAGAGATCGGTCTGGCTACAACCTAGAATATTTGAGCACAGTAATTTGCAAGATTTATGGAAAACAATTTTTCAGAAATGTGCTCTCAATTTTCATTGGGCAAATTCCTCTTTCTCTGGTAAGCGCTGGAGCATATGGAGCAGGTAAATGGTTTAATGGACAGCATAAAAGTAACATTTTTCTTCTGAAGTTGATGATTTGCACTTAGGGCTTCCAATCCCATTTTTTACTACAGCAAGTGTTCAGAACAAATTAAAGGCCGAGGGAAAAACTCCAATCTTTCCAACCTTGCTATCTCCAAGCTCGGTAATGACTGCATCGTTTCACAGACTCATATCACCCCCTCTGGTGCTCCCATCCTTGGGGAGGAAACTTTTATTGAATTTCTCTCCCCCAGGTTTTAGTCTTCCACCTGTATCTTGTGTTATATACATTGAACTCATTCCTTTCTAACACAATTTAATGCAATAAGCTGAAAATGGCCAAGGGCAGTCTTTCTAGTCTTCGGGAGGAAAAATTCATAGTAGAAACAATCACCTAATGAAAAGTTAGGGGAAAAAACACGGTGCAGGCAAACATTACCCATGTGGGTATGTAAAGTACCTGGGTACTCTTCAGAATCATAACAATTGCAACCATTATTAATGTTTTCCTTTTATGAGATGAACGAACAATAATAGGGGTCTTAGAATCGGCCATCTAACCATTTGAAGTAAAAAAACAGCAATACAATTTATTCATTGTTCAGTCACATCTATTCATGAAGCATCTACTATGTTTGACACATCAATTTTTTAGACCCCCAGTGTAACCACCTATATTATCCTCACACGTGCATCAGGTGGCCTTCCTCCAGTTGCTTTGAACACCTTCTGTATATCTCCAGCAAAGCATTTATCACTTTATATGGTAATACCTGATAATACGTTTGTCCTCCAAGTTGACGGTGGACTGGGTATTTGGTGGAGGTAGTGACACATCCTACCCTCCTTTGAATACTCAGCACCTGGACCAGATGTGAAGTGATGAATGACAATGTTCAATCAAAGAATGAGCTCTCACGTGATTGTAAAACAAGCTCTATTCTCCTAAGGTCGATTCGGAGAGTCAACAGGGAAGACTGGATACTTCCAAGGAATTCTGAAGTTAAAGGAATAAGCTCTTTCTCTACAAGTTACATAAGAGGCCTCTTTAAAAACTGCTATTAGATTTTTTTTTAAGCACCAGAACGACTTGTAGATACCATCTGGCAGACTCCACTCCTTTCTCTGCCCTTCTCTATATGTAGAAGAATGGAGGTTATGAAATCTGCTCAAACTCATATAACTTGTTGGCAAATGAGGCATAGAGTCTGGGTTATTGGATGCCCCTAGTCCATGTACATTGAAAGGCAAAGCTGACCAACTCAAGGCAGACCCTTCAAGCACAAGCTTCTGTTTTTATAAATGCAACTCTGTGCCTTAAAATGTAGATCAGAGAAGAAACATCCCATGAATCCTGTCCTGCTGCCCTTCTCATAGTTTGTAATTTATTTGACCTCTTTACATCCGCTTCAGGATCTTTGCAGCATTCCTCATACATACATCACACCCCTGGGAAATCTCTCCTTTTTATTCTCTCACCCCTCCCCCAGGCCACTCAGATTCTCCTTTATACACCAGCAGGGCACCTTGTAACTTCCCATTCATAGGACTTATCTCAGTTTGAAACTACATATTTGTCCAATTGTTTAATTAGCATCTGTGAGATGTCTCCTCCAGATTAGATTGAGAGGTCATAAATTATATCTCTGGAGATAAGAGGCATTCTAATAGCATATCCTAACCCAACGTTTCTTCAACATATCAACCTGGGAATAGAAATGGGATCAGTATAATATCAAAACTATTTCTTTGAATCTACCCCACTTGCTGGAGTGGGTCCTTCAAATTCAGTTCAACACACCCCCCTCCCCTCCCCTTCCAGGGCTCCAGGGATTCCAGGGTGTGTTTCCCATGTACTCACCCTTGAGGCTCCTCATCTCTCCTTAGATATCCCAAGTTCTTCCTGTTGGGTGCTGGCTCCCTGCAGCAATGTGCTGCTGAGGCCTCCACACTCCTCAGACCCAGTTTGGTGTTGATATGCATAATACATGGGTCCCAAACACAGAAATTTTAGTCAAACCATTCTTTCCATTTCTACTCCCAGCCTTTGCTCCCTATGGCTCAAGATGAGAGTGCTTGGGGTTGGCAAAAAGACAAACATCTCTCCCCTCTGACCTGGAAGCAAAGGATTAGATCACACTGGTGTGCCTTGACTCTAACCTTAGGACAAATTCTTTGCCAGAATCCTCCTTGGTGGCTCAAATAAATAGTCCCCTGTATGGCCTTCCAGGTGGGCCCTCCATTTACCCCGGGCTATGTGCATTTCGGAGGAACAGAGCTAAGTCCCAAGTTGGACCCCTGCTCAATTCAGAGGAAACAGCAGAATGTCAGTGCAAGCTAAGACCTTGTCCTGGCCCTGAGGGGAGGAGAACCTTCTCCTGCACCCACTCATTCAGCAGCTGTACTTAGGAGCAAGGTCTTCTGGGAATAACCCGTGCACAGGCACTGAAAATTCCAGCCAAGGACACTTGATGAGTTGCAAATCTTAGCAGAGTCGTTAGGAATATGGCCATGGGATTCCTGGAACAGAGGCAGACATGGAGTGGAAGCCATTAGCTGAAGACTCAGACATGACTGGTTTGAATCTTGGCTCCAACTCTCTTCAGATACGTGAGCTTGGGCAAGTTCCTCCACCTTCATGAACCACAGTTCCCTCATTCATATACCAGCCCAATCTCCATCTCTTAGGAATGTTATGAAAATTAAACAAAACCAGGTTGGGAATCATCTTGCATAGGGCTCGGGATATAACAGATGCTCAGAAAATATTCATTCCCTTTCCTGTAACTTTTTTATCTACCTTGATTTTTACAATCGTTCCTTCGCCATTGGCTTTGGTTTAAAATTTTTCCATAAAAATGTTAGAAATACATATTTTATTGAGTACCAGCTGAAAATTCTTCTGTGCCCCTAGAGTTTATTATTGCACCATTAAATACAAAAAAAGTACACTCTTTATTAATTAGTAAGTTCCTGGGTTCACTCCTTCTGATGAGGAGGGGGCTGAGGGGAGACACCATTTTCCCCAACTCTGAAAGTGGTTCCCAGTTCAACAAGCTTATCTTTGGTGAAAGAATGGGAAACTAATATTTATTTATTACTTATTATGTGCCAATGTGACAGTAAAGCCTGGAAGCTAATTGCTTACACTTTGGAACCACAATGATAGTGTTTAAATCCAGACTCTACAGCTTAACTAGCCGTGTGATCTTGGGCAGGTAACAAAGTCTTCGTGCCTGAGTTTTTAATCCACAAAATGGTGGCGATTGTACCTACACACCCCCAGAATGTCCATGATAATTAAATGCAATAATTAGAACAATGTGTGGCACATAATAAATGCTCAATATATAGTAGCTATAATTACATTTCTGTGTTTTTTTCTAATTTCTTTAAACGTTTACTAATTTTTGAGAGAGAGAAAGACAGAATGGGAGTCCAGGAGGGGCAGAGAGAGACGGAGATACAAAATCTGAAGCAGGCTTCAGGCTGCGAGCACAGAGCTCAAATACTTGAGATCATGAGATCATGACATGAGCCAAAGTCAGATGCTTAACAGACTGAGCCGCCCAGGTGCCCCACTTTTCCATGTATTATATACAGCTTGATACTCACAGCAGCCCTTCAAGGACTGTTTTTCTCTCTAATCTCCCCTGAATGAGCAACGGTGACTAGAGTCCCACAGTCCCCAGAGTCCACAGCTAGTGCACATCTCTTTAGCACTCCAGCCCGATGTTTTATGAGCCCAAAGCCCTGACGTTCATCTACAGCTGGACCTTTCAGGTGGTTGCAACTGCTTCCCTTGAAGCATTAAAACAATAACCAAAACATCACTTATGAGATGGATATCGCATACGTTCTAAAGCATGGTTGACATAAAACATGTTCCCCTCTTTGGGGGGAGTTTGGGAGCTACTTTTGTTCCAGATTAAACCATGGCCACATTCATAGTGACTGAACCCTGAAGCCACCTGGCAGCCAGAGGACAGCATTTCATTTTTTTTTTTTTAATGTTTGTCTTTTTGAGAGAGAGACAGAGTGTGAGCGGGTGAGGGGTAGAGAGAGGGAGACACAGAATCCAAAGCAGGCTCCATGGTCAGAGCAGAGCCCCACACGGGGCTCGAACTCACCAACCATGAGATCATGACCCGAGCCGAAGTTGGATGTTTAACCGACTGAGCCACCCAGGTGCCTCAGAAGACAGCATTTCAAACCGAAAGCTACATAACTGTCTCAACAAGCAAAAAGGGAAAATGAACTCCTATTTATTGAGTGCAAGTATGTTGTGCTAAGCATTTTATGTGCGTTATTTAATTCTCTCCGCAAGGTAGGTACTGTTTCCCCCATTTTCTAGATGAAGAAATTCAAGCTCAGACAGGTTATGTGACTTCTCCAAAGGTCAGACGACCAGTAAATGTCAGAGGCGGCTTAACGACACAGGTCTACCTGGCTCCAGTGCCTTAGAAATAAACCATCACCATGAGTACTTGGCCCCTCTTTCTGACACCCTCGCAAACCCGTTACTTAAATACTATACTGGCTTAAGCTTACCCGATGTTTGCTGTGGGCCCAACTCTATCCTAAGAACTTCCTTGCAATATTTCATCTAGTTGTCACCACGGTCCTAGGAGGTTGGTACTGTTATTATCCCAGTTTACAGAAGAGGAAACAGGCCTTACGGAGTTAACAGCTTGTTTCAAGTCACATATCCTGGAGGTGGAGCCAGGTGATTTCAGAGTCTGTGATCTTAAGCACTAGGCCAGGCTTTCCTCTATATAAAGAGGTTATGAGCATGGAAAATAAACCCAGTATTCTTTCTATAGCAACATGCTGACCTAAAAAGGGCACTGGACTAGAGACAGTTGCTCTGAGCTCTAATTGACTCTCACTGTGCAATGTTGAGCACTCAGTTTCCTTCTCTGTAAACCAGAGTTTGCACCTGGGTTTGCTCTGGTGCTAGAATCGATGACTTAAAGCACATCAGTATAAATGCCATAAGCAAATCAGGAGAGAAAATTTCATTTGGCCATAGATACTCTTCCTCATCAAAGAAACCGCTTACGACTCTACCCGCTGGAGCTGGGTAGACCTGTAGCCTGGTAGACCTGGGTAGCCTCTGACATTTACTGGTCGTCTGACCTTTGGAGAAGTCACATAACCTGTCTGAGCTTGAATTTCTTCATCTAGAAAAATGGGAGAAATCGTGACTACCCTGCCAAGAGAATTAAATAACAAACGTAAAATGCTTAGCACAACATGTTGGCAATCAACAAACATGAATTCCTTTTTGGTTATTAAAACAAACAAACAGGGCACCCAGGGGCTCAGTTGGTGAAGCGTCCAACTTCAGGTCATGATTTCACGGTTCTTGGGTTCGAGCCCCACATTGGACTCTCTGATGTCAGCACAGAGCCCACTTCAGATCCTCTCTCCCCATCGCTCTCTGTCCCTCCCCCCCTTCAAAAATAAATAAACATTAAAATACATATATACATATATGTACATATATATTCTTTAATTTTAAAAATTCAAATACTGGGGGCGTCTGGGTGGCTCAGGTGGTTAAGCATTCAACTTCAGCTCAGGTCATGATCTCACAGCTTTTGGGTTCGAGCCCCATGTCAGGCTCTGTGCTGACAGCTCAGAGCCTGGAACCTGCTTCAGATTCTGTGTCTCCTTCTCTCTCTGCCCCTCCCCCACTTGCACCCTATCTCTCTCTCTCAAAAATAAAGGTAAAAAAATTATTAAAAATTCAAATACTGATAGAAAAAGAAAAAAGGCAACAAATACAAAGAAGCAATCCAAAAGTGAGCTGGAAAGATAGATTTTTTACGGATATCCATCTAAATTCAAATGCATCCTCCAGTGGGGCAGGAGCAAGGGAGAGGATGAAGAAGAAGCCACAGTAAGTTTGCAAAATGCTGCAAATTCACTTAGAGTTGTTTACTGACTTCTTCTCCACTGGCTTCCTCTCAAGCTGTAGGGAACATAACAGAGAGCTCTAAACTCTAATTTTTTTCCACATGGATTCTCCCTTGGGAATTCATGTTGTAATTCGTTAATGTCCCTGTTGTCAATTTTAACCACAGAAGTCACAGAAATCTGTTACGGAAATGTTTGTGCTTCCTCCCGTACAGGCTGACATATTTGGAAGAGTCATCAGAAACACTTTCTGATGAACTGACACAGTTCCCGGGGCACAGGAAGAAAATAAGAACAAAGCCTCCCTCATAGGTCAAAGCAAATGCCACGAAAGGGGAACCAGAGAACAGAACAAGCAGATTTTTGTCTTTTTTTTTTTTTAATTAAACTTTTCTTTTTGAGGTAATTATAAATGTACATGCAGTTGTAGGAAATAATACACAGAGACCTTGTGTGGCCTTTACCCAGCTCCCCCAGTGGTAGCATCTTGCAAAACTAAATGACAATACCGCAACCAGGATACCGACAATGATGCCGTCAAGATACAGAACAGCTGCACCACCACAAGGGTCCCTCATGGTAGCCTTTTATAGTCACATCCACCCCCCTCCCTCCTTAACCCCTAGCAACCATTAATCTGATATTTCCATAAGGACAGCAGTACAGAATGCTACATAAATGGAATCACACAGTATATAATCTTTAGGGATTTAGTTCTCTAGAGATTTCATCCAGGTTGTTGTGTGAATCAATAGTTTTCTGTTTGTGTTGCTAAGCAGTATTCCATGGTGTGAATGTATCACTGTGTGTTTAACCATTTACCTTTTGGAGAACATCTGGTTTGTTTCCAGATTTGGACTATTACTAATAAAGCTGCTGTAATCATGTATGTAGTGGGGCGCCTGGGTGGCGCAGTTGGTTAAACGTCCGACTTCAGCCAGGTCACGATCTCGCGGTCCGGGAGTTCGAGCCCCGCGTCAGGCTCTGGGCTGATGGCTCAGAGCCTGGAGCCTGTTTCCGATTCTGTGTCTCCCTCTCTCTCTGCCCCTTCCCCGTTCATGCTCTGTCTCTCTCTGTCCCAAATAAATAAACGTTGAAAAAAAAATTTAAAAAAGAAAAAAAAAATTTTTTTAAAAATCATGCATGTAGACATTTTTGTACACAAGTCTTCATTTTTCTGGAATAAATGCCCAGGAGTACTGTTGCCGGTTTGTATGGCAGCTGTATGTTTAGTTTTACAAGAAACTGCCATATGATTTTCCAGAATGAGTGGCTGTGATATTTTATATTCTCACCAGTAATGTATGGGAGATCCAGCTTCTTCCCATCCTTGCCAACATTGGGTGTTGCCACTAGTTTTTATTTTAGCCATTCTTTTTTTTCTTTTTAATACTTGCTAATTTTTGAAAGAAAGAATCCGAAGAATTCTCTTGAAGAGAGAATCCGATAGAATCCGAAGCAGGCTCCGGGCTCTGAGCTGTCAGCACAGAGCCTGACGTGGGCTGAAACCCACGAACTGCGAGATCATGACCTGAGCCGATGTTGGACGCTTAACCCACTGAGATACCCAGGTGCCTCGTTTTAGCCATGCTAATAGGCATGTAATGATATTTCATTGTGATTTTAACTTGCATGTCCCTAATAGCCAATGCCATTGACAATATTTTCATGTGCTTATTTGCCATCTATATATCTTCTTTGGTGAAATGTTTCTTCGTATATATTTTTAAAAATTTTTTTAATGTTTATTTACTCTTGAAAGAGAGAGATAGAACATGAGTGGGGGAGGGGCAGAGAGACAGGGAGACACAGAATCTGAAGCAGGCTCCAGGCTCTGAGGTGTCAGCACAGAACCCGATGCAGGGCTCGAACCCACGATCCGTGAGATCATGACCTGAATGAAGTTGGTTGCCCAACCGACTGAGCCACCCAGGCGCCCCTGTTTCTTCATATATTCTGCCCATATTCTAACTGGATTGTTTGCTTTTTTACAATTGAATTTTGAGAGTTCTTTATGTATTCTAGGTGCTAGTCCTTTGCAGGATATATGGTTTGCAAGTATTTTCTCCCATTCTGGACTCGTCTTTTCATCCTCTTAACAGAGTCTTTCATAGAACAAAAGTCTTAATTTTGATGAAGTCCAATTTATCAACCTTACTTCTCCAGGATGGCATTTTTAGTGTCAAGTCTAAGAACCCTTTGCCTAGCCATAGATCTTGAAGATTTTCTACTATTTTTTTCTAAAAATGTTATAATTGTATAGTTTACATTTAAGTCTGTGATCTATTTTGAGTTGATTTTTCTGTAAGGTGTAAGGCAGGTCAAGGTTCGTTTTTCTGTCCATGGATATCCAATTCCTCTACTATCATTTGTTGAAAAAGCTACCTTTCCTCTATTGACTTGCTTTTGCATCTTTGTCAAAAATCAGTTGGCATTTTCCTGTGGGTTTTATTCCAGGCTCTTCATTTTGTTCCTTTAATCAATTGTCTGCTTTCTACCAGCGCTGTACAGTTTTGATTAATATCGCTACATAAGAAGTCTTGAAATTGGATAGACTGATTTGTCCCACTGTATTCTTTTCCAAAATTGCTTTAGTTATTTCAATTTCTTTGCCTTTTCTCATAAATTCTAACCTTATCTGTATTGAAAAAAGTAAGTCTCAATGAGATTTTGATAGGAATTGCATTAGATTTTTCTGTCAGTTTGGGGAGAATTGCACAGCATCTTTGCTATGCTGGGTTTTCTAATCCATGAACATATGCCTCTCCATTTATTTGGTTTGTTTTGACTTCTTTCATCAGCTTTGTGTCGTTTTCAGCATACACATCCTGTACATGTTTTATGAGATTTACACTTAAGTATTACTTTTTTTCCTAAGCAGCTGTAAATGGCATAGTATTTTTAATTTCAGTGTCTACATGTTCATTGCTCGCATACAGAAATACAATTGATTTTTGAGTGTTTACACTGTATCGTGTAAATATTTAAACTCATTTATTGGTTCCAGGAGGTTTTTTGTAGATTTCTTAGGACCGAGAAAATCATATTATTTGCAAATAGGGACAATTTTATTTCTTCCTTTGCATCTGTATGCATTTTACTTCTTTCTCCTCTCTTATTGTCCTGGCTGAAATTTCTAGTACTATAATTGAATAAAAGTGGTGAAAGTAGGTATATTTGCCTTGTTCCCCAAACTGGGGAGTGTTATGGGCCAAAATTGTGGTCCCCCCCCCCACAATTCCTATACTAAATTCCTAATCTTCAGAACCTCAGAATGTGACTTTATGTGGAGACAGGGTCTTTAAATTTGTAAATAAATTAAGTGAGATACTTAGGGTGGGCCCTAATCCAATATGACTAATATCCTTATTAGGAGAGATTAAGGACAACAGGTGCCTGGGTGGCTCAGTCGGTTAAGCGGTTAGGACTTCAGCTCAGGTCATGATCTCACAGTTCATGACTTCAAGCCCCATGTTGGGCTCTGTGATTACAGCTCAGAGCCTAGAGCTAGCTTCAGATTCTGTGTCTCCCTCTCTCTCTGCCCCACCCTTGCTAGTGCTCTGTCTCTCTCTCAAAAATAAACATTAGGAAAAAAAAATTTTTAAGAAGAGATTAGGACACAGACTCATAGAGGGAAGACTATGTTAAGACACCACAGAAGATGGACATCTGCAAGCCGAGGAGAGAGGCCTCATAAGAAATCACCCCTGTTAACACTTTGCTATAGCTTCTAGAATTGTGAGAAAATAAGTTTCTGTTATTTAAGCCACTGAGTCTGGTACTTTTTTATGGCAGTTCTAGCAAAATAATACAGAGGTAAAGCATGCATGCACTTTTTCACCATTATGTATAATGTTAGCTGTAAGTTTTTTGTAGATGTTCTTTATCCACTTGAGGAAGTTCTCACCTATTCCTATTTCTTCTGAGACTTTTTATCATAAATGGGTGTTAAATTTTGTGAAATGCTCTTTCTGCATCAATTAATGTAATTATGTGATTTTCTTTAGCTTGTTACCATGGTAGATTATATTTGATTCATTTTCATTGCTAGATGATTCTCATTGCATCTCTAGAATAAATAAGTCTTTGTATATATTGTATATACTGCTGAAATCTATTTGCTAATATTTTGTTAAAGAGTTTTACATCTATAGAGGAATGAAACCTGACCACGTTTTTACACCATACACAAAAATAAATTAAAAATCGGGGCGTCTGGGTGGCGCAGTCGGTTAAGCGTCCGACTTCAGCCAGGTCACGATCTCGCGGTCCGTGAGTTCGAGCCCCGCGTCGGGCTCTGGGCTGATGGCTCAGAGCCTGGAGCCTGTTTCCGATTCTGTGTCTCCCTCTCTCTCTGCCCCTCGCCCGTTCATGCTCTGTCTCTCTCTGTCCCAAAAATAAATAAACATTGAAAAAAAAATTTTTTTTAATGGATGAAAGACCTAAATGTAAGATAGGAAACCATCAAAATCGTAGAGGAGAACACAGGCCGCAATCTCTTTGACCTCTGCCATAGCAACTTCTCACTAGACATATCTTTGGAGACAAGGGAAACAAAAGCAAAAATGAACTATTGGGACTTCATCAAGATAAAAATACTCTGCACAGTGAAGGAAACAATCAATAAGACTAAAAGGCAGCCTATAGAATGAGAGAAGATATTTGCAAATGACATATTGGATAAAGAGTTAGTACCCAAAATTTATAAAGAACTTATCAAGCTCAATACCCAAAAAAACAAATAATCCGGTTAAGAAACGGGCAGAAGACATGAATAGACGTTTTTCCAAAGAGGACATTCAGATGGATAACAGACACCTGAAGAGATGCTCAACATCACTCATCATTGAGGAAATACAAATAAAAACCATGATGAGATAACACCTCACACTTGTCAGAATAGCTAAGATTAGTAGCACAGGAAACAACATGTGTTGGTGAGGTGTGGAGAAAGGGGAACCCTCTTACAACATTGGTGGGAATGCAAACTGCTGTAGGCACTCTGGAAAACAGTATGGAGGTTCCTCAAAAAGTTAAAAATAGGGGCGCCTGGGTGGCTCAGTTGGTTGAGCGTCCGACTTCAGCTCAGGTCACGATCTCGCGGTCCGTGAGTTCGAGCCCCGCGTCGGGCTCTGGGCTGATGGCTCAGAGCCTGGAGCCTGCTTCCGATTCTGTGTCTCCCTCTCTCTCTGCCCCTCCCCCGTTCATGCTGTGTCTCTCTCTGTCTCAAAAATAAATAAATGTTAAAAAAAAATTTTTTTTTTTAAATAAAAAAAAAAAGTTAAAAATAGAACTATCCTATGACCTAGCAGCTGCAGTGCTAGGTATTTACCCAAAGGATAAAAAATACAGATTTGAAGGAGCACGTGCACCCCGATGGTTATAGCAGCATTATCAACAATAGCCAAACTATGGAAAGAGCCCATTCATCGACTGATGGATGTATAAAGAAGATGTGGTATGTATGTACATATGCATATATGTGTGTGTATATATATATATACATATATATATATATATATCCAATGGAATATTAGCCATCAAAAAGAATGAAATCTTGCCATTTGCAACAACATGGATGGAGCTACAATGTATTATGCTAAGCAAAATAAGTCAGTCAGAGAAAGACAAATACCATATTATTTCACTCATATGTGGAATTTAAGAAACAAAACAGATGAACACAGGGGAAGGGAAAAAAAGAGAAAGAGAAGCAAACCATGAGACTCTTATTGGTAGAGAACAAGCTGAGGGTTGATGGAAGGAAGTGGGTGGGGGGTAGGGTAAATGGGCAGTAGGTATTAAAGAGGGCACTTGTTATGATGAACACTGGATGCTATACACAAGTGATGAATCACTAAATTCTACTCCTGAAACCAATATTACACTATATGTTAACCAACTTGAATTTAAATAAAATTTTGGAAAAAAAAAAAAGAGCTTTGCATTTATATTCGTTAGAGATATGGGTCTATTCTTTTTTGTACTGTCTTTATCTGGTTCTGGTATAAGATAATACTAGCTTCACAAAATGAATCATGAAGTGTTTCCTCTTCTTCTAAAGAAAATGCATAAAATTTAAAAAAAAAAAAAAAAAAGGAGGGGCACCTGGGTAGCTCAGTCAGTTAAACATTCAACTCTTGATTTCAGCTCAGGTCTTGATCTCACCATCGCCATTTGTGAGATTGAGCCCCAAGTAGGGCTCTGTGCTGACAGCTCAGAGCCTGCTTGTGGTTCCCTCTCTCCCTCTCTCTACCCTTCATCCACTTGAGCAAGCACTCTTGCGTGTTCTCTCTCTAGCTCTTTCTCTCTTGCTCTCTCTCAAAATTAAATACTTAAAAAAAAAAGAAATTGCATAAAATTTTTATTCTTTTTTTTTTTTTAGAGAGAGAGAGAGAGCTTGTGAGTGGAGAGAGGGGCAGACAGAGAGAATCTCAAGCAGGCTCCACCCTCAACTGACTGACATCCAGGTGCCCAGTGTTCATTCGTTTTAAATGTTTGGTAGAATTCTCCAGTGAAATTATCCAGGTTTGTAGATTTCTTTCTTGGAAATACTTACATTATGAACTTAACTTCCTTAATAGTTATAGAGGTATTCAAATTATCTATTTCAGATTGGATGAACTGTGATCGTTTGTGTTTTTTAAGGAATGGTCGTTCCATCTACGTTATCAAATGTGTGTTTGTAGAGTTGTACTTATTCCTCTCCTTTTATTCCATTTTTTTAAAACTTGATGATGTATTTAATTTTATTCCAAAGTGGAAGAGTTTTTTTCTTATAGTAAAACTAAAAACATACTTGTAGTAAAAAAATATATATATATCATACAATAGAGAATAGAAATAGGAAGCAAATCTAACCAATCAAGACTGTTAACACTGTAGTGAAGAACTGTTCAGATATCTATCCATTGTCTACCTACACACAAGCACACACATGTGTATTTAAATACACATTTTTATAAACATTGAATCATACTATTCATGCCCATCTGTAACCATCTCTTTCATTCAGCCATATGTGATATAAATCTTTTTACATCAATGAAGATCTGTATGTTCATTTATAATGACAAGACCTTTCGTGGTGTAAATATATCATAATTTACGTAGCTCAATCTGATACTTTAGTTAGACAAAAAACTAAAGTGTTTCTAGTGTTTTAATTCTATAAACAACACTGTGGTGAACATCCTTGTGCATATGTATCTTACCACATCTGTGTGATTAACTCCTTAGAATTATGCCCTAAGAGAAAGATGGCTGGTGTGTTCATTTACAATTCTGATACATAGGGTCAAACCACATCCAACAAAAATGCATTTTTCCACCATCACGTTGGAAACACAGGATATTATCATTCTTTTTTTCCCCTCTTTGCCAATCTGATATGTGAAAAAGGATCAGGATTTTTTTTTTTGTTTTGGTAGTAGTTATTGCCTTGCTTCTTTAATTACTGATGAGGTTGATGTGTTCATGGTTATTTGTCTTGTCATTTGTATTTCTTTAGGAGCCACCTAGACAACGTAGGTTTTAAATAAATGGTTTTATCTGACACTCTGCAGGGTTAATTTTAAGAATATGGAAAATAAGATCCCAGGGCACCTGGGCGGGTCAGTAGGTTAAGCATTTGACTTTGGCTCAGGTCACAATCTCATGGTTCCTGAGTTCGATCCCCAAATCAGGCTCTCTGCTATCAGCACAGAGCCCACTTCGGATCCTCTATTCCCCTTTCTGTCTGCCCCTCCCCCACACACTCTGTCTAAAAAATAAATAAGCACTAAAAAAATAAGTTGAGTGGTGATAAAAAATTTTTTAAAAAAGATCCAGCTTTAATACCTGTTCCAAATGCCATGGCAGTATGATAATTTTACTGAAAATTGTTCTTATTTCCTTCATTAAAAAAATAATAATAAAAACCCAGTTGGGGATAGATGGTGGTAAGGTTGCATAACAATACAAATATATTTAATGCCACTGAAATGTATACTTCAAAGTGGCTAAAGTAACTTTATATTCTGTATATTTTATCAGAATTAAACTATAATCTAGTTGGGGATGATAGATACAGACACAGATACAAAGACAGTGATGCTTATATACACATACACATATATAAGAATTTATATATACACTTATATGAATTTTTACTTTATTAGTTTATAATGAAAGGATTGGTTCTCAATGTACTCTCCTCAAAAGGAAAAAAAAATGAGGAAAGAAAACATGTCTAATATCTCACTTTTCTTTTCAATACTCTAACATGGGCTTCTTAAAAGATTAAATCTATCTTTATTTTGAGGTTTATAAAATAGAAAGTCTTGTCATGAATAAATTGGACAGGAAGTCGAGGGCACATTAGAGAAACATAAATAAATTATATTCTCGTCCTAAAGACTGCTGATACTGCTGCAAATTTACTCCAGAGAAGACAGTTATTCTATATCAAACTTTTGGGATGACAAGGCTTTTTAAGTTCCGTTTATGGTTCTTTTCTGGTTCAGAAGACTTAGAGGTCTTCTTCCTGCTACTTGCTGATTTTTTTTTTTTCTGGTAATTTCATCTGGTATTTTGCTCATATTTCACTATTCTCTGTCATTTTCATGGACTGATACCATGAACTGATATTTCCTCAGTTCTTGTGACACAGGTCCTGTGGCTGGATCATTAAGTCATCACCCATTAACTGGCACTTCCCATTAGCCCAGTAAACCACGGTCAAAGTCTAGAAAAGTCTGGAGAAGGAGGTAAGACCTCTCCCAGCCCTTGGGGCCCTGAAGCCCGAGTCTTCCTATCACCTCTCCGCTCTCCTCACACATACACTGGGCTTTTCCACAATGCTGGGATCCAGAAAGAAAAGACTCCTGTGGTTATGAAGAGGGGAATTGAAAGTGGAGAGTTTCTAGCAATCCCTATCAAAATAACACTAGCATTCCTCACAGAGCTAGAAAAAACAATCCTAAAATTTGTATGGAACCATAAAAGACCCCGAATAGCCAAAGCAATCCTGAAAAAGAAAACCAAAGCTGGAGGCATCACAATTCCAGACTTCAAGCTGTATTACACACACAGCTGTAATCATCAAGACAGTATGGTACTGGCACAAAACAGATCAATGGAACAGAATAGAGAACCCAGAAATGGACCCACATATGTATGGCCAACTAATCTTTGACAGAGCAGGAAAGAATATCCAATGGAATAAACACAGTCTCTTCTGCAAGTGGTGCTGGGAAAGCTGGACAGCGACATGCAGAAAAATGAACCTGGACCACCTTCTTACCCCATACACAAAAATAAACTTAAATGGATGAAAGACCTAAATGTTAAGACAGGAAGCACCAAAATCCTTGAGGAGAGAGCAGGCAAAAACCTCTTTGAGCTTGGCCGCAGCAACTTCTTACTCAACACGTTTCCAGAGGCAAGGGAAACAAAAGCAAAAATGAACTACTGGGACCTCATCAAAATAAAAAGCTTCTGCGGGGCACCTGGGTGGCGCAGTCGGTTAAGCGTCCGACTTCAGCCAGGTCACGATCTCGCGGTCCGTGAGTTCGAGCCCCGCGTCAGGCTCTGGGCTGATGGCTCAGAGCCTGGAGCCTGTTTCCGATTCTAAGTCTCCCTCTCTCTCTGCCCCTCCCCCGTTCATGCTGTGTCTCTCTCTGTCCCAAAAATAAATAAACGTTGAAAAAAAAAATAAAAAGCTTCTGCACAGCAAGGGAAACAATCAGCAAAACTAGAAGGCAACCAATGGAATGGGATAACATATTTGCAAATGACATATCAGACAAAGGCTTAGTATCCAAAATCTATAAAGAACTTATCAAACTCAACACCCAAAAAACAAATAACCCAGTGAAGATATGAGCAAAAGACATAAATAGATACTTCTTCAAAGAAGACATCCAGATGGCCAACTGACACATGAAAAAATGCTCAACATCACTCATCATCAGGGAAATACAAACCAAAACCACAACGAGATACCACCTTACACCTGTCAGAATGGCTAACATGAACAACTCAGGCAAAAACAGATGTTGGCAAGGATGCAGAGAAAGAGGATCTCTTTTGCACTGCTGGTGGGAACGCAAACTGGTGCAGCCACTCTGGAAAACAGTATGGAGGTTCCTCAAAAAACTGAAAATAGAACTACCCTACAACCCAGCAATTGCACTACTAGGTATTTATCCAAGGAATACAGGTGTGCTGTTTCGAAGGGGCACATGCACCCCCATGTTTATAGCAGCACTATCAACAATAGCCAAAGTATGCAGAGGCAAGGGAAACAAAAGCAGAAATGAACTACTGAAACCTTATCAAAATAAAAAGCTTCTGCACAGCGAAGGAAACAATCAGCAAAACTAAAAGGCAACCAACAGAATGGGAGAAGATATTTACAAATGACATATCAGATAAAGGGTTAGTATCCAAAATCTATAAAGAACTTATCAAACTCAACACCCAAAAAACAAATAACCCAGTGGAGAAATGGGCAAAAGACATGAATAGACACTTCTCCCAAAAAGACATCCAGATGGCCAACTGACACATGAAAAAATGCTCAACATCACTCATCATCAGGGAAATACAAATCAAAACCACAATGAGATTCCACCTTACACCTGTCAGAATGGCTCACATTAACAACTCAGGCAACAACAAATGTTGGTGAGGATGCGGAGAAAGAGGATCTCTTTTGCATTGTTGGTGGGAATGCAAGCTGGTGCAGCCATTCTGGAAAACAGCATGGAGGTTCCTCAAAAAACTAAAAATAGAACTACCCTACGACCCAGCAATTGCACTACTAAGCATTTATCCAAGGGATATGGGTGTGCTGTTTTGAAGGGACACATGCACCCCCATGTTTATAGCAGCACTATCAATAATAGCCAAAGTATGGAAAGAGCCCAAATGTCCATCGATGATGAATGGATGAAGAAGATGTGGTATATATATACAATGGAGTATTACTCAGCAATCAAAAAAAAAAAATGAAATCTTGCTGTTTGCAACTATGTGAATGGAACCAGAGGGTATTATGCTAAGCAAAATTAGAGAAAGACAATTATCATATGACTTCACTCATATGAAGAATTTAAGATACAAAACAGATGAATATAAGGGAAGGGAAGCAAACATAATATAAAAACAGTGCGGGGGACAAAACAGAAGAGACTCTTAAATATGGAGAACAAACAGAGGGTTGCTGGAGGGGTTGTGGGAGGGGGGATGGGCTAAATGGGTGCAGGGCATTAAGGAATCTACTCCTGAAATCATTGTTGCACTATATGCTAACTAATTTGGATGTAAATTTACAAAGAAAGAAGAAAGAAAGAAAGAAAGAAAGAAAGAAAGAAAGAAAGAAAG
>NW_024412376.1:49347425-49354913 GCF_014898765.1 Herpailurus yagouaroundi | reverse complement strand
AAGAAAGAAAGTGGAGTTTCCTGCTCCTGCTGTTTTCATAAAAGGTGCTGCCTTCAGCTAGGAAGCCACTAGGGAAACAACAGAATCTGATTCCATTGATACTACATCCCCTTACAACACCTTCTCCACCCAGCCAGATGTTTTGTGTTTTATATGCTATGTTTTTAAATGTGTTTTATATTTAAGAACATCAATCAGATATTGTTTCTTTGTTGCTTAGCCTCCAATGGCTTTCTATTGCTTAGAATAATATCGAAATTCTTTATTCGACAGTTGTGATGTGGCTCTCATCACACTGGCTCCTTCTGTCCCTCAAAGTCATTGATTTTCCCACCCCAAGGCCATTCATTACCCTGGCAGTTCCCTGCCCCAGCTCTTCCCGCATGGGGGCTCATTGTCATCCTTCAGTCTCAAATCAAATGTTACTTTCTATCACATGGTCTTACCTTCTTCATAGCATTGACCACACTGTGTAATTGTCCCATTGATTTCGCTGACCTATTAATCTGTGTCTTTTCCCTGAACTAGAATGTAAACTTCATAAGGCTCTGTTGTCTGTCTTGTTCACTCACTGTTGTGCACCCAGCACCTAGCACTGCCTGCAGTAAGGGATGCTCAGTAAAAGTGTGTGTTGGGTAGACAAATGAATGAGTGCTTAAAAATCCCTATACCCTTTGCGCCAAATCATAGTGGCCATGAAACTAAGCATACCACGTTGTAGGGAAAGAAGTAACATGCAAACCAAAAATTTACAGTCTGAAGTTTCTTCTCAGAGAAAAAGGCAAATACTCAATGTGCTAAGAATTACAGTTAAGAAAGTGTCTCAGTCCCATCCCCAAAATAGATAAAATTGGGATAAATTTACCGTTTGAAAAGAGAACGCCCAATGGCTAGTACCCACATCTTCCAGGTGTTGAAAAGATCAGGTGCTTGGGGCGCCTGGGTGGCTTCGTCGGTTAAGCGTCTGACTTCAGCTCAGGTCATGATCTCGCAGCTGCTGGGTTCAAGCCCCCCATCGGGCTCTGTGCCGACAGCTCAGAGCCTGGAGCCTGCTTCGGATTCTGTGTCGCTCTCTCGCTCTGCCCCTCCCCTGCTCATGCTCTGTCTCTCCCCTTCTCTCAAGAATAAACATTAAAAAAAAAAAAAAAAAAAAAAAAGCTTAAGAAAAGATCAGGTGCTTGCTACATCTCCACTTAGGGTGTATCTTCGGGAAGACATGACTGGAGCACAGACATGTTACAAAACGTAAGCTTCTTGGAGGCCTGGGTGCGGGGCCCCTGTGCGGGCCTCCGAGCCCCGCTACTGCTGCCCATGCGCGGCCACAAGACCCGCCAGGACCCGCCGGCCAAGTGCAAGGGGGTGCGTGGCGACCCGCCCGTGGTGGATCCGGTTGAGTCCCGCCAGACGGTGCGCGCCCTCAGGTGTGTGTGACAGGGAAGCGGCTGCCGTCGGCCCCGTGGGTGGTGTGTCGAAGCGGGCGCGCCCAGAGGGCGCCGACTCTGCGCGCGTCTCCGCCCGGGGTTGGAGTTCGCTTCGCTTCCGAGATGCAGAAGAAGGTGCACGAGGCCCGGGCGCGGTCCCGGCAGAGCGCAAGGTGCTGCAGGATACCGCTGAGCACCGCGACCTGAGGGCCTGGAACCAGGCGGAGAACCAGCTGCTGCTCGGGCTGAGCGATTGGCGAGGCTGCGGCAGGAGGGGCCTGAGCAGAAGCAGCGGCAGGTGCAGCAGAAGGCAGCCCGTGCAGCTCAAGGAGCAGGAAGTGCTGCAGCTGCAGGAGGAGGCAAAAACATTTCATCACCCAAGACAACCTGGAGGTGGGGGTGGAAGAAGCGCTGGACTCCCAGAAGAGCTACAACCAGGCCATCACCAGAGAGGGGCTGGTGGGCAGGCCCCGGCACAAGGGCTCTTAGGTGCCCAGTGAGGACAGTACCCACCCAGGGCCCATGTGTGTATGCGGGTGGGAGGGCTGGGCCTGATCTGAAATCAACCAGTTTCTTATGAAGAAGGAGGCTCAACCTGTCCCGGTGGGGCCCTTACATGGTGGCCTCTGCAGCCATCACTTGGTCAGAAACTCCCATACGCAGTATCCTGTGCTGCACACACATACAACTCAGCATAGCACCAGACCTTAGAGGTTTCCACCTCACACAGGAGCAGAACGGACCATAGTCCCCCAGGCAGCCACGTCATCTACTCAGTGGTCATGGAGGAGAGTGGTTGGCAAATGACAGTCCTTGGGCCCAATCTGGCCTGCTGCCTATTTTTGTAAATAAAATGTGCTGGAACACATGCACACTCACAAAGAAACTTAAACTTCTTTTTAAGAAGTACCTAGAGGGCTGTGGCTCAAATGGGGTCTTAAAAAATGAGCACCAGAAGAAAGAATCTGCTTTCTTTCACTGTGTATTCTTGGGAAAAGCATACCTGTTTCTTAATAACAAGTCCTTCTTTATAATTATTCTGCAAAAGTGAAAAGTAATCCTTTCATAGCTAGCAAGCCCAGGAGCCACTGAGAAAGGGACCCAATTGCTCAGTGCTGCTGAGGCACCTCCTGTTCCTTCTGTCCTGCTGGCCCAGGCACTTGGGCAGATGCCCAGGTGCCTTGGGCAGGCTCCTTCCAAGGAAACTGAGTAAGAGTTACCTGGGAGAGGGACACCTGGGTGGCTCAGCCACTTAAACATCCGACTCGGTTTCCGCTCGGGTCATGACCTCATAGGTTTGTGGGATGGAGCCCCACTTCTGGCTCTGTGCTCACAGTGCGGAGCCTGCTTGGGATCCTCGCTCCCCGTTTCTCTTACTGCCCCTCCCTCTCTCTCTCTCTCTCTCTCTCTCTCTCTCTGCCCCTCCCCCAACTTGTGCTTTCACTCTCTCTCAAAATAAATAAATAAAAACTAAAAAAAAAAAAAAAGTTATCTGGAAGGGAAGGAGGAGTCACAAGTGAGGCTGTTCTTCTGTTGTTTGAATGATTAAATGTCTTAAAGGGAGGTTGTATATATGTATTACCATAAAAAGAGAAAATAACCTTACTTTAAAAACAAACCTCTAATTTATCTTCTCAGAATGAGATTGTCTTCCTGGGTAAGAGCCACTTGAAAAATAATTTATCTTTTTTATGAATGTACATTTACCACACAATCCAGCAACTATACTCCTAGGCATTTATCCAAGTTCACACAAAGGCTAGCACATGAATGTCCAAAGGACTTGGTTCTTTTTTTTTTTTTTTTAAGTTTGTTTGAGAGAGACAGATATAATGTGAGCGGGGGAGAGGCAGAGGGGGGGGGAGAGAGAGAGAATTCCAAGCAGGCTCCAAGCTACCAGTACAGAGCCTGATGCAGGGATCAAACTCACAAACCATGAGATCATGACCTGAGCTGAAACCAAGAGTTGGACACTTAACCAACTGAGCCATCCAGGAGCTCCAAAAGGACTTTATTCTTAAAAGCCAAAGCTGGACACAATTCAAATGTCCAATAACAGGTGAGTGAATAAACAAACTGTAGTATATATGGAATACTTTCCAGTAATAACATGAGGGGAACTAAAGAGACACACAACAGGGCACCTGAGTGGCTCAGCAAGTTAAGTGGCTGACTTCAGTTCAGGTCATGATCTTACAATTTGTGGGTTCGAGCCCTGCATCAGACCCTAACAAACAGCTCATACCTTGGAGCCTGCTTCAGATTCAGATTCTCTCTCTCTGCCCCTCCCCTACTTGTGCTCTCTCTCTCTCTCTTTCTCTCTCTTTGTCTCTCAAAAACAAAAAAAATAAACATTAAGAAAAAGAGAGAGAAAGAGAGGGGGCACCTGGGTGGCTCAGTTGATTAAGCATCCAACTTCAGCTCAGGTCATGATCTCACAGTTCCAGAGTTCGAGCCCCACATCGGGCTCTGCACTGACAACTCAGAACCTGGAACCTGCTTCGGATTTTGTGCTTCCCTCTCTGTCTCTGCCCCTTCCCTACTCGTTCTCTCTCTCTCTCTCTCTCTCTCTCTCTCAAAAATAAATAAACATTTGGGGCGCCTGGGTGGTGCAGTCGGTTAAGTGTCCGACTTCAGCCAGGTCACGATCTCGCGGTCCGTGAGTTCGAGCCCCACGTCAGGCTCTGGGCTGATGGCTCAGAGCCTGGAGCCTGTTTCCGATTCTGTGTCTCCCTCTCTCTCTGCCCCTCCCCCGTTCATGCTCTGTCTCTCTCTATCCCAAAAATAAATAAACGTTGAAAAAATAAATAAATAAATAAATAAATAAATAAATAACCAAACATTAAAAAAAAAGAGTTGGGGCACCTGGGTGGCTCGGTTGGTTAAGCGTCCAACTCTTGATTTTGGCTCAGGTCATGATCTCATGGTTGGTGAGTTTGAGCCTCACATCGGGCTCTATGTTGAAGGCACAGAGACCCCTTGGAATTCTCTCTGTCTCCCTCTCTGCAACTCATGCTCATTCTCTCTCAATATAAATACTTTTAAAAATTTCTTTAAAAAGAGACACCCACAACAACATGGATGAATCACAAAAGCAGTATGTTGAAGAATATATAGTGTATATTTCATTTATATAAAACTCTAGAAAAAGCAAACTGAAAATATAACAATATACAAGAGATCAGTGGTTGCCTGAGGTCAGGATTTGGGAGTAAGGCTTTACTAGGAAGGAGCACAAGGGAACTTTTCAGGGGATTAGTAATGTTCTCATCTTTATTGTGTTGGTGATTACAGAAGTGTATACATTTGTCAAAACTCAGAACTGCACACTTAAAAATGGAGGCAAATTTTGAAGACACTGGACTGTGAGAAGTTTAAAGAATTCGAACTAATCCGGAAGTCATCAAGGAAATATAAAAGGGATTTTTAGGTAAATACAAAGGCAAGGAAACCATTCAGGAGGTAATGAAATATGCCAAGTATAAGCTGTTAAGTGCCTGAACTAGTGAAATACAGTGAAGTAAGGGCAGTGGTGTGTGGTAAATGTTTAACAAACAGCTGGGGGTGGGGGAAGACCTGATTTTGTACCATCTGCCCATTTCCCAGGATAAATATTCCCACCATGGCTATTTTCAAGCTACCAATGTGATGTTACTGAACAGGGTTTGAAAAGAGATGCTCACGGGGTGCCTGGGTGGCTCAGTCGGTTTAACATCTGTCTGACTCTTGATTTTGGCTCAGGTCATGAGCTTGAGGTTCTTGAGATCGAGCCCCGTGTCAGGCTCCTCTGGTGGCATGGAGGCCTGTTTGGAATGCTATCTCTCCCTGTCTCTCTGCCTCTCCCCCCATCCCACGCACGCGTGCATGTGTTCCCTCTCCCTCTTTCCAAATAAGTAAACTTAAAATAAACAGTAAGAAACAAAAGAGGTGCTCACAATTGGCCCTTATGAGTCAGTGCAAGCCAGCCCAGCACACAACAGAGTAGAAGGCCTTGTTAGATTTGAGAAAAATGGTTAAAATATATGCATGTGTTAGGGTAAGGCAAACTGCACTAACAAATGGATTTTAAAACTTAGTGGTTCAAAACCAAACTTTTTTTTTTTTTTTCAAATAATATTCAGGGGCAGAGATCCCAAGTTGGTGAGGGCTCTGGTTCACATAGTCATTCAGGGACCCAGGCTGACTGAGTCTCAACCATCTTTAATACATTGCTTCCCTAGCCACTCTGGCCATCACTGGAAAGGCCAATTTAGCCCCTGAGAGGAAGAAAGAAAGAAGATAAAGGAATGTGCGTGGGATATTTTATAGATCAGGCTTAGAAGTAGCATGTATCATGCCCTGCTTATATTCCTTTAGAAAACATAGTCACCTGGCTCTATCTAACTCCAAGGGAGACTGAGAAATGTTGTAAAGCTGGAAAGCAAAATGGGAGAAAGAGAGAGAGTATTCTGGAGCTCGAATGGCAGTCTGTGCTACTTTGAGAGATTCTGAGAAAGTAGGGCTGCCAGATAAAAGAGAAAATGCCTGGTTAAATTTGAATTTCAAAGGGAAAAACTAAATAATTTTGCGGTGTAAGTATTCCCAAATATTACACGAGACATACTTATGCTAAAAAAAAGTATTTTTAATTTATCTGAAACTCAGATTTAACTGAGCACTTGCATTTTTATTTACCAATCTGGTAAGGGTAATTGCCAGGTTACAGAATTGGATGAAATGATCCTTGATAATGCTATTATCTGGAGGAAAGATGACAATTTGAGGAGAATCAAACACACGAGAGATCCACTATAAGCTGCAATGCCAGCTCATTAATTTAAAAATGGGACAGGCATTTGGTAGTATTAACTAATATTTGTCATTGGTACAGGTCATTCTGGGTACTTCTAAGATAGTGCAGTCAAGAAACAATAATCATAGATCAAGAAAGCAGGATGGAAGAAATAGCATTAGGGTAAGCTACAAAAACGATTTCCAAGATACATAAAGTAAAAAACAAGCAAGGCACAGAGTAATGTATACATGTGTGGCTTGTCTATGTGTGGAATATCTGGAAGGAAACACAAGATACCAGTAACAGGGATGGTCTCTGGAGAGAGGAGCCGCACATGTGAGTGAGGGGACAATGGATGAAAAGGGGCTAATTTTTTTAATGTTTATTTATTTTATTTATTTTTTCTTTTTTTTTCAATTTATTCATTTTTTTAACTTACATCCAAGTTGGTTAGCATAGAGTGCAACAATGATTTCAGGAGTAAATTCCTTAATGCCCCTTACCCATTTAGCCCATCCCCCCTCCCTTATTTTATTTATATTTGAGAGAGAAAGAGAGAGAGAGATCAGGGAAAAGGCAGAGAGAGAGAATCCCAAGCAGGCTGTGCACTGTCAGCACAGAGCCCGACACTGGGCTCGAACTCACAAACCATTAGATTATGACTGGAACCGAAATCAAGAGTCGTCAGATGCTTAAACAACTGAGTTACCCAGGTGCCCCGAGGCTGATTTTTTACTATATTGCCTTTGTAGGGGTCAATAGCAGACCATCTCAAGATGGACCTACTTTCTCCACAACTGTCTAAAATAATTTATGGAACTTGCTCAAGGAAGAGACCTGTCACCATAGATAACTACAGTAGGATACGAACTAGGTGTATGGTGAATATGGAGGAACCTTGTTTGATCAAAGTCCTCTGTGCCCCATTGTCTTTGAGTGGCCCAGCAAACTTTTGTTTACCAAACGTTTTTCCTTTTTCATCTTCCTGAAGATTGTATTTCTTCCCTTTGACGTCCCAGACCTCTACTCCCTTTTCCTTAGTTCAGGATGACCTATATCCTTCATTTTGCTTGACTGTCTCTGGAATTTCCAGGTCTGTGTGGGTTCCTTGTACATACACTATTGTTGCAGGATTTTTTACCTCAGTACCAGGGTTCGTTGTCTTGCCTCTTCGAAGAATGAAGAGGTGGACACAGAATAAAATGAGCAGCAGGCAAAAGTTTATTAGAGTATAAGGTCAGAAAGAATAGTATGAAAGCTCTCTTTGCAGAGAGGGGGCATTTGAAAGTGAAT
>NW_024412376.1:49340167-49347325 GCF_014898765.1 Herpailurus yagouaroundi | reverse complement strand
CCCCGACTATAGGCAAGAGAATCTGTTTTACAGGGGTTTGGTTGGCTCCCTCCCCCTCCATCCTGTTCCTTCTCAGGTTCTACCCTTACTGGCTAGGTAACTCTAAAGGCCTGGTCATTCTTTCTCAATTGGCTCATTTCTACTGTATGAGGGGTGGTCTATGGCCTTATGTTCCTTGCAGGTCATACATTTTATGGTCTACTGCTTTTTTTTAGTCAGGTCTTTTGTCAAATTCCTGAGGGAAACCTGAGGGGGAGTAGGTGGTGTCTGTTACATTCTCAAGAGGAACTTTACGCCTGAGGGAGTTTGCTCCAGGTCACATGTTCCCAGATGCTCCAGGACCCAGGCTCCTTCCAGTCACGTTTCACCTTCTATGAAGTGTTACCCTTATCCTCATGGTTCATAATGACTTCCAGACTTCCAGTCATCACACCCACATCCCAGCAAACGTCATGGAGAATTCTCAGAAGTACCATATAACACTTCCTTCTTTGAGAAATAAGCCCACTGATACAATCAACAGAGGGAGGCAGAGACTCATAGCACAGTGAAGCAAGGCTTTAATCAACGTTCTTGCAAGAGCAGGTGTCTGATGGACAGGCACTCTCGTGGCAGTTACAGCAGGCAATTTATCTCCTGGCATGAAGTCCTTCCCCTGATTCCTCATTGGCTGAGTACTACAGAGGTTACAGCCTTACCTGGGAAGCTGCCCGTGCCCATGTAAGGCCAAAAAGACATTCCTTGAGGTGACCCAAAGACTTCAGTTCTTTGGTACATGCTCATGGCAAAGCTCACAAAAAATAAGCCCACGAAATGGAGAGGAGAAGAAAGAACGAGGAAGTGAAGTATCTAGGGGTTTGGGACTTCATTGGCGGGGGGAGGGGGGTTGTACATATTTCCATAGGATGTAAGCCTATTAACTAGACAGCACAGCTTTTATTTGGTATTTCTGAAAATGAATCATCTCACTTACTTCTCACACTTCCACTCCTTGTTAACCCAAATTTAGTCGTATGGCTCCACCTTTTTGCAAAACAGTCTAGAAAATGTAGTCTTTTAACTCGAGGTACCGGGTCCTGCTAAAACTCAGGATGCTGTTGCTCAAAAGGAAGGGGAAAATGAATAGCCATCTTAAGATAGGCATTACTAAAACCATTTTATAGTTGATGAAACTGAAGCTCAGACTGGTTAAATAACTTGCCCAAAATCACGCAGCTGGAATTTCACCTCAGCTCTATCTCCTTTCATAGCTGGTGGACTTCTCAACACCCACTTCTAGCCCGGCTCACTCTCAGCACAAGAGTTTGGTGCTCAGCAATAGGCCAGGTTCTCTGAAGCCACACAATACACATAGCACATTCATGTAAGACACCTTTTACTCCAGGGTTTAGGAATAAAACAAATTTATTCGAAACAAATATAGATACGTTATGGTGCAGAAGGCAAAATTTGCCCTTATTTTTATGATGAAACAAAAGACTTGGAAGAAATTTTACAATGGGTCAGTCCCTGTGGACTGGCCAAGATTAGCCAAGATTAAGAAGCCCCTCACTGCCCTGCACTGTTTTCACTGTGCTCTCCAGCTTGGTGTTATATGTTGACTCTATTTACTGTTTTCTGAACTTATCAATTGCAGAGTTTACTGTACTGTGAACCTGTAGCCTCTATATCCCAATAGTACTCATGTCTTACGTAGTATTGATTTTTATGGGCTGCTGTGAAAAAGAAAACTAAAGACCCCAAATGGTATCACTTGGGCCTGGCCAAGTCACCAAACCAGGGCTTAATACCTAACCTAATTACAGTTTCAACCTCCCCCAGAAATGTAAGTCTTAATTGGGTGAGTCAGGAATTTTCCCATGAGCAAATAAGGTAATCTGTCCCACTGCCCATCTCTAGCCCCCAAAGGAAGATGAGGTCATCTGCATAATAAGACCTCTTGCCCTCCCCATAAGGGAAGTTAGGTGACCTTGCCTGAAACAAGCCTTTCTTTTCTTTTGCTAATAACTTTCTTGCCCCACCCTCCTTCCTATTAAAACCTTCTATTTTGTACAACTCTGGAGCTCTCCTCTACTTGATGAGATGCTGCCCAATTCATTAATCATTTAATAGTGCCAGGAGTGCCTGGGTGGCTCAGTCTGTTAAGCAGTCAGACTCTTGATCTCAGCTCAGGCCTTGATTTCAGGGTCATGAGCTCAAGCCCCACATTAGGCTTCACTCTGGGCATGGAGCCTACTTAAAAAAAAAAAAAAAAAAAAAAGCCAATTAGATCTTCAAAATTAGCTTGATTCAATTTTGGTTTTTAACACTCCAATTGATTTTTTTTTAACTGACTTTTAATAGAAATGTTTTGATGCTTTTAAAAGCTGGAAAATGACTGGTGATCCCATTTGGATAGGGGCCCTATGTAACAATATTATTGCTACAAAATACAATTTCCCAGTCATTTCACACAGGTTTAAGAATATCTGCTGAACACTATCGAGAATAGCCAAAGTATGGAAAGGGCCCAAGTGTCCATCAACAGATGAACGGAGAAAGAAGATGTGGTATATATATACAATGGAGTATTACTCAGCGATCAAAAAGAATGAAATCTTGCCATTTGCAACTACATGGATGGAACTAGAGTGTATTATGCTAAGCGAAATTAGTCATTCAGAAAAAGACAAGCATCATATGACCTCACTCATGTGGAATATAAGATACAAAACAGATGCACATAAGGGAAGGGAAGCAAAAATAATATAAAAACCCAGAGGGGAACAAAACATAAGAGACTCTTAAATATAGAAAACAAACTGAGGATTGCTGGAGGGGTTGTGGGTGGGGGGATGGGCTAAATGGGTAAGGGGTATTAAGGAGGAAACTTGTTGGGATGGGCACTGAGTATTATACATAGGGGATGAACCACTGGATCCACTCCTAAAATCATTATTGCACTATATGCTAACTAACTTGGATGTAAATTAATAAATAAATAATAAAATAAAATGAAATGAAATGATAAAAAAAGAATATCTGCTGATTTGCAAAGAAGGGACTTGATTCTTTTTTTTTTTTTTAATGTTTATTTATTTATTTTTTTTGAGAGAGAGCACAGCTGGGGAGGGGCAGAGAGAGATAGGGGGACAGAGGATCTGAAGTGGGCTCTGTGCTGACAGCAGAGAACCCAAGGTGGGGCTGGAACTCACAAACCCTGAGATCATGACCCGAGCCGAAGTCTGATGCTTAACGACCGAGCCACCCAGGCACCCCAGGAAGGGTCTCAATCCTGACAAATAAGGCCTTGTGACCCTGAAGACACACAATTTTAACTCATGATTACATTTACAGCCTAGCATTTCCTGTGAGAAGTAAGAGATGATTCATTTTCAGAAATGCTAAATAAAAGCTGTGCTATCCAGTTAACAGTAGGTTTACAACCTACTAGAAATATGTACAAACCACCCCACCCCCATAATGGAGTCCTAACTTTTCAGACACTTCACTTCCTGGTTCTTCTTCCCCTCTCCGTTTCATGAGGTTATTTTCTCGGGCTTTGCAATAAGCATGTGCCAAAGAACAAAGGAAGGACTGAGAGTCTGCATCACCTCAAGGAATGTACATTTTGTTCCATTCAGAATACTTTTGGCCTTACATGGGCATTGGCGACATCCGGGAAAGGCTGTAACTTCTCTAGGAGTCAGCCAATGAGGAACCAGGGGAAGGACCTGCATGCCAGGAGATAAGTTGCCTGCTATAACTGCCTTGGGTGTGCCTGTCCACTGAGACACCCACTTTTGCAAGACAGTTGATTAAAGCTCCCTTCACTGTGCTCCCGTCTCCACATCCCTTCTTTGATTGGGTCAATGGGCTTATTTCTCACAGTTCCTTTGATGCTAAGTTTCCAGACAAAGTTTCCCGCAAATGGATCATTCATGGGTGGAACTTTTTTTTTTTTTTTTAATTTTTTTTTCAACGTTTATTTATTTTTGGGACAGAGAGAGACAGAGCGTGAACGGGGGAGGGGCAGAGAGAGAGGAAGACACAGAATCGGAAACAGGCTCCAGGCTCTGAGCCATCAGCCCAGAGCCCGACGCGGGGCTCGAACTCCCGGACCGCGAGATCGTGACCTGGCTGAAGTCGGACACTTAACCGACTGCGCCACCCAGGCGCCCCTCATGGGTGGAACTTTTAACTGCAGAGCTTCATGTGGCTGATGAGATCCTATTATGGTGTCTGCTTAAATGTTGTGGTTCAGTTTTAAATAAAGCTTTAGTAGAATGCCACCAAGTTTGGTGTTTGTTCCCTACAGTTATTATACAAGCTAATGAAGTTTAAGAAAACAATTTGGAGGACTATCAAATTGGTTCCAGACTTCTGATGGATGGGTACACAAATGAGTAGAAAGATTTAGGATATACATAAAAAACATTTCTTTTTTTAAGACACAGATACAAAACGGCTTACCAAAATACACCAAAGTTTGACTATAATGAGAAAAATGGATTCTAATTTATATGGACAAGTAACTCAGAGACTTTCTAATGTTAACAAAAATCAGCTTGGTCAGTTTGATGAGTGAGCATAAAGCAGGATGATAGGCCACACACACACCCCACCAAGGTGGGATATGTGTGACTTTCCTCAGGCACTTCTGGCTGCCTAAGAACAAAGGAAAAAACAAAACATGGTTAAACTGATAGAGTCTTGATAAGTTTACAAATATCTATTCAATAGCCTAATCTCCAATAACTTCCTACTATCTTAATGATAATGCTTTGCTAGGGGGACAAACAACCTTAGTTTGACAATAGCTAGGATTCTAGTAATCTGTAAATCCTCTTTAGCATATGGAAATCCCTTTAAGAAACTTCCTCTTGACTTTATCTCCCCCAACTCCATAGTACATAACCAGTCACTCTTCAGGACGCCATCGCAGCTCTCTCTGCATGGGTCCTGTTCCCGTGCTTTAATAAAATCACCTTTTATGCACCAAAGATATCTTCCAGAATTCTTTCTTGGCTGTCAACCCAGAACCCCCATCACTCCAAAACATCATCAAATTTGCCTAAGGCTAACATACAGGTTTCTGAGGTGATTCGTTGGGGAAAAGGGAGAAGAGGGAGCATCTGAAATCTTAGATGTGGGAAATTGCACTTTCTAATACCTTGGTCTCTTGTAAATGATATTTAAGCCAAACAAAAAGAAAGATTGGAGCCATTGCATTTGCTACACTGGAACACAGAATATTTAGACATTGGGGGAAAAAATGTCTAAGAACATCCTGAAGGTCATACAAGTTCTGTCCTTTAGGATCCAAGACTCTGGCTCTATGATGCCCCTGTTTCTGACACAGCTTAGAGTGGTTGGGCCTAACTCACCCAACCAGGATTTAACATAAGGCAGGAAAATCATAAACTTCCCAGTCAGTTTTAGGTGAATAAAAGCAGATCTCAAAAAAGATCTAGGAAAACATTGGTTATAATTACACCTCTGATGAATGTAAATATTGAATTCCATTGAATTTAAAAAACCGTCTCAAATTCCAAGGTGGTAAAATGTAAAAGGGAAAAAAAAAATAGCAAACACATATCTTAGAATTGATGACACATAGCTTGGTAGATGAGGACTGGACTGAGGCACACATTTCCTCAACTGGGAAAGAGGCCAAAGATAAATGTATGTAAAAACATAATGACGATTGTTTTAGGTTGGCAAAAATATTGTTAGGACAAGACTCAGAACAAACTGTAGGTCAAAGTAATTAGGAGCTCTGAGTGGGAGGACTATTATTATACATGAGTCCATTACAAAGAAGATCTGTGTCAATATCTAGGCCCCATGAAGTCATTAGTTTGTACTGAAATAGTCACACTTCCTTCCAAGCCTACTGCGTTAGTCTTAGATATCCATGGAGAAACTTTCCAATTGGTTTCTTATTCCCCCAAAAACACCTCCAAGGAAGTTGAACCCACATGGTTACTAAATCAATTTATATGTTACAGGGTTTTTGTTGTTGTTGTTGTTATTGTTGTTGTTGTTGTTGTTGTTTATTGTTATAGGTTTCACTGATGGACCCTGGGGATTTAAATAAATTTTGGTTGCCACGGT
This sequence comes from Herpailurus yagouaroundi, assembly GCF_014898765.1. Lineage (NCBI taxonomy): Eukaryota > Metazoa > Chordata > Mammalia > Carnivora > Felidae > Herpailurus > Herpailurus yagouaroundi. Next base: position 49,341,229 of record NW_024412376.1, on the reverse strand, counting down.
AGCCTTGGGATTCTATCAGCTAGGGACTGATAACTCTAGTCAAAAGGATTCTATCCTGTTTATATTCATAAGTACAGTGTAATATTTTCTCTATTTATATTATGAATGATTGGCTTTGGGCTATTGGTTTTAACATTCTAAATTTCTAATCTTGTCAACTCTCTGTATAACTGAGACAGTTTATATTTTCTTTGTTATCAGTAAAGAGGAGTTCTGCTTAATAATAGAATCATGCAACCTGAAGCCTAAAAGATAGAATGTTCTTGATTGTCTAGCAGTCTGCATTGTCCAAACCTGGTTTGTTGGGCACATATTGTTGGGATGGAGGAACAGATGTCTGTGGCAGAAAGCCCAAGATGGCATCCCAACTCTCTTTGCTTTATTACACAACGTGGAATCTCTGGTCCAATTTCTAGATAGAAAAAACTATCCAGAAAAGAATGCTGACTGGGTAGTGTGAGACCTGGAAAGTTAGAGATGTTTAGACACTATAGAGAAAGTAACAGAATAAAACTGCAGGCTATTCAACAGAGTATAATATAATTGGAAACAGTATGGTAGGAAATTGGTCTGCCTACCATGGTGCAGAAAATAGAGTACATAGGGAACTTACAGTTTAAAAACAGGTCCACACAGGGATGCCTGGGTGCCTCAGTCAGTTAACTGTCTGACTCTTGGTTTCAGCTCAGGTCATGAACTCATGGTTCGTGAGTTTGAGCCACCTGCCCCCTCCCCATCAGGCTCTGTGCTGACAGTGTGGAGCCTGCTTGGGATTCCCTCTCTCTCCCTGTCTCTGCCCCTCCCCTACTTGTGCTATCTTTGTGTCTCTCAAAATAAATAAACTTAAATAAATAAATAAATAAATACAGGTACACACAAAAACAAACAGTGACATCAATCAATCAGAAAGTATACCATGAGGGGTGCCTGGCTGGCTCAGTCAGTAGAGGATGGGATTCTTAATCTCCGGGTCATGAGTTTAAGCCCCATGTTGGGCATGGAGACTACTTTTAAAAAGGAAGGAAGGAAGGAAGGAAGGAAGGAAGGAAGGAAGGAAGGAAG